>NW_022987680.1:195000-196789 GCF_902827165.1 Trematomus bernacchii
CTGCCTTTGTTTTGAAAATAAGAAGCCTGCAATTCACCAGAAGAATCAGAACAATCATTTTCCATAATTATATGATATCTGTTGGTAAAGTAATTTAATAGCACATTTGACATGTTATGTAGCAGATTAGTGTTGTAAATCGGGAGATATCCTATGTTTTAATTTTTAGCTTGCTGCTTTAAGAATAAAACTTTTACACGTTTTTTTCTAAACTGAAATTCATTCCAGAAAATAAATGGAAAATGTGGCCTTCACTTGGCGTGTTGTTTGTGCGTGCCAAATTCAGTGTCATATTTGATCAAACCTCTGAAACATAAGTTGGGCGCTTTGTTCGTAGCATTTTCCTTAAAGTATTAACCATTTGTCTTCAGATAGTCAAACACAGGCTATTTGTTTATTCATTTGTATTCATTAGTTAATTACTGGACAGTGACTATTTGATGTCAGGGGGGTTGATCAGCAGGGGGGGCTTCAGAGCCAAGCAAAGCTAAACTGTTGCTAAGCTAACAGCAGTGGATGCATAAAGCTGTAGGTAAGCCATAAAGGTCGTAAGGGAGGTTGTGGCTCAGTGGTTAGTGCGCTGATCTTCTAATCACGGGGGCACTGGTTCGAAATCCCGCTGCAGTCAAACATTTCGCTGTGTCCTTGGACAAGACACTTCACCCCAAATTGTTCCTGTGGGGATTGCCCACATTATTGAATACTTTGGATAAAAGCGTCTAACAAGTGACGTGTAATGTAATATGTGTTTTCATTTAGTTTGTTAATGTAGCTTTCATGAAACTAGAGTTTATTCAAAAATAGATATACCAAAGAAACGTATTAGAATATTACAGTATTAGTCTTACTAAGCTAAGCTAACTCTGCAGGTGTGTTGACGTCATTGTTAGCTGGGTGAGTGACTTATTGAAACGAAGCTGTATGCCTTTGCTAAGGTTAAGATAGCTCATTAGTTTAGAAGAATATAAAGTTGGGAACCGGGGTTGTGAACGTTTATTCAAAAATGTAATCTGCAGCCTAATCTAAGTATCAGAGAAAAGTAATAACAATAAGATGGCTACATACAGAAAACATGCAGTGCTGGGCCCCTCACCAGAGGTGAGGAAAATTATAAGTTCAGTTCTAAGTCAGCAAAATCGATCAAATGTAGCTAAATGATGCTTGATAGTTGAATATGCTTTAAGAAACAAACTGCCTCCATCCCAGCTCTCCAGAGGGTTTCATTTATTTAGTTACTAACAGTGTTGCAGCTCCTCCCTTAAATCAGACGCCTCAGATTGATTATAATAAGGGGAAATAGGAAGGGTATATTTCAAGCTGGTTATGGAAATAAGTTATTGGGCCTTTTTTTATCAACTCATATTTGTTAGAAAATGTTCTCAACTTTGATTGACTGAATTGATTTGGAAAGTGGGCTTATTAACACATGAATAATACTGTGTCATATTTTTACATATATATGTATGAAGTACAATATAAGACAAGCACACGTTGTGTGGGGCTGTATGGTGTATTCATAGTGTATTAACCTACAGTCAATTGTAGTTTAGAGTAGCAGACTACAGAATAGGCGGGACGCAGAACAATGTACTGCTGAGGACGAGGAGAGCGGCAAAAAGAAGGGCCCACAGCACAAGATCTCGAGTGTATGCTACTTTAGAATATGTTAACCACTTTAACCCTTCAAAACCCTCATTATTACATTTTATTGGTGTTCTATAAGGTCAGATTTCTGAGTAGTCATTCAATCTTTGGCTTCAGTTCCCTGTGGGAAAAAGCTGACAGCATG
>NW_022987680.1:196889-342320 GCF_902827165.1 Trematomus bernacchii
AGAAAACAAATAGGAAGACGAATACAAATACAAATACAAATACGAATACAAATAGGAAGACAAATACAAATAGGAAGATGAATACAAATACAAATACAAACAGGAAGACAAAGACAAATACAAATAGGAAGACGAATACAAATACAAATACATATAGGAAGACGAATACAAACACAAATAGGAAGACGAATACAAATAGGAAGACGAATACAAATACAAATAGGAAGATGAATACAAATACAAATACAAATAGGAAGACGAATACAAATACAAATAGGAAGACAAATAGGAAGACGAATACAAATACAAATAGGAAGACGAATACAAATAGGAAGACGAATACAAATACAAATACAAATAGGAAGACGAATACAAATACAAATAGGAAGACGAATACAAATACAAATAGGAAGACAAATACAAATAGGAAGACGAATACAAATACAAATAGGAAGACGAATAAAAATAAAAATAGGAAGACGAATACAAATACAAATAGGAAGACAAATACAAATAGGAATACGAATACAAAGGAAGACAAATACAAATACAAATAGGAAGACGAATACAAATAGGAAGACGAATACAAATACAAATAGGAAGACGAATACAAATACAAATAGGAATACGAATACAAATAGGAAGACGAATACAAACAAATAGGAAGACAATACAAATACAAATACAAATACAAATACGAATACAAATAGGAAGACAAATACAAATAGGAAGATGAATACAAATACAAATACAAATAGGAAGACAAAGACAAATACAAATAGGAAGACAAAGACAAATACAAATAGGAAGACAAATACAAATACAAATAGGAAGACGAATACAAATAGGAATACGAATACAAATAGGAAGACGAATACAAATACAAATACAAATAGGAAGACGAATACAAATACAAATAGGAAGACGAATACAAATACAAATAGGAATACGAATACAAATAGGAAGACGAATACAAATACAAATACAAATAGGAAGACGAATACAAATACAAATAGGAAGACGAATACAAATACAAATAGGAAGACGAATACAAATACAAATAGAAAGACGAATACAAATACAAATACAAATAGGAAGACGAATACAAATACAAATAGGAATACAAATACAAATAGGAAGACGAATACAAATACAAATACGAAGACAAATACAAATAGGAATACGAATACAAATAGGAAGACGAATACAAATACAAATACAAATAGGAAGACGAATACAAATACAAATAGGAAGACGAATACAAATACAAATAGGAAGACGAATACAAATAGAAAGACGAATACAAATACAAAATACAAATAGGAAGACAAAGACAAATACAAATAGGAAGACGAATACAAATACAAATAGGAATACGAATACAAATACAAATAGAAAGACGAATACAAATACAAATACAAATAGGAAGACGAATACAAATACAAATAGGAATACAAATACAAATAGGAAGACGAATACAAATACAAATACAAATAGGAAGACGAATACAAATACAAATAGGAATACAAATACAAATAGGAAGACGAATACAAATACAAATACGAATACAAATACAAATAGGAAGACAAATACAAATAGGAAGACGAATACAAATACAAATACAAATAGGAAGACGAATACAAATACAAATAGGAAGACGAATACAAATACAAATAGGAAGACAAATACAAATACAAATAGGAAGACAAATACAAATAGGAAGACAAATACAAATACAAATAGGAAGACAAATACAAATAGGAAGACGAATACAAATACAAATAGGAAGACAAATACAAATAGGAAGACAAATGGAAGACATTATGAAAATGGCATTTAAAATCAGTCATTAAAAAGAAAAGATAATAAAATAAACATTAAAAGAAAAAATACATGGATAAAAGTTAAAAGTTACAGTGCAGTTTAAGATGTGAATAGTTCAATTAAAAGCAGCGGCAAAAAGAAAAGTCTTCAACCTGGATTTAAAAGTAGTAAGAGTTGCAGCGGACCTGCAGGTTTCTGGGAGTTTGTTCCAGATATTTGGAGCATAATAACTGAACGCTGCTTCTCCATGTTTAGTTCTGACTCTGGGGACAGAAAGCTGACCAGTCCCTGAAGACTTGAGAGTTCTGGATGGTTCATAATTTAGCAGTAGGTCAGACATGTATTTTGGGCCTAAACTATTCAAAGCTTTTTAAACCAGCAACAATATTTTGAAATCTATTCTTTGACACACAGGAAGCCAGTGTAAGGACTTCAGAACAGGAGTGATGTGATCCACTTTCTTAGTGTTAGTGAGGACTCGAGCAGCGGCGTTCTGAATTAGCTGCAGCTTTCTAATAGATTTTTTAGTGAGGCCTGTAAAGACACCATTGCAGTAGTCGAGTCTACTGAAGATAAAAGCATGGACAAGTTTTTCCAAATCCTGCTTTGACATTAGTCTTTTAATCCTAGATATGTTCTTTAGGTGATAGTAGGCTGATTTAGTAACTGTTTTAATGTGACTGTTGAAACTCAGGTCAGAGTCCATGACTACACCTAGATTTCTGGCTTTATCTGTTGTTTTGAACATTGCAGACTGAAGCTCAGCGCTAACTTTTATACGTTCTGCCTTGGCTCCAAAAACCATTACCTCAGTTTTATCTTTGTTTAATTGGAGAAAGTTTTGACACATCCAGTCATTGATTTGTTCAATGCACTTACTCAGTGTTTGAATTGGAGCATAGTCTCCTGGTGAAATTGTTACGTACATTTGTGTGTCATCCGCATAGCTATGGTAACTTATTTTGTTGTTTTTCATTATCTGAGCCAGTGGTAGCATGTAGATGTTAAAGAGAAGAGGCCCCAAGATGGAGCCTTGAGGTACCCCACATGTCATATTTGTCAACTCAGATGTGTATTTACCTATAGAAACAAAGTTTTTTCTGTCCTTTAAGTAGGACTCAAACCAATTTAGAACTGTTGCCGAAAGTCCCACCCAGTTTTCTAGTCGGTCTAGTAATATGTTGTGGTCAACAGTGTCAAACGCAGCACTGAGATCTAATAATACTAACACTGAAGTTCTGCCACTGTCTGTGTTTAAGTGGATGTCATTGAAGACCTTTACAAGAGCAGTCTCAGTGCTGTGGTTTGGACGAAATCCTGACTGGAACACATCCAAACAGTTATTTAAATGCAAGAAGTTACTCAACTGTTGAAATACAACTTTTTCAATGATTTTACCTAGAAATGGCAGGTTTGATATTGGCCTGTCATTGTTCATTACTGAAGCATCTAGATTATTCTTTTTTAAGAGCGGTTTAATGACTGCAGTTTTCAGGGCCTCTGGAAAAATACCTGAGTGAAGAGATGTGTTTACTATATGAAGTAGATCTGAGGCCATGCAAGGAAAAACATCTTTGAAAAATCCTGTTGGAATAATATCAAGGCAGCAGGAGGAGGATTTCAGAAGTTGAATAATGTCCTCTAAGTTTTTACCATTAATCTGATGGAATTGTGTCATGGTGTTTGAATTGATATTAGGTGGACATAGGGACAACACATTTGCTGTACCTGATGCAGAGGCACTGACTGCTTGTCTAATTTTCTGAATTTTGTCAGTGAAGAAGGAGGCAAAATCATTGCACGCCCTGGTGGATAAAAATTCAGAGGCTACTGACACTGGGGGGTTAGTTAGTCTGTCGACGGTAGCAAACAAGGCACGTGCGTTGTTTTTGGTAATGATGTCAGAGAAGAAAGACTGTCGTGCGTTTTTCAATTCCAAATTATAAAGGCCAAGTCTCTCTTTATAGATTTCAAAGTGAACCTGGAGATTTGTTTTTCGCCACCTACGTTCAGCTTTTCGACACTCTCTTTTTTCTGTTCTCACGGTCATGGCCTTTCTCCATGGAGATATTTTCTTGCCAATCACTTCCTTTACCTTAGTTGGAGCAATGGTATCTATAACATTTTTAATTTTTGAATTAAAATGATCTACTAGCTCATTTACTGAGATGTTAGCAGGGGCAAGTGTGGATGAAAAATTATGAGTAAACATTTCCCTAGTATTTTCAGTTAAATATCGCTTTGTGGTTACCTCTTTCTGAACATGTTTGTAAACAGAAATAGAGCTCTCAAAGAAAACACAGGAATGATCAGAGAGTGCAACATCAGTCACCACAACCTTTGAGATATTCAGACCCTTCGAGATAATTAAGTCCAGAGTGTGCCCCTTATTGTGCGTGGGCTCCGCCACATGCTGAGTCAGTCCATAGTTATCAAGAACACAAAACAGTTCTTTAGCCCCTCTGTCCTGGGGGTTGTCAACATGGATGGTAAAATCACCAACAATGACTAGACGGTCAAAGTCAATACACACTATAGACAGCAGTTCTGTAAAATCATCAAAAAAGCTTGCACAGTATTTGGGTGGTCAATAGATATTTAGGAACAGAGCTCGAGAGGAGCATTTCAGCTGAAGGGCCACATATTCAAAAGAAGCAAAGTCCCCATAAGATGTCTTCCTGCATTGAATGGAATCATTGAACAAAATAGCAACTCCACCCCCTTTCTTATGCATTCTTTCCTGACTCATAAAACTAAAGTTGGGAGCGGTTGATTCGATAAGAACAGCTGCACTGTTATTTTGTTCAATCCAAGTTTCCGTTAAAAACATAAAATCGAGATTGTGCTTAGTGATAAAATCATTGATTAAAAATGTTTTTCCTGCCAAAGACCTGACATTTAATAAAGCTAGTTTAAGTTTGTTAAATACACTATCAGTAAAACAATTTGTGACAAGCTGTGGCTGACATGGAATCACTGCTAAATTTGATAACCTCACACAAACGTTTGAGCACTTCCTGTTTCTAAGCTGATTTACCGCTCTTAATCTATTACCTATCAACACAGATATCGGCAAAGCTACTGGCAGGCAGGGCCCCGGCATGTGCTGGAAAGAGTTGAGAGTGCCATATGCCCTTGAGCCTGGACCCAGCACATATCAGTAAGAGTTTGTTGCGTTTTGTACACACACATCCTTATCAGGCTTCGGAGACTGCAGATGCTTTCTTGAAGGGAGGGGAGGTGGTTGACGTAGACTATAGATAAGTACTTCATACCACCCCACTTCAAATCATCCAGAATATTCCTCTAACATGTCATACTGTTGCATTAAAGCTGGACACATAATAACACAAAGTGAGACAGCATAACAAGACATGATTAAATCATTGTGTGTTCAAGCTTTTGTTTTTTGTTAGGTTAGATATTTATAGCATTATGTTGCTGTTATTTATTTTGTAATATTGTTTAGAATTAAAGCAATTTTTCATTCTCTAGAATGACCATCTCCCATTTGTCTGTTTGATCACAGCTCTAAATCTCCTGGGCTGGCAGTGAAGGAAGTGAGCAGAACTGTGTTAGGCAATGTGAAACATAAGTTAGTAAAGTTACCCAACGCTGAGACAATGTGTCTGACCTGTGAAGTGCAGTAAGCCATGTAATGTGTTTCTGTGTCTTAGAGAAAACTCAAGCAGGATAAGTGAGGGAGAAGTTTTGAAGTGTAATTTGAAGCAGGAAGGGAGTGTCTCTGAATCAGAGGCAGACCTGACCCTGCAGGCTCAGACAGCCGTGACCAGGAGAAGAAGGTCTCCGCCCCTCCCCAACACTGTCTTCTTTCTGTGGGTCAAACTCTGGCTTGATACCCCTGAGGCCAGAGATGAGCAGCAGACACCCAGGCCAGCCCACACACAGGAACAATCAGAGGATCTTTGAGTCTGTCTGGGAGAGGATACAGAGGAAGCACACCCAAGAGGAACACCTCACCTCCAAATATCAACGGAAGCACAAGGTTAGGGTTACACACACATTAGCTCCCTACTCTTCAAAAGAAATAGACTAAGGAGGAAAAATCTCTGATGACATAATATCAAATATGGAGAAGGACTACATACTCTCACGTGACATCTGGAGGAACTTGCAGACTTCAGCAAGCTTTTCCATACAGTTTGTTTTATGGCAGTGGTTTGACTTAGTCATTTGAAGATGCAACATAGTTGCAGAATCGTCACAATGAAAACATTTTAAAACTTTAAAAAGCTAATTGACTTTATCTTTTGGGCAACCAGTGCCTTTATTAGAGTGACAGCTTTGAAAGGTGGAGACAGAGGGGAAGACACTCAGCACATGGTCCCAGACTGGATATGAACCCGGGTCCAAGCCCCAGCACATGGGCCGCCAACTCTACCAACTGAGCTATACTGCGTCCCGAGACCTATTTTTTGCACTTATCAAATATAGTATTAATATTAAAACAGAGGCACGATCATGTGTGTGCAGGTCTGCTCCCTCTGGTGTGTCGAGTGCTCCTCAGCATCCTTCAGTTTCCTCTGGCCAAAGTGCAGAAACTCAAGTTGATTTCAAACTCTTGTAATTATAAAGGCTGACATCTGAAGATCATCATCCCTCAGTGGCTCATAATTACACTTCACAGCACATGAGTATGTCTCTCCATAAATTACACCCCCTGTGAATGCGTAAAGAAACTGCAATGTGAGAGTAGGGAGACTTCCAAAGCATCACAAACACTTTCCCCTGGTTCATTGAGTGATTCAGCCCCACATGGAGAGACTGCAAATCGAATTTCCTGTCAGTTAGTAAAATAAATGAATATCAAACCCTTTTTCCCACTTTATCGGGAAGCCAGACTGCCCTGGATTGGATGGATTGGGGAGCCTGAAGAAACAGACTTGTCACTGTTCATCCTGAATGATGGGTGTCTCCACCTTCAGAGTGCAAGGCGCACCACCCAATCCAAAAGTCAGAGAGATCTTCACATGCAGGTAGCAGCAGATCTTGGAGGTACTGTATGATGGGCCTAACTAAGGTTCCATACCCCCACAGACCCCACCCAAACATTAACATCTATAAGCGAACAGTTTGAGGGGCTGTCCCGGCTGGAGTCTATGAACAATGTCTACGTCTAAAAGAGGTACTGGCTTTTTTGTATTTATGAAGTGCAGTAGCCTCATGTATGAAGCTACTGTATCACTTTTTCAACAAATGATTAGCAGCAAACAACTTTTTTGATGTAATGTTTAAAACATAAGTAGAGTTTGCACTACATTTGGAAGATAGACAGAGGTGGGAAGTAACTACGTACATTTACTCAAGTACTGTCCTTAAGTACAACTTTTGAGATATTTTGATGCTATTTTGTACTTTACTCCACTACAATTCAGAGGTAAATGGTGTACTTTTACTCCACTACATTTATTTAATACCTTTAGTTACTTTACAGATGTGGATGAATGATGTGAAATCTAATCAAGTGTTAAATCAGACTTTAGTTCCACCTGGAGTAAATTCACAAGCTACCCTGCAGTATACTGCTTTGTATACAAAGCCATTCAAACTAGCTGCACCTTTACCAGCTTTGAGAACACTTTCATGATCAATCATTATAAAACATATCATATATGATATCGGGAGGCATGTGGGTTGTGTGTTGGTGTTCGGATCAGGGGGTCACAGGTTCAAACCCCACTGCAGTCAGCATGTCGTTGTGTCCCTGGGCAAGACAGGGACTTCCATACTCAATACTGTGGGCAATCCCCACAGTATTGAGTATGTAAGTCGCTTTGGATAAAAGCGTCTAACAAGTGACATGTAATATATTATTCTGAAATGGATCAATCTGCACAATGACTACTTTTACTTGTGGTACTTAAAATATATTTTGCTGCTCATACTTTTCTACTTTTACTTGAGTAACATGTTGAATGCGGGACTTGTAACAGAGTATTCCTACACTCTGGTACTTCAACTTTACTTAAGTTCAAGATCTGAGCACTTCTCCCACCTCTTAAGATTGATTTGTACCAAACACAATCACTGTTGTGTCCACAGGTCCTGCTAAATGCAGAAAGATGATGTTTCTGGATGGGATAAGGCAGAGCTATGGTCAGTTCCCAGGATCTTCCTCCAGCTTTTGGTTTTCAACCTGCTTTCGTAAAAATCCCCGGAGGACATATAAGTCCTCTATGCACTAGTGTAAAAACATACATTATTATTAATATGAATGGTATACGGTATGGGATCTTTTGGTATGGAGCTGGTGGGTCCGGTTCAGTCCTCCTGGCTCTCTCATGTCTTCTCAAGGCTCTGCATGCAGTCAGCAGCAGTGATGTAGAGCCTCACACCAGAGATGGAGTACTCGAGTCCTGGGGCCTCATTTATAAAGGGATATACGCTCAAAAAATGGCGTATGCCAGTTTCTACGCAATGTTTGCGATTTATAAAATACTAACTTGACGGGAAAATGTGCGGTCCTCCACGCAAACTCTAACCCATGCGTACGCACTAAGCACACAAACGGGAGAGACGAGAAACTGCGACACCGTTGGCAGAAGGAAGAATGGAGAGAAATATGTGGAAATAATACCATAAATAAAATGTTACCTCTCATTTATCAAATATGAAGAATTCATTTTCAAACATTGATTAAAGCCAATCTTTAAATGATTAAACAAACGCCTGTTTGAGACTCCTCAGTGCACACAAAAACATAACTTGGAGAAATAAATAAATACGGATATGCTATTTAAAACCACCTCGAATATGTTGTGTTAATGTTATGAAATGTTTGTTTATGATGCGGTAAGCAGGAGGAACAGAATGACGTCTAAACTGACGCCGTTTTGCATTTCTATAGGTTGTAGATACGAGCATGGTTTTATATACTGTCACGTTTTATGCCATTTGCCAAGACTTGATAAGTCGCTCGTAAAACACAGGAGGTATGGAAACTAAGAACACCATATGTGGTAAATTGTACAGCTAATATAACACAACCCATTAGTTGTATTTCCTTTAACTGGTGGATTATGGATATATAGTTGCTGATCGACAGCTGGAACACAAACCAAATACCAAATACAACAAAATAATTCAGATCCAGTCGTCATGACTCCACTCCGGAGGGATTCCCCGATAATTTCTTGCAGTTTCTCATCAAGGGGGGGTCTCCTGTCCCCGGTACAAACACACTGCCTGAGGAAGGTTATGTGTATTTTTTTTGTCATTAACTTTTTTCGGACCACTTATTTCTTTATTTTGGTGACGATCCGACCTCCATGCTGCTACTCTGGTTCAAACTGCATCCACCAAACAATATGATTTATCTCGACCTCCCCACAATAACCAAAATCTGACACGGTGTGAGATGTCTTTTTTAGCTGTTCTATCGTAATTTCCTGCGATCTTCTTCATGCAGTCAGTCAAAATGAATGAATGAATGGGCGTTTCTTTGACTATTTATAGGCAAATATGGGCGTACGAGTCGATTGTGATTTATAAAGGGAAACAGGCGTAGGGAGTGCCGTACGCACTTCCCTCGCCGGTACGCAATGTTTTGTGAATCGGAAAATGGCGGAAAATGTATACCTATTTTTGTGGTTTGTACTACGTAAGCAACCTTCCTACGTCAATCCTACGCAAGGCGTCATAAATGAGGCCCCTGGACTCGGACTCGAGTCGGACTCGAGTGCCGATTTTCGGGACTCGTGACTCGACTCGGACTCGCACACTGATTGATGCGACTCGGACTTGGACTCGTGAATTCTCGCGCACGCTGACTT
The DNA here is from genome assembly GCF_902827165.1 of Trematomus bernacchii. Classification (NCBI taxonomy): domain Eukaryota; kingdom Metazoa; phylum Chordata; class Actinopteri; order Perciformes; family Nototheniidae; genus Trematomus; species Trematomus bernacchii. Next base: position 206,507 of record NW_022987680.1, read on the forward strand.
GGACTCGGACTCGGACTCGTGAATTTTCCCCCCCACGATGACTTGGACTCGACTTGTACATTGATGCTCCGACTTGGACTCGGACTCGGACTCGAGCAAGTTTTCTATGGAGTCTGATGTCCTCTATCCTGGCTGCGAGGCGAGTTCACGTACTGGGCCCCGCTATTCCAGTCTAAAGATGTCTAGAGACACACCCCGCATCGTGCTGTATGCTTTCACACATTCTGCTTCCACATTGGAAAAGAGCAGCCTATGTGGAAACAATATTGAAGAGAAGGCTCCGTAACACATTACTCTAAACATCGAGTTCAGACATATAGGCTGTCTTGAACACTATCATCAGAGTAACGTGATCTAATCAATAAATAAAGATTCAGCCGATAACACGAAAGCACATGGCTACTTAACATGCAGAATGACGTCATTTTGTATGCTAAGTAGCCATGTGCTTTCTGGGGCTCAATCTTCATCAGTAAACCGATTTAACCGGTAAAAGTTCCATCAAAATAAGAGTCCCGATCTTATTACTATCAAAATAAAAGTGCAAAACGAAAACTTTACCATAGGAAAATATTGGCATACAAATATAATCACTTCTCTAAAAGGTAACTCATTTTAAACATAGTTTATTTATATATAATAATAATAATATTAATATTAGTAATAAGCTTTATATTTGTATAGCACCTATTACAAGAATTGTAGCCAAACTCGCTTCACAGCAGTTCAATAGACAGATTAGTATAACATGACAGGATAAAAGCAATGTAGAGGAGCAGCTACATTTCAACACATATATCCACGAAGATTAATACATGAAGACTTGTGACTCGGACTTGACTTGGACTCTTCTTAGGTGACTCGGACTTGGACTGGGACTCGAACACAGGTAATGATGACTCGGACTCGACTCGGACACTCCTTGGGTGACTCAGACTTGGACTCGGACTCGACTACGACTCTCCCTTGGTGACTCGGACTTGGACTCGGACTCGAAGAGTGGTGACTCGAGAGTGACTTGGACTCGTGAATTGGTGACTTGACTACAACACTGCCTCACACTGCCAGAGTTAATTTCAAATCTCTGTCAAAACACTCATTCTTTTCAGGAGCCTATGTGTCCACTTATTATTAACACATTTTGAAGCCCAAATACAATATTTTTGATTTCTCCAAAGAATGACAATTGACTAAACTAAATCAAACACTTAATGACTTACAGTACTAGGAACTTTCTTTGGCATGAGTTTCTTTAAAATTCTACATTTGCTGATTTGCAAGCATGAACAGCATCAGCTACATGCGTGAGTTCTAGGCAGTAGGTGTCACTGTAGAACCACTGAGGCTCATGTGAACACAAATTGGATCCCTGTGGAAAAGACACACATTAAAGAATATATCACTTATAATTTACACAATATCTTAGGATTTATGGTTGAATGATTAACATAGGGGGATGTGGCATCTGGGCTCGGAGTCTGCTGACAGGGTGTGAGAGGAGGTGAGAGGTTTCCACAGTAGAACTGGCTGTGTGGCAGCGTGACGATGTGTGTTGTTGTTGATGTGTCTGTTGTGTGGTTGGTAGCATTAGGTCATCATCAAACAGGGCTTTTCTTCAGTTGGCTCTTCAGACGTTTGCCAGATGCTGATGTGTTTTTGTGTGATGTGCTACTTGCTAACTAGCTATTTGACAAGAACATGATTTCATTGTTTTGAAATTGATTAATTTGCTTTCACTAAGAAAAATAGTCAGTTTTCTGTTAACCTGTTTTTCATGTTTCAGGCTCGAAAATGACATGCTCAAAACAAATGACTACAACTTAACTTCTAAAAGGGTTATATGAATAATTTCTTATATCAAAGCAAGGTTACATCTGTGAGTTGGATGTAGAAGTGTCAGAATCAATATAGATGTTTTTTATTTTAAAGAAAATTCAGATTTTACATAGTAAAAAATTGTAAATTATAGTGTCCGTCCAAAAATTCTTTTTTACTTATAGTGAAAACTACCCTTGGATGATGGGTTAGTAGACTAAAAGCTTTAGGAATCCAAAGTACAACATATAATAAGTACCCTGTATCAAGATTGATGCAAAACAAGTGACATTTGACCTTTTTAGAGAGGTTTAGCCAAAACCACTCCACCTCTGAGGTGATTTGGGTGAAAATTGTTTTTTTTCCATATCTCTGGCCCCCCTTGGTTGATTTTGATGGTTGACACCTCTTTCTGACCGTTAGAGCCAATATAATTGAAGGGGGAGTCCCCCACACACACACACGTTGTGAAGAGAAGAGGTGGGGGCTTCGCGCATGTAATTTTCCATCAGAGTGAACCTATCTCTAGCTCTGACATTTGGAAACGAAAAAGCAGTTTTATTGCTTATGGATTATCAGAAATCATTTCAAAGAGGACACAGACACATTGGATTAACCTATGATTAACTGCAGCATCGTTTTGTTAGCTCCACATGTTCTGATGTACGCTTTCGTTTATAGCGTCGCAAATTGTTATCACTGAGTGTTGAGGTTTTTTACATAGATTCTGTGTCTCCAGGAGATGCTAATCGATGGGTTGGCTGTGCATCTAGGATAAGTAATAAGGGAGTTATGAGTGAGTTTAGGTGCCGTTTTAGGTTAAATTCTTTTGCTCGTGGCTAATTCAGAGGCTGAGTGTTAGCATTGTGGGGTTTTTTTAGATTTTTTTTTTAAAAGATCAGTTAGCTGAGTTTCTTCCCGTTACATGGATATAAAACATTCATAGTTTATTAAATATTAAGATTCCTTAGACGTTGTTTCCTGCAAATGACGCGTTTATCCGCCCGGTACCGGGGGGGCGGTGCGTAACAGGTTAAGCCTGTTTTTCTTTTCATGAACCAGTTTTTAAACTGAGGTTCCGGTCAAATTGTCAATTTTGCTTATGAAGGTTCCTGACCGAGTGAAATTACCTGGAAGTCTCTAATGGCGCTTTCCACTGCAGGGCCTCGCACAGCTTAGTACGGTATAGTTAGGCCTTGGTAGGCCAGGCTCACTTTATGCTGCGTTTCCATTAAAGTTTAGTAGCTGGGGCAGTAACTATAGTAACGCAGTGTAGGCGGAGCCGTGACGTCATCTTCAATGCGAAACACAAAACCAACATCAGCCGTTAGCAGTTAGCACTCAAGCTCACAGCTCCTCATATCTGTTCAGAAACTAGACAAAAGTTAAACAAGTACAAACCACAGACTGTCTGTGTCATGGCGAGTACAGTCGCTGGCAGTGGCGAGCCGTGAGCTTTATACCTAGGCCCTCTGACCCCCACCCCTTCACTCGAAAAAAAGAAAAAAAAAGAGTTACGTCACAGCGTATACTTCAGCGGAATATCAAAACAACGGCCCAGGGTGCAAAACGCATCAACGACAGCGACCCTCTACCACACAAAACAACACCTGTGAACCCAATTTGTGTTCTTTGACATTGAAAATGATATTGCATTGTGTTTGTTACTTTCGTTGCAGTTGTATGTCTTAAGTGTAATTTGGCATGCTTTTATTTTGAAGGCGAGTTCACGCTGTTGACAGGAAGTTGTTGTTGCTATGGAAACAAGAAAAGTTTCACAGCGGGCGGAACTTGTCATAAAGTCCGCGATAATAAAACCCACCCATTTAGAGGGAAGATATGATTGGTCAATTGTACTGTCATTTGACATTACTCTCTCGTTCAGTTACTATAGCGGGCCCTCTGTGAATCGCAGAGAGGGCCAGACGAGCTTCTTTCATGTAACCCTTCACATTCAAACAGAGACTGAACAGGCAGATTCGAAGGATTTATTTCTTTGGAAATGTTATTTTAAATACAATTAAATCAAGTTTTTTTTCGGTAAAACTAATGAAAAATATAACAAAAATAATATTAAAAAAATATATATTTAAAAAATATATATATTTTTTAAATGTTTTTAAATATTATTTTTTAGAATATCTTAGGCCCTCACAGAGGGCCTAGAGGGCCCTGACGGTTCGCCACTGGTCGCTGGTTTATTTATGTCTGTATAGGCCGTTGTTGTGAGTGTGGACGGTCGGAGCATATACTGCGTTAGCTTAGCCGATCTCCATTCAGAAAACACGCATTTTAAAAGGTTTTTCGCCTGCCGTCTTGTCTGCAGACCGGTATCAGTATGTTGTTACTTCGGCATCATTTTGAAACGTGTATTAAATCACGGTAAAATATGTTCATTTTGTTGTAGTTGTAGCCCCCTTGCCAGCGATTCTCTCACTAGTTCAGCCCGGTTGTTGGCCCGGAAAGAACCAGGATTTTGGAGAGCCAGAAAACTGTGAAACAGTACCCGTTAGCCGGAACTACTCCTAGTGGAAACGCAACATATAACGGGCTGGGTTTGGCACGGCACGCTTAAACCATGCTACGCGCTGCAGTGGAAATGCGCCATAAGTGGCAGCCATGATAAGAGCTGTTTGATTTTCTAGATCAGGGGTTTTCAAAGTGTGGGAAGGTGAGCCTCCCCTCAGAGAACATAAGAACAGCCGCGCCCCCCCTCCCAATTATTATTGGCATTATTATTATTATTGTTGTTGTTGCTATAATGCAGGGGTATTATTATCCAGTGGAATGCCTTTACCTACTGGCCAAGTTAAATCAAAGTGGTTACTTTTGTTTGGCTGGGCAGTGAAGTTTTACACACCGTCTTATTTGACTTTCTCAGGACTTAAAACTGTTTTTTGGGGGCAGACCCCCACAAAGAAAAAAATATATTTACACACGTAAGGTCATCATCTTAACAGTTTTTTATGCTCATCGAGTCATCCGTGAGCAGAGCATCAAGTTGGCATGCCTATAACAGCTGAATGCGGCGATTACCATCTTGTTCAGCAAAACGCCTCACAAACTTATTAAGATCCAAAGCTTTAGTGCATTTTGATTCAATGCTGAGTACAGCCAAACTTGACAGTCTCTTCTCTGTCATTGTAGACCGCAAATACCTCATTCCTTCCGTCTACTTGTGTCCGAATGCTTCTCGTTTTGCACCGTCCCGTTCAAATGAAATCGCCGCCAATCACATTTCCACGCGACCAACAGGGCCGGGGGAGGGGTTACAAGGCTCGCGTCTTGTGCTGCATTCACTTGCACTCGGACATTAGGGATCTTCTCTCATAAATGTCTGATGAGCCACAACTTTTATTTCAAAACAAAGCTGCCAACTGGGGTGGCAGCTGGGGTGGCAAGGCTATGTTTAGGGTGGCAGTTGCCACCCCATGCCACCCCGGTAGATTCGCCCCTGCTTGACCAGTACTTGCTTTTGATCAAAGTCAATGCAAAAAACCCGCGCTCACACGAGCAGGAGGAGGTGAAGGGAATGAGCACTTTTACAGCCTTTTTGGCGAGGTGGGGGAACTCGGTCTCCACAGACAGCCAAAAGTGTGCAAGTGACGTTTTCTGCCAGACGCTGTCTCCTCTCTCACTTTAGGTAACTTCACTAAAAATCGATCCATGTTGCTGCTCGCATAAAGTTAGCTGAAGTTAACTAGCTAGATTTCACTGTTTCTCGTTATTTTTTTCTCACGCTGCGCCTCCCCTGAAGCTCTCTGGCGCCCCCCCGGGGAGGCGCGCCTCACACTTTGAAAACCGCTGCTCTAGATGATAGGCATCACTTTTCCGTTATAACCTCCTTTAGTTTAGGAAACACTGGACCAATCTTTCCAAGTAGAACATTTCAATTCCAACCTTTGTAATAAAGAATACATTTGCCTGCAATATACTGAAATCCAATGATCCCGTTGTTTTTTGTCCATGGCCCTTGCCATGCTGACTCCTGGGTCTGGCCTACAATAATTTGTCATCACTGCACCACTCTAAACGCCGCCCAGTGTAATACGCTCGGATTCTCTTTTCCTGAGGATTTATCCTTTAGCCTACATTTCTCACTGAGGTTAAAGTGGACCTATCATGCTATATTTAAATGATATATTGTTGGGCCATACCTATATAAGGTATATTTATACGTTACTGTTTTCAAAATACCAAACAGATCATGCATTTTAGCCATGCCTCATTTCGCTCTATGTGCTGTTCTCCAGCACTGTTTTTGCACGGGGCTGATTCTGTGAGCTGCAGCTGACCACACCCCCCTGCAGGAGAGGGGAGCGCGCTCTAATGAAGTCAGAAGAGGGGGAGGAAAATAGTGTTTTATTATATTATTATAGGTCTATAGAGTCGTTATTCATTTGTTTTAAAGCTCAATAAATAACAAAGAAGACCTTTGACCGGCACTTTTCTAATTTTGTCCGGAAGATTTAAACTTTAACGGACATCTTGACCGGCGAAAAAAACTGAAACTCTGCCACACGGTCCCCTCGTTCCTTGGAAGAGGCGGAGAGGTGGGTGTTTGTCATCTGCTGGTGGACTAACCGGAGAGAATTACAGTGCTTGCCTCGACGGGGAGGGATTGCATTGAATTAAAGCAGCAGGAGCAAACGCTTGCCTCGGGGAGGGAGAAAAAAAGCCACAGCGGAGAATAAACAGAAGGGTAACCATGGTAACCATGCCCGGGAAGTCTTCTTCGCTGATTTTGTGGCAGACTACAGCGCCACTTACAGGCCTGGCATATGTACTACAGCGTCTCCAGCGCTTTCGAGCGGCAATGGCCGGCCGTGGCCCAACCCCACATTCCCCTGATAGGTGGAGAGTTGGCCCAATAGCCGTAGCGCCACTTTACTGACGTCAGTAAAGTGTTCAAATCTGGATCAGTTTTGATCAGATCCCTTGCAGCCCCTTTTTTAGAGATTTGGGTATGGAGGAAAATAGAGAGGGTTGTGTTTTCTGACACTTGGTGAGTTCCCTGGAACACCGGGGACACATATTCATGTATAAAAGACGTACAAAAGTGCATTTTGTATGATAGGTCCCCTTTAAGGGATAGTTAGAAGAAGCAATAGGAAGTGATTTATGACAATCCGAACGCAACCTGTGTTCCAGTTAGTGTTTACTTCCTGTCTGTCTTCTTCTGTGGATTTCTCTGTCTTTCTTATCTTGTTTTATTGTTCTTCTTCTCTTTTCCTCACTGGGGACAGAGAAGCCAGCAAGAATCCAAAGGTTCATGCTCCCGACATATAGATGGAAGCTATAAGACTACAATTCTGTGGGGTTTTCTGATCAAGTGATGTAAACAAATGTGTATATATGAAATGTGTCTTTATTAAGTAATATGACTGCATATGGTCTTATGATCAGAGCCTAGAATTGAGTGTTCAACTATGCCATGTAATAAAGTTGCTTTAGTGAATGTATGCTATCTTAAAGGGTAAGAGATCAACTCCAAATTAGTAATACATATTTTAACTTTTATTTGTAATGCTATCTACAATCTACATTGTTTTGCTATATGACATATCAGCCGTAGAGATGTCTGCCTTCTCTTATGTATAATGCAACTAGATGGCACTCATAATCCTCAGACTTTGTTGTAAGCACTTTAGTGTAGGAACTTTTTCTTTCTACAGACCTCCACCCGGCAACAAGAGGGGACGAGCCTCTTGTCGATGATTAGGTTCACTCTTCCCTCTGCGCAGTTATTCAGTTAGCAGGTGAAGTATTTTTGATTTTGGGGTGAACTGTGTCTTTAACAGCTCATGTGACATAAAGGTGTGAGGGTCCCACACAGGTTTAAATACCTGAGACCTCCCACTTTTCAGACTGATCGCTGTGCACTCACATTGCGCTGTAGCTTTCTCATGACAGTAATGTCCCTAATGTTTTTCCTCAGAAACACGTAGGGACTTTCTGTATGTGGTACTTCAGTGCAGGGAAAGTGTAAAATTCAGCAGCAGCAGTTTTAGGGCATGGTCTGCCATGTTGGTTTGTTTCTTTCACTTTAAAATTATTCAAGATCCTGAAAAATGTTCACACCCCAAACATGGAAGAGGTTTCAAAGAGCGCTTTGATTAATTGACCTCAATCCAGTCAATATCAGCGCAAATACTTCTACCTAATTTTAGACGGCAAAGGCAGAGTATTTGTCATCAGATATAAGAGCATGCTGCCGGCCGCTGAGCAAACACATACTCTCTCTCTAGTTTGCAGAAGGAAGAGAGTTTTCAATGAGATCCATCAAGGTAGGGTGTAGGCAGACCTGCTCCCCACTCACACATACAATACCTTCTGTGCTGTCATGGCATGATCAAAAGTGACTTAATATCCATTTACTGTAGGTCTATATTGGTTTTCCAGCAGCCTCAGACTCAGTGAGCTGTATGTGTTTGTGTCCCAGTTTCCCGTAGGGGAGCCCTGGAACGTTTTCTGTTTACGGCTTTACTGTGATAACATTTTCCCCTCTGAATCACAGGCAGCGCTGTGTAGTGGTGCCACCTCTCCACTGCCCACTAACAGGACACTCTCTGTCAGCCGGCTACACCGTCAGCTCCCACACTAAAGTCCCTTTGAAATAGCAGTTTGTTTGTTCTTGTGTCTAAATATGCAGTGTGCCGTTTAAGAAACCTCAGATTGACTGGAGCGAGAGGCAGGCTGTGTTGAAGGCTCATTTTAAACTAATTCATGCTGTTCCTTCAATTGTGCCTTTCCACTTTCTTATTGAAAATGTGCATAAAAACGAATTGAGGAAAACACACCTGTCGGCATTCCAGTTGTGGTCTTTGTTCCTTGGCTTGTAGACTGCACAGTCTTTAATCTTCTGTACGATATAGTGATAGAATTATGACATTTACTGTTTTACATGTATCATGTTCTCATTTATGGTTTTACAAAACTATGAGAATATTTGAACACTTATAGATTCCACTTCATGTCCCAATGTCCCAGTCTCCACCGGTAGAAACAACCAGCAGGCTTCAAAACATCTTTCAGCAGACAAACAATATGCTCATGTTTTCTTCAAGTTACTAAGAGGAACTTTTAACTAGTTATAAAACAGATGAACGATGATGCCTCTAGTATTAACTAGACTAGAGAATTAAGAGAATCAGCTAATTAGACCAAACCCTGCAGATCAGCAGAACATCGTTCAGCTGTGGCGTTTAAAGGTGCATTGTGAAGGTTCAGACATCTAGCACAATGGGGGCATTTTTATTTGGTCTTGTTCATCTTGTGCACGAGGTCGCACGGGCGAATGTGCATGGGTGACTCAGCACACAGTCCTCTGAGGTCACACGATGACACTGACCTCCAGGTGGGGGTCACAGCAGAGATATGCTGGCTGGAGGTGCTGTTATGTAAACCAGTGGTTCCAACATTTTTTTGTCTGGTGTACCCCTTGAGCCATTCTATGAAATAATTCTATGATGAAGAACCCCGCTCCCTTATCTGTGATGATTCGCCTAACGTTTTTCGACCCAACTTTAATACTGAACCTCCCGGCGTGTTTGGTGCTCTGGAGCGTTTGTTTCATAGGAATATGTGCCAGGACACTGTGGCTGCGACGGATCCTCAGATGTAAATCTATGAGAAATATATTCCTCACCGGACTGCATGTCTTTGGTCTTGGCCGCTTTTTTTTTTTTTTACTGGGCTCTCTTTAACCTGGTTCCGCAGCAACGGTACCGGTATTTATCCCTGCCTAACCATGCATCCATTCTTACCCCACTTTGGAGCTAATGTTAGCTAATTGCTATGTGCACCTCCACGGTGTGAATGAGAAGTACAGTGTTGTTACAATCAACACAATCCTGTGAGGAACTGTTACTCACTGACAATGAAAATTATTAATATTTTAAAAATTATTTAAAAAAAAGTTTTGTTTGGAAATAAATTGGCGCCCTGCGATCCCCTCAAGTACCCCTAGGAGTCCCCGTACCCCCGGTTGGGAACCATTGATGCAAACAATGCTCCATTACAAACACTGCCAGCTTTGCAAATATTTAAGAGAGAGGACCTCAAGGATACACGTAATGCGTTTTAATAACACTAAATGTAAACGATATTTTTGTTAGTTTGTAGAAAACTTTATTTCAATCCATGTGTTGTGGAAGGGATGTGTCCATCAGTACCTGCAGCACACCTGCTCCTGGCAGACACACAGTGGCAGGTTACTGCTGGTGTTGCTCGTGCTGTGGCCAGTTACTGCTGCTCTGTGCTCCCTGCTGTCAGCACTGCTATTAGCTGCTCTTACACTGCTATTACACTGCTATTACACTGCTATTAGCTGCTATTACACTGCTATTACAGTGCTATTACACTGCTATTACACTGCTATTAGCTGCTATTACACTGCTATTACAGTGCTATCAGCTGCTCTTACACTGCTATTCACTGCTATTAGCTGCTATTACACTGCTATTACAGTGCTATCAGCTGCTATTACACTGCTATTACACTGCTATCAGCTGCTATTACACTGCTATTACACTGCTATCAGCTGCTATTACACTGCTATTACACTGCTATCAGCTGCTCTGGAGGAATGTGGAGGCCACAGCTCTGCCAGCTCCCATCATGCTGCTGCCACACCTGCAGCTCCAGGCCAGCCCCCTCTCTGACACTCTCATCCTCCCCAGGAGTTCATGAGTCTGTGGAACAGCCTCAACCTGCTTAACCCAGCCCACCACATCATGTCAAAGGAAGTGAGAAAAGCAATGCTCCAAATGGGTGCTTTTCATACCAATCCATTTCCCCCCCAACACCTTATTCAACTGGTAGAAAATCATCCCAACAGCTGGTAAATTCTTCATAATTTATATCATATAACTATTAGATAGAATGGGATTTCAGAGCATGTATATGTAAACATGCAGGGTACAACAAAAGTAAATATAACGCGCAGTACAATTATTGTTATACTGTCAAGAATTACATTATTCAATTTTTCACTACTTATGTTAATAGTGACTTTTGTAGTTTTGTTTAGTTTTTTAACTATAATTTGGGGATAACGCCGTTTTTATTCCTTTGTATTACTCTTGGATTAAAAAACAACGGTAATGAAAAAGGTACAGGAAACATCTCACTTGTTGAATACACACAGTAGTGCTTGTGCTGTTGTGAGGATCATTTGTTTGACCAACGGTCATTTCTGAATATGCAAAAAGGATTTCACTTCCATGTTTTGATATGTTGGAAAACATTTTTGTGGAACAGATTGGTTGTTGATAACATACAGAGGACAAAACTCAAGTATTACAAGAAGCCTTTCCTTGAATTGATGCCACTGATGAAACAATGAAGTAAATAATGAGCTAAAAGTACCTCTATAAATAGTATGTTACATTAAATAAAAAATGTTACAGAGATTTTGGTACAGAAGCTTTATGTTATATATATATATATATATATATATATATATATATATATATTATTTACTTATTTACGTACCTTTTTGAGACAGAACAGCTGCATTGTCCCATATTCACTCTGTAGATTTCCCCTTTCTTCTTCGTGTTAGGGAATGATATTGCTATAATAACCAGTATTTATGTTATTAAATGATAGGGTCCTTCCACTGAAGTTTAGAACATCAAGGACCAAACCCCGGCCCCTCCAGGGAGTGTGAACATTTAAACTGCTGTTACTCCAATGAATACTATAGGTGGCACAAAGAAACCCCACTGTATTTAAAGTGGACCAATCATGCTATATTTAAATGATATATTGTAGGGCCATACCTATATAAGGTATATTTATACGTTTCTGTTTTCAAAATACGAAACAGATCATGCATTTTAGCCATGCCTCATTTCGCTCTATGTGCTGTTTGCTGTCGACGGGGCTGATCTCTGTGAGCTGCAGCTGACCACGCCCCCCTGCAGGAGAGGGGAGCCGTGCTCTGATCAGCTGCTGGGCTGTCAGAAGAGGGGGAGAAAAAGAGATCTCCGTCCTCCGTGTTTTATTATATAGAGTCGTTATTCATTTGTTTTAAAGCTCAATAAATAACAAAGAAGACCTTTGACCGGCACTTTTCTAATTTTGTTCGGAAGATTTAAACTTTAACGGACATCTTAACCGGCGAAAGAAACTGAAACTGAAACTCTGCCGCACGGTCCCCTCGTTCCTTGGAAGAGGCGGAGAGGTGGGTGTTTGTCATCTGCTGGTGGACTAACCGGAGAGAATTACAGTCACATATTACAAATCACAGGAAACAGGAAATAATAACATTTTAATTGACATTTATAAAAATTCTAATCATTGAAAGGTTTCACCTGAAGATGAGAGAAAGCAGCACTTCGTGGTCCTGTCCTAAAGAAAGACATTTCAAAAATGTGATTGTGGTGATGACAAGATTATCTAAAACTCGTGCTTGTTGTTTATCCAGTATTTGTGCGCTTTAGTGGCCTTTAACGAATCCTCCATTTCCGTGTCTGTAAATCACAGAGAAAACCTAACGTTTTTAAGCAGAGATTGTTAAAGGTCCCATGTCATGGCCATTTCTACTGATCATAATTCCATTGTTGAGCTCTACTAGAATAGATTTACATTGTTCAATGTTCCAAAATCACATTGGTTTTCTCATATAGCATCTCTGTATAGTATGTGTATTCACTCTGTCCTAAAGGCCTTGTTGGAGCTCCTGCCCCCCCCCCCCCCTCCCTATGAGCCCACTGTGCTCTGATGTGTGTTTATGTGTTACAACATGAGCAATGATGACAGGGGGAGAGGACGCTGGCGCTGCTTGTTCGCCGCTTCTCCGTCGGTAAACTAGCTCAAACTGCTGTTTTTTTTTACCTAAACCTGTTTTCTATCTATGTCAGTCTGTCTTTGAGTTTTGACGCTGATTTTGTATTAGCCTACCGTCTGCCAGTTTGTATTAAGAGAGCAATTGTATATCCAATACCACTGCTGCAGTTAGCCACCTACTGCTAACTCTACTCGTCCTTTGCCGTCCTGCTACAACTCCGGTGACATCGCTGGATCTTCAGCCACTGCCGGTTTCCTTCTGCTTCGGCTAAAGCACCAGTGCCTGCATCTTTGGCGAAAGCCTGATAGCCTTGCCCTGCTGTCTTGCTGTCCTGGTGCGACATGCCCTCGCTCGCCGGGACCGCTGCCTATCGGTGTGCTGCTAGCCACCTAGCTAGCTCAGTCACGAACAACCTGATAGCCTTCGGTGCTCGACTGGCCACGGCATCAAAAACGGAATATACTACCACCACAGACCCTTCAGGATATTCGTATGACAATAAAGTCCATGGCCCTGTCCAACGGCCACGCTATATCCACAGAGGTTCCGGACGCCGGTTTGTTTTCTCTGGGAGCGCTCATACCACTAATAGAAATCTCTGCTTCCTCAAAAAACACTCACTCCCCTCCCAACAGCTGAAGCCTGTCAAACTTGCCTCCCTAAACATTCAGTCTCTCACAAACAAATCACTTGTTTTAAATGAATTTGTTGGAGATAATAACATTGACTTTTTATGTCTTAGTGAATCTTGGCATCACAATGGTGACTATCTCTCCTTAAATGAGCCTTTAAACCTGGTCTTGGGCACTACCAGCAGCAGCTGGTCAGAAGACCTTAAAGCTCTGGCTGGGGTGTAGCGCTGGAGGAGTTCAGCTATATAGGCCGGAGCCAGCCCATTTAGTGCTTTAAAAACAAATAAAATGATTTTAAAATCAATTCTGAACCGAACTGGAAGCCAGTGTAGTGAGGCCAGAATAGGGGTGATGGGATCACGCTTTTTGTGGCCAGTCAGCAAACGTGCAGCTGCGTTTTGGACTAGCTGCAGGCATTTAATTGAGGCCTGGTCCATACCCACATACAGAGCGTTGCAATAGTCCAGTCTCGAGGTTACAAAGGCGTTAATAATCCTTTCTAAGTCATTAAAAGATAAATACGACTTGGTTTTGGCCAATAGGAAACTTTTGGCATGGCTGAAATCCAGGTTCCTGATCTGCCATCATTTGAGTGTCTAGTTGCTAAATGCCTAGCTCCAAAACCCCTACTAATCGTCTCTATCTATAGAACACCAAAGGCAAATAAAACCTTAATCTCAGACTTCTCAAGCCTACTCACAACTATATGCCCTACTTTCACCAGGATGGTTATCCTTGGGGACTTTAACATTCATGTTGATGCCCCTAAAGGCCGCTACACACCCACCTGAGACCAAAGAACGCGTACCGAAGGCGTCCCGACTTTTACGTCAGCTACGTCGCCTGCGTCGGCTACGTCGCCTGCTACGTCGCCTGCTACGCCGCCCGCCTATGAACACACCGCAAATACTTCAGTCGACGAGTGGCAATAACTGTCCTTACCAGCAGGCAGCGGTAGTGTGAATCAGAGTGATTGCTTGGGCCGACTTTCTCTGACCTCCCGCGGGAGGTTTGAAAAGGTGCCGTAAAGAGACGACGGTGCGGGACACACCAACCTGAGTAGGGCGCCGCGAATGCCCGACTGCCTTTGACGGCCTCTGACTCCCAAAATCGGGTTGGTGTGTAGCCAGCTTTAGTGCTCACTGGCCACAGACTTCCTCAACCTCCTGGACTGTCTCCCTCTTACCCAACATATACAAGAGCTTACTCATAAACATGGCCACACCCTTGATCTTGCCATCACTGGTGATGTCACGGTTACCAAAACCCACACTGTTGAGCTTGGCATTCCTGACCATTAGATGGTGCTGCTGGATGTCATGTCTCACCCATTGGATCCTGGAAAAAAACGTACCATAACCTTCCGTAAGACCAAGGACATAGACCATAGTCAGCTAACGTCTGCCCTCTCCTCTGCCCTATCCAGGCCCCATGCTGCACTCTCACTTGAAGAGCATGTGAACCGGTATAATAATTTTCTAATCATAAATGATAGATTTATGATTCGAAAATTATAAGAGATGGGTAGACATGTGGAGGTTATCCGGCTGAACAAAACGTGATCCGTCTCTTAAATGTGTGTCAACCACAGACCTTATTTCGAGCTATTTTCCAAAATCCTATGGAGAAATTGCATTGCATTTTTGTCGAAGGAACCGGAAGAAGTTTACTTTCGGGTTTTAGGACGCGTCACTGCAGTTCTCTATAACACCCTGCATAAGTGCCTAGACAGGCTGGCACCTGAAATAACCCGAGTGGTGTCTTTCCATCGCTCTGCCCCATGGCCCCTCTGACCAGCTCAGAGCGCAAAACTCAGAGGGTCGGAAGATTGAGCGCAGATATAGGCAAACTGGCCTAACTGTCCACCTGCTCTCTTTTAGAGATCACCAGAAGGCCTATTCCTCGGCATTGAGAGCAACCAGGTCAGCCTACTACTCCAATTTGATTGAGACAAATCGTAACAAACCCAAGCACCTATTCTCCACAATACATCGGTTGCTCAAGCCTAGTGATCCCTCATCAACCACTCCTACAACTGATGAATGCAACCGCTTTATGAAAACCTCAGGCTTAACATCGCCAAAGCCTCCTCAAACCAACCTGTCTTTCCCCAACATCCTGTACTTGCTCCGTCAAATGCACCAACCCTTAACTGCTTCAGGGAGGTCACGCAAGCTGGGCTTTCAAATATCAACTCAGCAAAGACCTCATCTAGCTGCGCCCTTGATCCTATCCCCACCTCCCTACTGAAAGACTGCTCTCCATCCATTATTTCAACTGCCACCATCATAATAAACAAATCCCTGTTTAGTGGTGAGGTCCCCCCCTCCCTCAAGCTGGCAGCCATCAGACCTGTCCTGAAGAAGCACAACCTGGATCCTGAGGTACTCTCAAACTACCGCCCCATCTCAAACCTGCCTTTTTTAGCTAAAGTTCTGGAAAAAGTTGTTGCCCTTCAACTTCACGAACATCTCCACACTCATGAGCTCTATGAAACCTTCCAGTCCGGTTTCAGACCAGCTCACAGCACTGAAACAGCTCTGGTCAGGGCTCTAAATGACCTGCTGATGGCGGCTGACTCTGTTTCCCCAAGCCTACTCATCTTGCTAGACTTAAGTGCAGCATTTGACACTGTTGACCATTGCATCATGTGTCTGCGACTCCAGGAGGTGGGAATCACTGGCAAGGCTCTGGACTTTTTCCACTCGTACCTCACAGGAAGACAGGAATATGTCCGTCTTGGGAAAAGCACCTCCGACACACACTATGTCACCTCTGGTATACCCCAAGCAGTGGCCCGAGGGCCACTGCTCTTTTTAATTTACATGCTGCCCCTGGGACAAATACTGAGGAGCCACAAAATCAACTTCCACACATATGCCGATGACACACAGATTTACTTTCAATCTGCCCCGGATAAACATCTGGCACTTTCAAAATTCCATTACCCTCTCCCCACTTCTAACGAGCCTAGGTGTGAAACTGGACTCATCCTTTTCATTCCAAGCACACATTAAGACAGTCTGCCGACTTCCGGCGCGCGATGAGGGACTAGTGGTAGCACTCTGAACGAGCTCTGCAGCTTTACTATAAAAAACACGCTTAAATCCGACCAGCTCAATACTATATCACACATTTATTTATTTAATGATCATATCATCTTTCGGGAACTATTCATTTGATTTTTTCAACCATGGTGAAGACGAAATCGACAAAGCTCTGCGCGGCGGAGGGAGGCCCGGGGAATCACCAAAATCGCCTGGCAAGGAACGACACGAGGAGAGCAGTGTCCCGGCCGACATGGTGCTAGCCGCCCTTGAGACACTCCGCAGAGAGGTGGCTCAAAACAAAAAAGAAATTTGCGCCACGATTGATTCCCGGATTGAGACTGTCACTGAGAACCTAAAAAAGGAATTCTCCATTATGAAAGGGGACACGCAGACATCATTGGCGGCAATCAAAGCTACTATGCTAGCACACACGGAGGCCATCAAGGAAGTTGAAGGTGCCGCAACTCAACACTCTGATGACATCACCCGGCTGCAAACCGAGGTGGCTCGCCTGACGGCCGAGACTGCTAAACTGTCGGATATATGTGAGGACCTGGAGGGACGTAGCAGGAGGAACAACATCCGCATGATTGGAGTCCCTGAAGGGAAGGAAGGCACACGTCCCAGAGAGTTTATTTCGCAGCTACTCACCGACCTCTTATCCCTGGATCAGAAGCCGCTGATCGACCGCTGCCATCGATCTCTCCGACAGCGTCCCTCCGACGGACAACCGCCTCGCCCATTCATCCTGAGGCTTCACTATTATCATGCCGTGGAGGACATTCTACGCAAAGCCACCGGCTCTGGAAACCTGATATACCAAGGCAAGCGAATCCAGCTATTTCCTGATTATCCACCGACTGTGGTAAATCGCAGGAGGGAGTTTACTCCGGCAAGGGAAATCCTGCGTAACAAACCGGACGTCAGGTACGGGCTTCTCTATCCAGCCAGGCTCATCGTCACTCACGGTGGTCAGCAGCACTCTTTCACCGACCCTAAAGCTGCACTGGACTACGCCAGGCGCCACTTCGGGGCTCCCGAGGCACGGCCGAAGGCGACACCCGACGGATGATCTATAAACATTTAAGATACATGGCCTGGGCTGGCTGTTGATATAGGTTGGTGTACTTATCCTTTCCCCGCGTAGGCCTATATATATATTTGTATACAATTCAACTTTAATTTGTCGTTTAACGTTTAATTGTCAGGCTATTTGGAGCAATTTCATTTTTAATTTCTTTAAGTTAACTTAAGTATTATTGAAGCATTTTTTCAGAGCTCTGTCTCCTGCTTTGCTAAACTGTTTTTTTCCTAAGTTCACTTTAAGGGAGATGTTTTGGAATATTATGTTTAACTGGGTCTATACTCAGGGCTTTGATGTGCTTAAAGGTCTGATTGAGACGTGTTTTACTGCAATTCTTATTAGCCATCTTTCAAATGGGCTCACTTTTTGTTATGCTTATGTGTTAAGCTGCAGAGCTACCAGTAGGAGTACTATAGATAGTAGGAGCTTTTCACCTCCGCACCGGAAACCGCAAGGTTTTCTTGCCTGCCGTCTCCATCGTTTGGGGATGGGGACCTGGGCACGGGACTTGGGTGAGTTGTTGTATTGTTGTCTGTTGAGGGTATGTTTGTATATTTGCTTTTATTGTTTTTTTTGTTTTTTTTTCTCTCCACTTTGCAATTTGCCTGGGCCACTGCACTTTCCAGTTTGTATGGGATAGATGGCGGATAATGGTGTGACTCCAGATAGACCTAACTCCACAAAATTCTTGTCCTGGAATGTAAAGGCTATGAACAGCCCTGTCAAAAGGTCAAGAGTTTTTTCTCACCTCAGAAAGTTAAATGCAGATGTCGTTTTTTTACAGGAGACACACTTACGCATCAAAGACCACCATAGGCTAAACAAATCAACATTATAGTCAGGTCTTCCACTCAGATTTTGACTCCAAAGCCAGAGGTGCTGCAATCCTCATAAATAAGAGGACACATTTTTCCACCACTAACATTATTTCTGACAGAAATGGGAGATATTTAATTATTACTGGTATGGCTTGGCAAACTCCTGTTGTATTGGTGAATGTATATGCTCCCAATTTTGATAATGCTGCATTCTCTAACAGCTTGCTGAGCAAAATCCCATGTCTTAACACCCACCTTTTAATACTGGGAGGGGACTTAAACTGTGCTATTGACCCATCCTTAGACCGCTCTTCTCCCACCACGTTGTCTCTGTCCACTATGGCAAGGTCATTTTCTGACTTTATGTCTCTGAATGGCCTTGCCGACCCCTGGAGATATAATAATCCTCAGTCTCGTGATTACTCCTTTTTCTCTCATGTACATCATTCTTTTTCTCGCATTGACTATTTTTTCATTGACCATAAATTGCTGCCCAAGGTTACCTCTTCAGAATATTTCTGTATCATCATCTCTGACCATGGTCCTTTAACCCTGGACATATCTCTGTCTACTCAACCTCTTACACCTTCACGGTGGAGATTCAATTCACTCCTGCTCTCTGATGCCAAGTTTTGTAGTACAATCTCCACTGCCATTGATGACTTTCTGTCAAGACAAGCTCCACCTCCCATTCTCTCTTATGGGAGTCGCTCAAGGCCTACCTCAGAGGACAAATAATCTCTTATGCCTCACATTTTAACAGGACCCGTAGAGCTAGGCTGGACGAGCTCTCTAAGGCGATACTTGAGTTAGACCGCCAATATGCTTCGACCCCGTCCCCAGATCTTTATAAACAGCGCCTGAATCTCCATTCGGAATTCAATCTTCTATCTACTCAAGACGTTTGCTACTGCACTCAAGGGGAACATACTATGAACATGGCGATAAGGCTAGTGGATTGCTCACGCACCAATTAAAACGCAAAGCAGCCTCCCGATTAATTCCTCAAATTCTAGACTCCTCTAACAACTTGACCTCTGACCAGTGGCGAGCCGTCAGGGCCCTCTAGGCCCTCTGTGAGGGCCTAAGATATTCCAAAAAATAATATTTAAAAACATTAAAAAAAAATATATTTTTTTAAAATATATATTTTTTTAATATTATTTTTGTTATATCTTTCATTAGTTTTACCGAAAAAAAACTTGATTTAATAAAATAACATTTCCAAATAAATAAATCCTTCGAATCTGCCTGTTCAGTCTCTGTTGAATGTGAAGGGTTACATGAAAGATGCTGGTCTGGCCCTCTCTGCGATTCACAGAGGGCCCGCTATAGTAACTGAACGAGAGAGTAATGTCAAATGACAGTACAATTGACCAATCATATCTTCCCTCTAAATGGGCGGGTTTTATTATCGCGGACTAGATGACAAGTTCCGCCCGCTGTGAAACTTTTCTTGTTTCCATAGCAACAACAACTTCCTGTCAACAGCGTGAACTCGCCTTCAAAATAAAAGCATGCCAAATTACACTTAAGACAAATTAAACGAAAGTAACAAACACAATGCAATATCATGTTCAATGTCAAAGAACACAAATTGGGTTCACAGGTGTTGTTTTGTGTGGTAGAGGGTCGCTGTCATTGATGCGTTTTGCACCCTGGGCCGTTGTTTTGATATTCCGCTGAAGTATACGCTGTGACGTAATAACTCTTTTTTTTTCTTTTTTTCGAGGGAAGGGGTGGGGGTCAGAGGGCCTAGGTATAAAGCTCACGGCTCGCCACTGCCTCTGACCCAGCACAGATTAATGATGCCTTTAAAAGTTTTTACTCTACCTTGTATAAGTCGGAGATGCCATCAATATGACTCAGTTTTTGGAAGAATTGACGATTCCCTCAGTTCCACCTGAGGTTGCGGATGACCTTGATTCCCCTCTCACTCTTGATGAGGTTATGCAATCCACCAAGTCAATGCAGAGCGGTAAGGCCCCAGGACCTGACGGGTTCCCTCCTGAATTCTTGAAAAAATGTGATGCTAAGTTGGCCCCTCTGCTTTTAGCCATGTACAATGAATCGCTTGGTAATGGCTCACTTCCACCCACCTTGACGCAGGCTTCAATAGCTCTCCTCTTAAAAAAGGATAGGGACGCGACTCTGTGTAGCTCTTATAGGCCGCTCAGTCTCCTTAATGCTGATGTCAAGATACTGGCTAAGGTCCTTGCACGACGGCAGGAGGTAGTCATACCAGAAATCATTTCTGAGGAACAAACAGGCTTTATACAGGGGAGATACTCATTTTCGAATATACGTACACTTTTCAACATACCGTAATTTTCGGACTATAAGCCGCGACTTTTTTCCCATTTTTCGACCCTGCGGCTTATATAACGGTGCGGCTAATCTATGGATTTTTACAGCTCCGACGACTTGCTCTGAAAACACGGAGGAACAAAACAACAAACGAGTGAAACAAAGCGTATATTAAAGCCCGGGAAATATACCCGTTTTGACGCTGTTTCAGGAGCGCCTCTAACATTGTTTTGAAGGCCTGTTGCTAGCTGGGGATGCTAGCGGGGGATGCTAGCGGGGGATGCTAGCGGGGGATGCTAGCGGGGGATCCTCGGGCTAGCCCTGTAGACACCGGGCCGAGAGAGCGCAAGGGACCGGGACAGGAGCTCCGCGGGATAACGACCAGGTTTGACTGACCCTGCCAGTCCTATCTTATAACACAAAGAAGACGTAACCTCTCCTAAGTTTGAAAGTTGAAAAGTTTGTGTGTCTGAAACGCTATGTGATACAGTACAGTTTACACAGCACAGTACATGTTCTGTAGCTACTATTGCACTAAATGGTAACACTTGAATACGTTATGCAAATATGCAACTTGTTTGTTGAAATGTTAATAAATGGGAGCTTCCTCAAACAGCCATCTCTTTCCCGACAATCCCCTCTGTGCACGAACCCTTACATATGGTAATTAAACATTAAAACACCTGCGGCTTATAGTCCAGTGCGGCTTATATATGTACACATCATTCAATTTAGCTGCTGCGGCTTATATTCAGGTGCGCTTTATAGTCCAGAAATTACGGTAATTTACTCTAAGCAACCCTCCACCCTTCCTGAGGTGGTCGTCTCTCTTGATGCCGAGAAGGCATTTGATCGGGTGGAATGGGGATACTTATTCTCTGTCCTTAAGACATTTGGATTTGGGAACACATTATGCTCTTGGATTCGCCTTTTGTACTATTCTCCCCAAGCTAGTGTGTGCACCAATGATACTCATTCAAGCTATTTTGCCCTTGGACGTGGTACACGACAGGGTTGCCCCCTATCCCCTATACTGTTCGCACTGGCTATTGAGCCTCTTTCTGCAGCTCTACGTGCCTCTACCTCTTTCCGGGGGGTGACAAGGGAGGGCAGGGAACATAGGCTATCTCTTTATGCAGATGATTTACTGCTTTACATTGAGAATCCGGTCGCCTCTTTGCCCTCTGTTGTCACAATTCTGGACAACTTTGGTTCTTTCTCCGGCTACAAGCTCAATCTTCAAAAGAGTGAATGCTTCCCAATAAACACAACTGCACTACAGCTCCTACAATCCGATCTGCCCTTTAAAATATGCCACTCTGGTTTCACCTATCTTGGAATAAAAGTAACTCGCTCATTATCCGCCTTGTTCTCTGCAAACTTCGCTCCCCTCCTCGTTCAAATTAAATCAGATTTCCAGAGGTGGGCTAACCTACCTCTATCGCTGCTAGGCAGGATAAATGCTGTCAAAATGAATAGCTTACCAAAATGTCTGTATTTGTTTCAGACAATCCCACTTTATTTACCTAAATCCTTTTTTAAATCTGTTAATCAAGCTGTCACTACATTCATCTGGGCAGGAAAGGTGCCCAGGGTCAGTAGATCCCTACTTCAACAATGCAAACTAAGTGGAGGTCTTGCGCTACCTAACTTCTTGTACTACTACTGGGCAGCAAACGTTCAAAAACTACCATTCTGGCTGTGTGCTCCAGATGTGCCATGGCGCCACCTGGAGGCTCACTCCCTCACCTCGACTTCGCTACCTGCTCTTATCTGCTCTTCTCCCCAGTCAAGCCTCTCTCGCTTTACTAGTAATCCCATAGTCCTTTCTACACTGAAGATTTGGTACCAATTTCGCAAGCACTTTAAGTTTTCCTCTGCATCCCTTCAGGGTCCAGTCGATATGAACCATCTCTTCCCCCCATCTTTAATGTGTCTCTCTCTGGAAAAGGAAAGGCATAAGGTCATTCCAAGACCTTTTTGTAAATAACACTTTCCCTAGCTTCCCGACCCTGGCTTCTAGATTCTCTTTACCAGCATCCCATCTTTTTCGCTATTTTCAGGTCAGGCATTTTGTCTCCTCCCATTTTCCTAACTTCCCCACTCTCCCTCCCAAACAATCCTGGGATGACCTCTTGAAATTAATGCCAGGAGAGGTGGGGTCTATCTCCAAAATCTACTCGCATATTATGTCACTAGATACATACTCTATGAGCAAAACTAAAATGGCTTGGCGGCAGGAATTGAACTTGGAACTACCCGAAGACTGGTGGGATAGGGCAATTGACAGAGTACGAACTCATGTGCTCGCCTTGGGCTCATACAGTTTAAAGTTTTACATAGATCACACTTTTCCAAATCCCGGCTATCCAAAATATACTCCAATGTAAATGACAAATGTGACAGATGCCATCTATCCCCCTGTGACCTTAGTCATATGTTTGCCCACTGTCCCAAATTGAAAACGTACTGGCAATCAATCTGCAAAACCCTCTCAGATGTTCTCAAGACCACCCTGAAGCCATGCCCCTTAATAGCCATCTTTGGTGTCCCTACAGATTTGTCCTCATTAACCTCCAAAGAAGCAGATATTGTCTCTTTCACAACCCTCTTGGCCCGTCGCAGGATTCTTCTCAACTGGAAGTCCAAACATCCTCCCTCTATTTCTGCCTGGCTAACAGATGTGATGTTCTTTCTTATGCTGGAAAAAATTAAGTATTCCTTAAGTATTCCAATTAAAAATTTGTCTCAAAGTGGCAACCGTTCACATCTTTTTTTAATGCCCTACAAAAGCTCCCCTCAGATGAGGAACTATAACTCAATACTGGCATAAACAATACATTGCCCTGTATAGGAGGTCATGATGTGGTCCAGGCAATTTGCACATTTTTGCAATTCTATCTCATTATTTTATTTTATCTTGTCCATTTTCTGTATTGATTTGATTCATTCATTTTGGTCCTCTTATATCTCTATCTCTAGACCCTGATCTGATTTAATCCTCATAACTCTTATTTATTTAGTCTTGTGACTGCTAATAAATGAAGGACATTATAACCTGAACAAAGTACAGGGAGTGTACTGTATGTCTGTTGTTTGTACTGTGATGTAATAAAATGCAAAATCTGAAAAAAAAAAAAAAAGACAGTCTGCCAAGCCACATACTACCACCTGAGGAACATCCCTCACCAAACCGGATGCAGAAAAACTGCTCCATGCCTTCATCACCTCCCGCAATGACTACTGCAATTCTCTGCTTGCAGGCATGGGTCCACGTCTGTGGAATCAGCTTCCAAAGAACATACGGACCTCAGCATCACTCTCAGTTTTTAGGAAATGCCTCAAGACCCACCTGTTCCACACCGCATTTTACTGACTGTCCTTTACTTTATTTATTTATTTGATTTGAAACCTTTTATGCTCTTAACCTTTTATTTTTATTTTTTATATTACCATATTTTATTCAATATGCTCTTTAGATATCTTTTTATTTTTATTTGTTTTATTATTTTCTCCTTATAGCTTTGTGAAGCACCTTGAGATGACGTTGTTTTTAAAGTGTGCTATATAAATCAAATGTATTATTATTATTATTACATGGCGTTTGTTAGCAACCAGGAAATGACACCAGTAATGACAAACAGATGAGAATGCTGCGTGGGGTCTGGGTGCCGTGTTGGCGGGACGTTGCAGGGCTCGCTGCTCCGCCCTTTGAGACTTGAGGAGCAGACAGTGTGAGCTGTATAACTGGTGTTGTTTCCTGGTTGCTGCGTGGGGTCTGCGAGACAGCGAGACACGGCGAAACCCAACCTGAACTCAGCCTGAGCACACACACGTGAGTGTGTGGCGAACTGTGAGTGGAGATCCATGCAGCTGCAGCTGAGAAAAGATAAGGTTGAGTGTGCCGGCGAAACTTCGCGGAGTATCGCGGCTGAGTGAGTGTGTGTGTGTGTGTGTGTGTGTGTGTGTGTGTGTGTGTGTGTGTGTGTGTGTGTGTGTGTGTGAGGAGCTCCACGGATTGGTCCATTTGGACCAATTGGTCCATTTGGATCGTCGTTACGTCACTTGGTACCAGGAAGAAAAAAATTGAAAAAGACAAATCTCCAACGAGGCGTTCTATTTCGTATAAGGCTTCGCCCTCTAAGGCTATCGCTATTGGGTAATCCCACTGCGCGTGCGCAGCACTGACAGACTTAATCCACGCCCACCTATGACGTGGGCCCCACCTACGGTCTCACTTCCGTATAAATAGGAAGTATGCCCGTCAATCTGCTCCCACTTTTCTTCAGCACGTAGTAGCAGAAGCACTGTAGCAGGCACATTAGAAAACAAAGATTCCTCCCTTACGTAAAAGCTTTGTTTCTAGTGGAAAGATGGAGATGAGCAAGGTAAGTCAGGGCTGCGTCCGGAACTGCCTTTCATGTGAGGCGGGCTACATACAGATGGGGCATCTTATTTCGGACGCCAGCATACAGCTTCCTGCCTACTACCAGCCAGTTACCTGCCTAAGACCTGCCAAAGACCAGTATCCGGGAATGTTAAGCCCTCCCACTATTTTCCAATTTCAGGATTTAACCAGGAGATGGCGCTATATATTAAATAACTATGGCCAAACTAAGACTTAGTTTTTCACAAGAGAAAATGCAGATATTATATAAAAAACTAAAGTTAAAATCTTGTTTTTAATGCCCCAAGAGACCTGTAGTTGACTAATTACAGGCCTCAATAAAGTTCTGCCATTGGTTGTGAAAAACAACGGTGGACATAGTGGAAAGTGAAATTGACATTGTCGAATTTAATAAAAATACAAAATAATGTATCTGTGTACATGTTTTACTATGTGATCTGCATGCACTTATCAAACATCTAATTAAAGAATGGTAGCTGTGATGCAGCGGGAGGAGCAAAAAACACACACTTCAAGTCAGATCATCACCCTTAGCTATTTCAATTACCTCTCAAACAACCTAAACTAGTTATAAATGTTTATTTTTATTTTAAATAAAGTCTTTATGACTCAGAATATCAATCACATGGGTCCGTTACAGTTTGTTTTCATCTGATTTCAAATAAACAAAGTCTTGGCTTTCAGAATATTAAACTTGTTTCGGCAAATTTAGATGATAAATACAACTATGAAGCTTGTAACGGCATAATTACTTAAGCGGAGAACGGAGTAAGTTAACGTTACAGCAGGCATAACAACAGCCGGTGTTTATTTTATTATAATATATAGTCGTTATTCATTTGTTTTAAAGCTCAATAAGGAAGATTTTAACTTTCACACACGTTGACCGGCGAAAAACTCTGCCCGGTTCACCGACCCCCCTCTGAGTGAATACCTGTTAACTTAACATCTTGTCACAAGCTTTTTGGAAGAAAAGACTGACCCAAGAGGAGGAAAACACACACTTCAAGTCAGATCATCACCCTTAGCTATTTCAATTACCTCTCAAACAACCTAAACTAGTTATAAATGTTTATTTTAAATAAAGTCTTTATGACTCAGAATACGAATAATATGGGCCCGTTACAGTTTGTTTTCATCTGATTTCAAATAAACAAAGTCTTGGCTTTCAGAATATTTTGCCCCAAGAGCAATAAATCACCGACCCCCCTCTGAGTGAATACCTGTTAACTTCACAACTTGTCACAAGCTTTTTGGAAGAAAAGACTGACCCAAGATATCTTGGTTTGATTTGGAGAAGGCTTTTAAAGCCTATTGTATACTAACTCTTCCCGTCAAGAATATGAATAGAACTTAGATAGATCACTTTACATTTCTGCGAATGAATAGCTTAGCTACTTGGCACTAAGAGTACAGATATGTCTACCCTTTCTTTTCAGAGTGTAATATCTGCATTTTCTCTTTTGGTTTGAATAGGAGAAGGGCAATGGTTATCGATGGTGCTTTTAAAGCCTATTGTATACGAACTGTGTGATTTATATTGCTTTTCAAATGCATATAAGCCCCCCATTTACACTGCACTTTCCGTCAAGAATATGAATAGCACTTAGTTAGATCACTTTACAGATCAGGTTGGACCAGCCCTGTCGCTACTCTCTGCAGGTCCGCTCCATTTCCTACTGCAGATCAAAAAAAGCTAAAAATATGTATTTCTTAATAAACTAAATAGGCCACCATTGGTAGCAGTTCTCATTATATACTTCTCAGTAACTGCTCCCCTTAAATTAAATGTATTCTGTAGATAAATGTAAACGTTCACCATCCCCCCCATGTAAATGGGTAACTACCCCCCTCTGAGTGAATACCTGTTGTACCTGTCTGGGGCTAAGCCCATAGGACGATGCTCTGATGTCATCACCCTCGCACATTTGTCATATTTTTACAAAAAACGATGTTAACACTTTCTCGTTCTTAATATATGCTATATTTAGGGTCGATATGTGTTGAATTTACTTTAAAATAGCAGATCACTGTGATTCGGCTTAGTGAACGTGTGTCTCTTCTCCGCGGCTCCTCCGTGCAGAGAGGCCCCCCCCCCCGTTGACAATTCACGAGCGTCTAACTCTCTCCCCCCTCCCCCGTCGCACCTTCTAACAGAACCCCCCTACATATCAAATCCCAATTTAACTGCTCTGGAGCAGAAATGAAAGAGTTTTAAAAATCTTTTTTAAAGATTTTTGAAATCAGATGAAAACAAACTGTAACGGTCCCATGTTATTCATATTCTGAGTCATAAAGACTTTATTTAAAATAAACATTTATAACTAGTTTAGGTTGTTTGAGAGGTAATTGAAATAGCTAAGGGTGATGATCTGACTTGAAGTGTATGTTTTCCTCCTCTTGGGTCAGTCGCAGATAGGCATAGTTTGTTAAATATAGGACCATAAGATTAGGATTTATTGTAGATTATTTAGTTAAATAAAAGCATGGTGATGTTTTATAATATAAGATTAGGATTTATTGTAGATTAATTTGTTAAATAAAAACATGGTGATGTTTTATAATATAAGATTAGGATTTATTGTAGATTAATTTGTTAAATAAAAACATGGTGATGTTTTATAATATAAGATTAGGATTTATTGTAGATTAATTTGTTAAATAAAAACATGGTGATGTTTTATAATATAAGATTAGGATTTATTGTAGATTAATTTGTTAAATAAAAACATGGTGATGTTTTATAATATAAAATTAGGATTTATTGTAGATTAATTTGTTAAATAAAAACATGGTGATGTTTTGTAAATGTATGATCCTATCTGAAAAAATATTAATACTCCTAAAATAAATGGTAGACATATCAAATTGTTTCCTCTTTGTATTTGTTTTATTATTTTCTCATCTGTGATGGATAAAGAAAGTAATCCAAAAGTAATCTAAAAGTAATCTGATTACGTTACTTTTTTAAAACACGTAACTGTAACTGTATTCGGATGCTTTCAGAGCCATGTATTCAGTAATCAGTAACTGATTACATTTACAAAGTAACCCTCCCAACCCTGTTCATAAAGTGTTTCTAGGATTTCTAAACAAACTATTACAGCTGTCACTACCCGATCCGTTCGCCTGCCCGATCGGTACTGCGCATGTGCGAGATGGTCCGCCATATTGCACAACTCCGTACGGCAACCCAACTAGGACATTTGACACAGTGGCTTTTGGCAAAGCACACAAAGAAAACAAAAAAAACCGAGAGAGATGAGTTATTGTTATTACAACGTGACTTCACCCATTATTTAACAACTATTTTAATTGGTTTCTTTTATTTGGGGTTAAGTACATTGTCAGAATAAGTGAGAAATGGATTTAACTTCTGTTAGACAGCTATCATACTGAATACATATGTATGCAAAAATGTATGGCATTAATATCCTAATAAGACTCACCTAATTAACGAACAACTAATAATTAACTCACCTAACTCACCTAATAAGATCATAAGACTCGCGCATGCGCAATGCATATTCGCATATTGGCCAGCCGTCTAGACGGTCTAGACGGTCTAGACGGTCTAGACGTCAAGTGTCCTAGTTGGGTTGCCGTACGGAGTTGTGCAATATGGCGGACCATCTCGCACATGCGCATAACATGCGCACATGCATAACATCTCGCACATGCGCATAACAACATGGAGATGTTTTGTAAATGATTACATGTCTTATTTAGCACAGACTATGATCCAGACTATGATCCTATCCGTGACATATGGATCTTAACAAAGATCCGCTATACATTAGTACCAGACATACTGTACATTGTGATGATTGACATTATTCACCCACGGATCTATGGGTTGGGGTATTGTTCCGCACGGACATTTTAGTGAACCAGACCAGCTGTTTCCGCCGGGTCTTCGCTTCCCGGGCATGAAGTTGTTTACAAGTGTGTTCAGATGCTAAATAAAAGTTTAGCTTGTACTTTTGATACCCCGCCTCCGACTCCCGTCTCTCGGCACCACAACATCCAGTTTACTGTATTTCACATGAGCGATGTCGAACATTGAAAAGTCCTTATAAAATCTCTGTTATTAGACCAGTACTTTTCTTATATGACTATTATTGACTTGAACACTGAGAATGTATTTATTAACTTCAGACATGTGAAATATTTGAAATCAGATGAAAACAAACTGTTACGGACCCTGCCGTGTTATCTATGATTACTATGCCTTACTGTACATTCATAATTTCAAAACATTCAAAAGCATTAAATAAAAAGTCGTGAAAGAGATAAGGAGGAGAAAAGGTTTAAGGAAGTAAGCAAGGAATACAGAATGTTTTGTTACGTTACTTTGTTGAGAATGTGGCCATGTAATAAACGGGATAATTTGCAGCGACTTGGTCATTGTGGGGAAAAATAACACCCATCCTGATCGTTTCAATGAAGTTGAATACAGAATATTCATATTTGTCAGTGATTTCATGTCAATTCGGCGAACATAAACATCAATGATGATGATTAAATTAGGATTAAAAATCGGGAGAGCCGGCACGTTCGTTTTTTTCGACTAAACAACATTATTTTGTTAAATAACAACATGGTGATGTTTTGTAAATGATTACATGTCTTATTTAGCACAGACTATGATCCTATCCGTGACATATGGATCTTAACAAAGATCCGCTATACATTAGTACCAGACATACTGTACATCCAGTTGTGGAAGACTCCACACATGACTCCAGTGTGGAACCCCACTGCACCCCCTGGTGGATCAATGATCCATTGCAGCTGGCTTCACAATAATTAAATTTATTTATCACGGGGGGCGGTATCAAGTCAGACTGGGGGCCGGCCGGCCATCACGGAACGTGCACGAACCAATCACGACCCTCGCGTTTTAAACTGTCCAAAATAAGACGCTCCATCTGTAATAGGTTTTGACAAACACTCACAGTGTGAGTCCTGCTTGGGGTTAGAGCATGCGAAAGCTGCTCTTTCCCCACAGGTGTCATGCTCATTATGTGCCCGGCTCCCTCTGGCCCTCAGACAGCAGAGAGCGGACGCTCTCGCTGCTGCTGCGGTCGAGGATGATTGGGCAGTCCCAGAGGTTTACTCTGTGGACGAGGCCCTGGACTTCTTGGATCCGAGTGGAGGGCACGAGTCGGACGACTACGCCCCCTCCATTCATGGATCACCAGGTGGTTCCCCCATCCTCTCTCTCCTCTTGGGTTCCCCCATCCTCTCTCTCCTCTGGACGGAGGAGTTTTCGGATGACATGTCCGGGGTGTTCTCCCAGGCACAGAGGGTCAGGAGTGACCCGATCTGGCCACGCTTCCCGCCCATTAGGAAGTACCAGGAGGGGGCGGCGGCGAACCCCAGGACACTGAGGGCTCCGGTATCCACGTACGCTCCCCTCACGAGGGTGGAGGGATTTACGGATAGGGGTTTTCCGACCGTGCCGCCTCTGGAGCCGAGCCTCACCACGTTCTTTGGAGTTAAGCAGGCCAGCACGGTTGCCGGACGGCGACCCATGCTGACTGCCTCCAGAGATCAGTTTGTCGCCCGACAGACCGACCGGATGCACCAGTGTGCTTACCAGGCGTCAGCGGCGGCCAACAACATTGCGTTGCTGGTGAATTCCATGGTGCGTATAGCTGAGCAGTCCGACACCATGTCCTCAGTGGAGGCTGAGGAGATCGGTAAGGCGGCCAGCACTGCACTTACCCTGAGCGCCGCAGTCGCAGTTTCGCAGGCGCGGATTGCGACGTGGGCGACTCAGGTCCACCGGTACCTCTGGCTACAGCAGGGATCTATACCGGAGGGTGCAGGGAAGGAGCTGATAGAGGCTCCAGTCAGTCCGGACGGACTGTTCGGACCTCAGTTCCACACCATGGTGGAGTCAATGAAGTCTGCATCGGAGCAGGCAGACGACATACGGCGTCACGTCGGATGGCTTCAGCCGGACAGACGTCCCCAGCAACAGCGGCGCAAGAATCGCCCTTCGGCGGCTGCGGGGGCACCGTCCCATGTCTCCGCTCCTCCGCCACAGAGACAGAGTCTCCAGGCGACGAGTCGGAGGGGAACGAAGAACCCCCGCTCCTGGTCTGCTCCTCCGAGGGAGCCTCCGAGAGAGCCTCCGAGGAAGCAGAGCCGAAAGTGACTTTTTGGGGGGGATGTGCGGGAGTACATTTTCAATAAAAATGTTGAAAATTCCAACAGTGTGTCTGTAGCAGCTGTTTCTCACATTTCCCCCACACTAGTCAGGCCGACTGTTGTTAATCTGTCGGTTAACAGACAGCAAGATTCGCTGCATGAACCAGCTGTTTGTAACCTGTCGGTTAACAGACAGCGGGGCTTGACGTGTAAACCTGTTGCCTCTGGCCTGTCGGTTAGCAGGCAGCACGGTTTTTCCTCTGTCCCAGGTGTGCCTGCTTCACACGGTCGTAATGAGCCTAGGGCTGTTATTACGCGCTGTGTGAATAGCACTGCACACACCTCCGCTCATTCCTCAGGCCGGGGTGAGATGCAGTGTGTGGAGACCCCGTCGCAGCCCTTTCGGGCGGGGCCCCCCTTGGGTTGCTTCACGAGCAACAGCGGCAAGGGCTCTGGCATGGCTCGTCACCATGACTACCACAGCATAACAAGAACAAGTTTGCCCGCTCTCGGAGCATTGCTCAGAGTAGCGGCGGATATGTTTGATGGACAGATGGATGAGCAGGCTGATCAGCAGAGGGTACTCTCTGCAATTCGCCTCCCCCCCCCCCGCAGTTCAATGGGATTCAGGAAACACTCCTGTCATCCCAAGAACAGTGTCTTGAGCTGCAGGAACTCCTGGTAAAAAGTGCGATTTCCAGAGTTCCTCAAGGGGAAGAAAATCGGGGGTTTTACTCCCGTTATTTTCTTATCCCAAAAAAGACCGGTGGAATGAGACCCATCCTCGATCTGTCAGCATTCAACAGGGTGATAATGAAAAGACCTTTTCATATGCTGACAATCAAACAGGTGCTGGAATACGTTCACCAGGGGGACTGGTTTACGTCAATAGACCTGAAGGATGCCTACTTCCACATAACCATAATCCCGAAACACAGGAAATTCCTGCGTTTTTCTTTCCAGGGAATTTCGTACCAGTTCAATCGACTGCCGTTCGGATACTCCCTGGCTCCTCGCACTTTTTCAAAGTGTGTGGAGACGGCTCTGGAGCCGCTTCACAGAGGAGGGATGAGGGTGTTATTTTATCTGGACGACCTGCTGTTGATGGCTCGATCCAAGGAGGAGGCTGCTTTACAGACGGTACAGCTCGTATCTCATCTGTCAAGCCTGGGTTTCATTGTCAACTGGAAGAAGAGCTGTCCTCTTCCCTCCCAGGTTATCGTTTATCTGGGAGTGGAATTGAACTCAGCCCTCATGAGAGCGCGACTCTCACAGCAGAGAGTGGAGAAAGTGACAGCTCTCCTCCGACGCATCACACCTCGCAGGGTGGTGACAGCCCTCTCCGTGATGCAGCTGTTGGGCATGATGTCAGCTGGTCACGTGGTGATCCTTCTGGGACTCCTTCACATGAGGAGACTCCAGAGGTGGTTTATTCGCCTGCACATCGACCCCGTGCGGCAGAAGAGACGCATGGTGTACATTCCCCCTTCCGTGGGTTTGGATTTAGCCTATTGGAAAAATCTCCACGTCCTGTCAGTGGGGGTTCCCCTGGGCAGAGTGACGTCACACACAGCGGTGTTCACAGGCGCATCTCTCGCAGGCTGGGGAGGAACGTGCATGTCGCAGGCAGTGGTGGGACAGTGGCCGGCTCACATATCTCTCCATATAAACGTGCTGGAGTTAATCTCCGTATGGAGAGTAATCCAGCACTTCGCCCCGTTGCTGTTCAATCAACATGTGTTGATTCGGACAGACAACAGAGCAGCGGCGGCATACATAAATTGCCAGGGAGGCGTACGATCAGCGTAGCTGCTGAGCACAGCCAGGCGGCTGCTGTGCTGGGCGCAAACACACGTACTCTCTATCAGAGCGGTGTATATTCCCGGCGTGTTGAACAGAGGGGCGGACCTCATGTCCAGAGGAGGTCCTCGCCAAGGGGACTGGAGCCTCCACCCCGAATTGGTCTCCCAGGTATATGGAGCAGGTTCGGGAGAGCGGAGGTGGATCTGTTCGCTGCACGCGAGAACGCGCAGTGTGCCCTCTGGTTCTCCCTGAGAACGCAGGACCACCCCCCCCTGGGCGTGGACGCGTTCGCACACAGGCCGTGGCCAAAGGTGTTGTTATACGCTTTCCCACCAGTCCCTCTGATCCCTCGGTTCCTGGACCGAGTGCAGGAGGAGAGACTGACAGCGATTTTAATAGCACCGGAACGCACGGGAGCGTCCTGGTTTCCATGCCTACAGCGGATGCTGTCAGGGAGGCCGTGGGAAATTCCGTGGCGCGAGGAAAATCCTCTGACAACACGCTTTCTACGGGGAGTACAGAGACTCAGACCGGTGTCACGCGCTTTGGCGCCTCAATGGGATTTGGCGTTGGTGTTACGCGCACTGAGTAAAGCTCCATTCGAACCTTTATATCAGGTCCCCCTGAAGTTCTTGTCAGCCAAAGTAGCTCTGCTCTTGGCATTAACATCAGCTAAAAGGGTGAGTGATTTGTCTGCTCTCTCTGTGGCTCCGTCATGCCTCCAGATCCAAGGAGATGGCAGCTCAGCTGTTTTGCGCCCTAACCCGGCTTTTATGCCAAAGGTTATCACAAGCTCTTTTAGATCAAGAGTGATAACTTTGGATGGTTTCTTCCCTCCTCCTCACTCATCGGAGGAAGAAGCCACATCTCATCTCCTCTGTCCCGTACGTGCGCTGTCATGCTATATTGCACGCACAGCCACGTTGCGTAGGTCCCAGCGCCTGTTTGTGCATCACAGAGAGCACTCAATAGGGCAGCCTCTGTCTGCACAGCGCCTGTCACACTGGTTGTGTGAGGCTGTGTCACAGGCATATGTCTCCTCTGGGGAGGATCCCCCGGAAAACATCAAAGCGCACAGCATCAGAGGAATTTCAACCTCTACGGCTTTGCACGGAGGAATGACAGTGGAAGACATTTGCACTGCAGCGTCTTGGTCTTCCCCCTGTTCTTTTATTCGTTTTTATTTGAGGGATGTCTCCCATTCCTCTCTTACTCATTCAGTACTCAGTGTCCTGTCAGATTGAGTAATGTCAGAGACTGAACGGTGTGCCCTCTCTCCTACCTGTCGGCACTGAGAGAGCTGCCCCTTTTTCCCCTCTTTTATCGTTTTAACAAGTGGGATTTTGTATCTCTACTTTTTAAATGCTATATTTCCAGGGACTGTGATGCTCCTTTACGCATGGGTTATTAATTGAGTAGATGTGTTTTTGTACTTCTGGTAACGGACGGACCAGTGGGGCGTGGACTACATCCTGCTTCGCCCTTAACCCAATAGCGATAGCCTTAGAGGGCGAAGCCTTATACGAAATAGAACTGGGGTTACGTATTGTAACCCAGCTTCTATGAGTATAGGCGCAGCCCTCTAAGGTTCGGGCCCCACTGGCTCCGCGAATAGCTGAAGAAAAGCTGTTTGTGTGGGAGCAGATTGACGGGCATACTTCCTATTTATACGGAAGTGAGACCGTAGGTGGGGCCCACGTCATAGGTGGGCGTGGATTAAGTCTGTCACTGCTGCGCATGCGCAGTGGGATTACCCAATAGCGATAGCCTTAGAGGGCTGCGCCTATACTCATAGAAGCTGGGTTACAATACGTAACCCCAGTTCTGGGGCAGCATAGACAGGTATTTTCTGTGTTAGAGTTTTACTCCCTACAGGGTGTACTTTAAGGGTTTTTGACTCTGCAGACCGTTTACATGCAGAAAAAGCTATAACACACAAGGGGACGGGTAATAACCAGAAAAGCATGACATGGGCCCTTAAAGATCACGGAGGTTTCAATGTGGTGTAGTGGATTTATTTAGAATATGGAAATCAAATCCTTTATCCTCTCAGAAAGAATGAAACAACGACATGCATGCTAACAAGAGTGGAATTGAATGTCTTAATGGAGTGTGAAACTGTAGAGAAATTAGTTCCTTTGTGCAGGAAAGTGATTACTGATAACATAAAGGAAGCTTTCTATCTGCTAAGCCAGCCTGTCATGGTCATCCAAATGCATCACACTCATGATATAATCTGCTCACACTCATCCATGAATTCTAATACTCAGCTGGTGGTGAGTGTGTACAGTATGGACAGTGTGTTTGCAGGGAAGGGAAACCGTGGAGGATAAGTGGGATGAGTGATGACTGCAGTGTCCCAGGTGCTCTTTAAGTCACTAGCATGAGGAATTTGGCAGAGACGTAAACTGTGGAGGCCATGTCATGACAGCTTTCACACACACTGCTAATACACAGCTGATTCCACACTGAGCATACATGTTAATTTACCTTGTTGATACTCTTCTTGTATCTGCGATTTACAGCCGACAAGGCTGGGCCTGATGAAGTCATAAAAAGACTGCAGCGTTGTGTCTGTGGATCAGAAACGTTAGGATAACCAGAGTAAAAGTCTGAAGCCGTAGAGAGCGCAGTGTTCCTCTCACCTGGAAATAACACAAGTGTTGGACTGATGATGATGTCATTCTTAGCATCTCAGCAGTGAAGGAGCTAAAGGTGATGCACTCTGAGCCTTCTGCAAATTAGCTTTAATAATAATAATAATAATACATGACATTTATATAGCGCTTTTCCTGGTGCTCAAAGCGCTTTACAAGCAAGTAAAACTAAATAACAACAAAAGTAAAAAGTGCTAAGCTACTGTAGGTGGTAGTAGCGTATATTGTTGTGTATCTTATATTATAGTCAAAGATATGTCGGTGTTTGGTGTAATTGCATTAGCTGACTTGAAGTTAGGATTGTAAGACTTTTCCTGTGCATTTAAACACAGCAATGGCATGAACAAGTGTTAACTTTCACTGAACATAGCCTATTGTTGGTGTTCAATACGCTCAAAAACATATCAGTGATTAAATTAGAAAGGCATATGAGTCGTTAAAAGAAACTTCCTTAAACATTTAAATTCAAAATTAAACAGGCGAATCCAAGCGGCTGAAAGCATGTCTTTGCTAGTGTGGAACTGCTAACCCTGTGTCACAGAGACAGCCCCCCCCCCCCCCCCCCCCCCCCCCCCCCCCCCCCGCATGCTGCACACACTTTGTGTTAACCTGAGGGCTGAAAGAGTGACTCAAATGTTCAGCAGGATTCTGTCACAACATTTCAAGAAGACCTCAGTGAGAGGGGTCTTGTCATGTCTGGGGTAACAAAGTGAAAGCAGATTGAAGATGAGTCTAGATGTTTGGTCTGCATAGAAACAACTTGTTAGATAGAAGCAGTGAATGTTCAGGCTGTTGATGGTTTCAGATGTCGGGCTGAGAAAACAGACGGGGGGCTCAGCCTGATGAATTGCCGCTGACTCCTGACCTCCGTGTGTTTTGGAAATGTTTGCCTGGCGGACAAACAATGGTTGGCACACGGCCAGGCTGGAGGCTGCCAAACTGGCACCCCCACCACCCCTACCACCCCTTCTCCACCCCCCCTCCCGCTTCTCCATTAGTCTCCGACGCAGCGTGGCCAGTGCACACATCCTGCCTTTGTGGGCCAGGAATCCTAAGAATCCAGACTGCTGCCCAACAAGGTGCTTCCCCCCCCCCCCCCCCACCATCCCGGTGGTTCCAGCTTGCGGTCGGGGTCTGGGTGGCTGATGTGGTTGGATGGTGTGCTCTCTCTGCACACAGTAGCATCACAACAACACCTGCTCTCAGGAAGTGAGCTGTGTGCAGCGACTTTCAACTTCAGTCTCAGTGTTTGAAGAGGTTTTCCAGTTGGGCTGTGGGGGGACTAAGGCTAGTGTTTTCTTATGTTTAAATATGACTTTTTAACGGCTAAAAGTGTGAAAGTCGCTCCTAAAAATGACTTTCTTTTAAAGCTCCCATGTCATGCTTTTCCGGTTATTACCCGTCCCCTTGTGTGTTATGAAGGTTTTTATGCATGTAAACGGTGTGCAGAGTCAAAACCCTCAAAGTACACCCTGTAGCGAGTAAAACTCTAACACAGAAAATACCTCCCCAAAACGCCTTGTTGGAGATACGTCACTGCCCATTTGAGTCTTCCATTTAGTTCCGGGTACCGCCTGATGTCATGCGGTACCCGGAACGAAATGGACCAATCCCGAAGAGCTATGGCCACACCAGCAGCGGCGTGTTCCTCCTCCAGAGGTTCGAAGAACCGGCATTTCACAGACGAAAGCTTCCAAAAACATTGCCCAGTTTGAGGCCGGATATGCACAGCTTGTTTGGACCGTTTGGAGCAGGGGAAGATCTGGGTATACAACCTGTAAGTTTGCATTGTTATTTGTGTATTTATCAAACAAGACTGTTTAAATGTGTAAACTGTGTTGGACTGCTAAGCCATTGACACAGTGCTAACTGTGCTAACTAAGTTGCTAGAGTTTCCATATATCAACTCTAATATCAGCAGATGGCCTTGCATACATGTATCTCATAGCAGGAGAATGTCTGCATTCACACACAAAATACCTATTGACAGTATACTGCGGGTGATTTGCCGGTCAGTCGCGAAACGTAATTACATTATAGCTGGCGTAGCGATCTAACACACGGAGCTTGAGCTAGTTTTGGTCAGAAAAACATTTTTGTGATGCTACGTTGCTAGCGTTTAAATATATCAACTACAATGTCAGCAGATGGCCTTACATGTTTGTCATGGCAGGAGAATGTCTGCAGTCACACACACGGAATACTCATACAGTATACTCCGGTTTACCGTACATTGTGACCGTACATATACTGCATGTAGCTAACGAGGCTAGCTGTATGCTAGCGCAAAACAATGTATTCATGCAAGTTACATTGTATGGTAGCAGAATACCCGTATACGATTGCAATTATAAACACGTTATTGCTAGCCTAATATGAACCACTAGCTTTTGTTCATAGTAGTTTTATTACACTGCATTATAGTTGCCTTTCCTCCAAGCTAACGTTCATATCGTGTTAGCTACCAAGGTAAACAAAGCTAGGTTAGCATATTAGCAGGCAAGCTGTTCATTACACAACTACTACTAACGAATCTAAAACAACTAAGTTTCTCTAATATTTTGTGATTTGCATTTGATTTCGTCCAGCCAGATCCTGGCGGACAATCCATGACGGGGAAGGGATTCTACTACTACTGAGGCCTCGTGCTAAAAGGCACCGCACCGCACCGGCTGTGCGCAGGCAAGAGGAGGAGGAATGGATGATATACCGTGTATATATGTATATTTATGTTCATTTTGTACATTTCTAAAAATAAAGTTTAATGGAAATACTTAGTAGGCCTATCCTTTCTTCCCTGAATTCATATATAGCAAACCATGATTTGATTTCTCATCAAACAGTAGTAGTTTATAACGGGTAAAAATAACTTACTCTTTGTTATGAGAGTAGCTCGTAGGCCACAACGGAAAGACAAGGAGACATACACGAGTTTACAAAACCACGGCACATTTATTGTGGTAAATGCAAAGATAGGTGGTTGAGAGGATCGCAGAGTTAGTCTTCCTGCAGCCGCTTTGGAGAGAGACTGGGGCCGTAGTGTCCGGAGGTGTCCGTGATCGTGCTGATTAGCTTCTTCAGCTCCACCCCATCGTAAGACAAAGGCCCTGGGGCCGTCACACTCTTCTATAACAACAGTTAAAAATATATATGTATATAAAATATACCGCTGTACCGACGCCATGATAAGACTGATGTTACGCTGAGAGCAGCCGGGAAAAGCACTGACATGGGCGCAGCCTCTCTGGTGGTTGACTAATCAGAACGAGTGGCCGAGCTGACCAATCGGAGCACACTAGGCTCACAGGGAGGGGGGGGCAAGAGCTCCAACGAGTCGTTTAGTGGAGAAAGTGAATACTGCTGAATACACATGCTTGACAGAGATGCTGTATGCGAAACCAATGTGAGTTTGGAAAATTGCACAGTATAAATCTATTTTAGTATACCTCAACAATGTAATTATGATCAGTGGAAATGGCCATGACATGGGCCCTTTAAAGCTGCATTCTAAAGGAGAGGATAAGGGATATATATATAAAATATATATATTTTCTCCCAGTTTTAGACACTTGGTGAATCCAAACCAAGATAAGGTTAAAATAGGTTTGTTACTAAACTTAAGTAACATACTTCAGTATGTTATAGGTTTGTTGGTAAACTAATGCATACGCTCATGTTAAATGAGTTAAAATAGGTCAACGTTGCCTTTTGGTTTCATACGGGACCTGAACAGCAGTCTGCCGTCCGACCCATTCATCCACCGTGATTAAATATGGTTCCTCTATATGGACCTGCATTACTCCAACACTTTATAGCACCTAAAACATATTATAAACAATATTCTACAAATCAAATCATAAAGTGTGATGAACACATATAACTATTTTACAACTATTTTACAACTAGGTTCCCTTCCTAGCTCTCTGGAGTATTTCAGCAGCTATTTTATACAAGACAGCAAACAGACTTGTTAGAGAACGTAGGGGTACATTTATCCTTATTAGCCGTTTATTTCCAAAGGGAAGTAAATGGCTAATAAGGATAAATGTACACCAAATACAGAGCTAAAGGCTCAGTGAGTAATGGACCTGAATCAGATGGCCAGATCAATGCCTGTAAGCAGCCATAAGAAGTTTTCCAAATGAATCTCAAAAGTGTGAATATGTCAATGTTGTGTTCAGCGATGGGTTTCAAAAGTAGTGTCTGCAGATTGAAAGAGAAACTTCACAGCAGCTTCTTTTCTATTTCCTGCACTCAGCTGGCTACACTGAGGTGGCCGAGTCCTCGAAGGGTGTGTCAGTTAAATCACTGCAGGGGGGGGGGGGGGGGGGGGGGGGGGGGGGGGGGGGGGGCACTGCTACAGCCCAATGCATTGATGCAGCTCTTCAGCTATTGCATATAGCATATCTTATATATTTCTATATAATTGAACTGTTGGGAGTTTGAGCATTCATATTCCCTTGACAACTTGGAACCATGTTGTACTACAGTGTTTCCTGATCAAAGGTCCCACAGACAGGACCTGCTACTTCTTCTGTAATTATGCTATGAGTTATCATATTCATATTCTGCATCATATTCATGATATTTTGTAACTATGATATATACATGTATAAGTTACTTTTGTTTCGAAAGATCTGTGTATTGTCTACAGACTGTGAAGGATGCACCATGTTTTTCAGGGAGACCTTCAGCAGCCTTATCAAATGTGCCAAATTACATCTCCCATGTTTCACAACAGCACAAGCCAACGCTTAATGTGCAGACCTTCCTGCTCTCCAACAAAACACTTTTTACGGGCTCCTGGGATGACAATGGGAATGCCGTTTTTCCTACCAATCATGGGAACCTGAGGACAGGCCTGTGTTTCCTGGAATGCAGCCCATTCGGAAAGAGATGGAGGGAACACAGGATGTCCTGAGCACGGTGTCCCGCAGCAGCAGGGAGGACAGAGTGGAAGACTTGTTCACAGGAACATCACCACTTCCTCTGGTAAACACTCCACCATCACGGAGTGGGATTCCCCACCTGAAAGCTGCTTTCCATTACTACTGTCCTAGGTTCTCAAAGCCTGACGTACAGTTTGCCAGTCCACAATAACAACGTGATCTGAGGATACTCTGTCAGGACTTCATACCAACAAACAGCAGCACCTCCCTCTGGACACTCCAGCTTTCTTGAAGGGGAGAGTCAGTGATATCACAGCGGGGGCGGGGGCATGTGTGTCTATAAGTAGTTGGAGAAGGCGCTCTGTGAGTAGAGCTGAGCTGACCTGTGCCAACAGCAGCACACTGTCGAGCAGACGGGTGTACCTCTGGTGCACAGACTACACACTGTGGATACATTTCATCCTGGAGCTGACAAAGCAAACGTCCTTCTCTCTGGACTTTGGACGGTCGACCTGAACATCTTCTAACTTCTACAGTTCTTTATACCTTTGGAAGGTTCTACCTTTTTGTCCCTGTATTCAGGATGC
Source organism: Trematomus bernacchii (assembly GCF_902827165.1). Classification (NCBI taxonomy): domain Eukaryota; kingdom Metazoa; phylum Chordata; class Actinopteri; order Perciformes; family Nototheniidae; genus Trematomus; species Trematomus bernacchii. Next base: position 247,511 of record NW_022987680.1, read on the forward strand.
TCAGCGCTGTGACCCTGCAGCAGATCCTCTCCAGCCTGTTTGTGCTGGGCAGCGCTGCAGTGATGGTGAGCATCTGCCATGTGGCTCTGATTTCTCTATTCTCTTCAATCATTTCTCTGTGTGAAATTTGATATCGTTTAGTCATTATATTTAATATTAATTGATGTAAGAATATTAATTGATATAAGAAATGTATATATGTCTTATATCAAACATCAGACATATGTTTTGACAAATATCTTTTTTAAATGAATTCTAAGTTCCTGCTTTATTTGCTAAATTCTGACTCTATTGTCAGAACTCAAATACATGTTCACATGGCACCATCATCTATATTGGATGAATTGTCCTCTTATATATTTTGAAGCACACCCTCTCCTTGTCTCACATGCTGACCTCTGACCTGCTCCTCAGGCAGACAGTGGGTGTCCCGCTCACTGCTCCTGCCCCCCCTCGCCCCAGCCCTGCCCGGCGGGCATCAGCTGGGTGAGCGACCGCTGTGGCTGCTGTAAGGTCTGCGCTCGGCAGTTCAATGAGGACTGCAGTGCCACCCAACCCTGCGATCACATCAAGGGGCTGCGCTGCCACCTGGGGGCCGGAGGAGACCCGGAGAGGGGGCTGTGTCGAGGTGAGTGGGGGCACATTGTTAAGCTATAGTCCAAAAATGGCTGTTAACTGTGTACCGATGAAGATGTTATAGTGAGTAAATATACATTCTCTGCCCCGCCCCCTATACTTAGGCCACGCCCTCATCCATAACTCCTGTCCCTTGAACTTGTGTGAGGTCCTACGCATTCAGCAGAGTTTTCTGAGGTTGTGTGCTACAGGAGAAGTACATTTAGAGCCAAATTGAAACAGGAAATAGTAACATTTGTATTGACATTTATAACAATTCTAATCATTGAAAGGTTTCACCTGAAGATGAGAGACAGCAGAGACGATTGTCCCACAGAAAATCACTGACAAAACCAGAAAAACATTTTTTTTTATGAGTTTATGTACAAACACATGCTTTGTCATTCTATGAAGTCAAAGGGCTCTCCTCTCAACTGTGTTTCCTGTTCCTGTTTTTGCGTGTGTGTGTGTGTGTGTGTGTGTGTGTGTGTGTGTGTGTGTGTGTGTGTGTGTGTGTGTTTTGACAGCGGAGGCCCAGGGTTTGCCCTGTGAGTTCGGGGGCCGGGTGTACCAGCATGGAGAGGACTTCCAGCCCAGCTGCGAGCACCAGTGCACCTGCATGGACCGGGTGGTGGGCTGCATGCCCCTCTGCCCCCCCCAGGTGCCGCTGTCTACCTGGCGCTGTGCGCGACCCCGGCTGGCCAGCCCGGAGAGCGGCTGCTGTGAGGAGTGGGTGTGTGACGACAACAACCACATCGATGAGGAGCCAGACGAGCCGACACACACCTCCCTGCCAGACAGCCAGCGGCCCCCCAACCACATCAGTGCCCTGCTGCAGGCCCCGCTCCAGCCTTGGCACCGAGCTGCCACTGGGAGAGCAACGTTTAGAGGTAAACATCACAGCAATGCTTCTCCTGATGCCCACATCTAACACTGACCTGGTCTGAAGGAGATGTTTCACGTGGAGGCAGGAGAGGGACCAAACGTCAGACTGCCTGAACACACAATTTTCTAGAATATGAAACAGTTGCATGGTTAATCAAATTCCAAGAAAAACTGGTTTTGAATCCAACTGATTTCAGAGAGATATTAAACTTAAGACTTCTCACACAAACCTCAGCTTTTGGGGCAAAAGATAGCACCACATAAGGATCATATAATCCGGGAATAATGAACAAACGGATGACAGTTTTGTTTATTGTTTGATTGTACCTCATTGCCTTTGCTATTTGGCTTTCCAACAGAGATGGTGTCCTTTCCCATGTCTGAGGTGTTACCCCAATCCAGCTGTTTCCCACAAACCACAGAGTGGACCGAGTGCTCCACCACATGTGGGATGGGCATCTCGAGCCGAGTGACCAATGACAACCGGGACTGTCAGCTGGTGAGGGAGAGCAGACTGTGTCAGGTCCGGCAATGTGAGCCTCAGCTTTCTGTGGCTAGCAAGGTATGCTAAAGAAAAACCCAGGAAGGATGTTGAGCTAAGTGTTTGATTGAACTATCCATCCATCCCATTCTCTTCCCAACACTGTTTATAAAGCTACCCCTGACTTCCTTCTTTGCTCATAACGGCCACTCGAGTTTGCTGTCTAACAACAACAAAAGTAATAGTTGTCATTAGCTGCTTGCACAGACTACCTACATATCACCTTCTGTTAGTCAAAATGATATTTTCTTTAGGTGAGTCCTTGCTTATTATCGCATTTAACTATAGTCATTCATTTTTAACAGCAGTATGCAATAGCATTGCATTTGGAGACATATTTTTGGGATTCTTGCATCCAACAACACAGAAAGATTACATTTTCAATATGTATCTGTAGCGTTCTCTTTTGCCTTCAGTCTTTGTTTTGCTTCCAACACCTTGACATAATAATGACATCAGAAGAGCAAGCGTCTTCTCAAGCGTACTTTAGGTGAGGTCATTTTCACATAGTATGGAAAATGAATAACCAAACTAATGAACATAGTTCCTTCAGGATAATTCAACAGAAATCTCATGATGTCGCATTAAAGGTGGCTCTGTTTCTTTCATCCAGAAGGGGAAGAAGTGTCAACGGACTATCCGCACCCAGGAGCCGGTCAGAATCTCCTTCGCTGGATGCTCCACGATACACCGGTATCGGCCCCGCAGCTGTGGGACATGCAGCGATGGCCGCTGCTGCACCCCCTCCCTGTCCCGCACCGTGCGGCTGCGCTTCCACTGCCCCGATGTAGAGGGCTTCTACAGGAACGTGATGTGGATCCAGCGCTGCAGCTGCACCACCAGCTGTGGTCCGTACATCGCTCCCTCCAGCCCGGCAGTCAGCCTCCACAACGACATCCACACCTTCAGCCCGTCAGTCAGCCTCCACAACCACATCCACACCTTCAGGCGCTGAGGCTCCACCCCCCCTCGCCTGGCACACTGGTGAAAGACATTGCACCAGCCCTCCCTAAATCCACAACCTGCCTGTCAGCTGGGTGTGCTCCTGCCCCCCCTCTACCCAACTCAGCAAAACACTCGCTTGCACTTTAAGCCCCCTGCCACAATGACATCAGTTTGTCTACACATGAGGTGTGTTACAACAGTACGCTGTTAGACTGTGGCCAGAGAGCTTTCACTGAAACTCCTTAACTTAATTATGATGTCCTCTCCACAGAGGGTGATGGTTTGTCATATAGACGAGGATCAGTAGTGATGTAAACTATGGACATTTTAAATAATGATGAAGAACTGAATGACCAAAGACATATCCATTATTGACTATAGTGGCTGTGTTCTCTGTTGCCTGTGCTTTGTGTTACAATGTTTCCTACACATGTCCTGATTGTGTGTGTGTGTGTGTGTGTGTGTGTGTGTGTGTGTGTGTGTGTGTGTGTGTGTGTGTGTGTGTGTGTGTGTGTGTGTGTGTGTGTGTTGTTAACTTCCATATGAGATTGCTGAGACAGAGATAGATTCAATATATATGTATATGTATATGCTATAGATTAAAGCATATACAGACTTAACTCTTATTGTGGAGTGGTAAATTCCAAGGATCACCTCATTTTTCGGGGTGTGATTTTATTTTTCATTTTGTACATAGAATTCCTTTTTTAAGTAATGAAATGATGCTATATATTTAAGACTTGTCATACACGTCCATTGTCTTTAAACAACTGCACATCAAATAAAAACGTATCAACCTGAAATGTGTCTAATGACTTGGCTAATGTTCCAGTTGATGAAATTAGAATATGAGATTTCTACTTGTTTTTTGACACTTTCGTTCTCTAACAGAATGCATCTTAAAGCTTGGTTGGATAACATTGGAGAAACCTCGTTTTTTTTAAAACCATTCACCTCAAAACCCAGCCCAGTGTTGCCAGCTCTTTTCCAGTGAAGACATTTGTATTTGTATTGGACCTTAAATGTATGTAACATCAATTGGTTCACAAACCAAAATAAATACACAGGACTGAAAAAAACAAGAATAACTTAAAAGCCAAATTAAAGTGTAGTAGGGTATTCAGTTGGCCTTTAAAGGTATAAATAGATTAAATACTATTAAACTAGCAATTAACAAATACAATGACCCATGCTGGAAAGGAGCAGATCAAATAAAACTAGAGAATGCAATTCCTGAAGAAATTGCTAGTGGGAATGCTTATGCTGACGCTAAACTGCTATGCTGAAATGTAATGTGTAAGAAGAAAGTGAAGAATTTAGATTGAAATGATACATGAATACTGGGGGCTTGAATGTGTGATGAGTGAAGAAAATAAAGTAAAAAGGCTTGGAAAAGCAGCAGAATATTTGAACTGCAAACTTTTGAACTAACTTGATGGCGAATGATCTGTCGCCATGGCAACGGCATTTGATGACACCCCATAATACGCTTAGATGCGTTGATGGCTGCATCGTTACCAAACCTGTGAAGTTTTAGGCCGTTTGGAACATTTTCACTGAAGTTATGAGAAAACCGTGTTTCATGGCGAGCATTGTGTTGCCATGGCAACGGCATTTGAAGAAACCCCATAATTGACGTAGAGCTGTTGAGGGCTGGACCGGTGATATACAAGCAAAGTTTGGGGGACGATCCGACCGTTTCCATTGGACTTACAGCGACATCGTGCTTCATGGCGAGTAGTCTGTAGCCATGGCAACGGCATTTGATGACACCCCATAATACGCTTAGATGCGTTGATGGCTGCATCGTTACCAAACCTGTGAAGTTTTGGGCCGTTTGAAGCATTTTCACTGAAGTTATGAGAAAACCGTGTTTCATGGCGAGCATTGTGTTGCCATGGCAACGGCATTTGAAGAAATCTCAAAACTGTCTCGTAGATGTCTTCACGGCTGGACTGTTAGCACACATGTGAATTTTTAGCACTTTTTGAAAATGTTCATAGGAGTTAAAGGGACATCATGTTTTATGGCGAGGGATGTGTTTCCATGGAAACGGCATATGGTGAGATTTCAGATTTGGCGTATAGCTGTTGAGGCATGGACCGGTGATATACAAGTGAAGATTGGGGGACGATTGGACCGTGTCCATTGGACTTACAGCGACATCGTGTTTCATGGCGAGTGGTCTGTCGCCATGGCAACGGCATTTGATTACACCCCATACTACGCTTAGATGCGTTGATGGCTGCATCGTTACCAAACCTGTGAAGTTTTGGGCCGTTTGGAACATTGTGTGTGAGAGAGAGAGAGAGAGAGAGAGAGAGAGAGAGAGAGAGAGAGAGAGAGAGAGAGAGAGAGAGAGAGAGAGAGAGAGAGAGAGAGAGAGAGAGAGAGAGAGAGAGAGAGAGAGTGTGTGTCTGTGTGTGTGTGTGGCAGAGAGAGAGAGAGAGAGAGACTCTGTGTGTGGCAGAGAGAGAGAGAGAGAGAGAGAGAGAGAGAGAGAGAGAGAGAGAGAGAGAGAGAGAGAGAGAGAGAGAGAGAGAGAGAATGAAATGAACAGTTAGAACTGACTGTTATCAGTTGGACTGATGACATCGTGTTCAATTACACAGGTGTTTATAGTTGAGCTAATGAGATCAAAGGTTTGCATTGTTCTGAATGAGAGATAAACCTCTTACATGTATAAGTTAACAAGTAAATTATATATAGCTGATGTAATTTAATCATATTATTTCATATTTAAAATAAGTCTTAATTTTTCTGTACTAATAAAACAATATGTTTTTTAAATGAACAAAAGCATGTTGTATAGATTGATTCTTAACAATATTAGTGTTCTAATCTTAATAGCTGTGATCATAACAGTTTATATTCTCCTTCTTCCCCTAAACCTGCCCAGATGATGTCCCACTGACCCCAGGTCAGCACCTCCAGGTCCAGCAGCACCGTGACCCCCCGCTCTGCTGAAATACACAATTAAACATTTTCTATGACCTATTTTTTGTATTAATAAAATTAAACTGAAGACAGTTTAATGACCTAGAGATATCCTATTATTCCACTGCTTATGTACACATGTTGACAATAATGGTTAAAACCTCAGTAAATGAAATAAACAATGTGTTTAACAATTACAATTTAATATAGTATTTTCATCTTATCACAAAGTAGAGGTAAGAATATATCCATCCTCTCTCTGCAGCTTCATGTCTTCTATTATTATAACTTTCATCATTGAGACAGAGGAAATCAATCATGTTATTTAACATCATCAGCAGTAAAACAAATATCAGCAAAAGTGTGTTTATGGAGTTGTTTATTTGTATTATATGTGCAGCAAGTATATAGAAGCAGTTGTTTGGGGAATCAGACAGACTCAAGCTATAATCGTTACATATCTATTAAAAGAAAGGACACATACAAAATCTAATTCTGAAACTAAGACACAAGTCTGTAGGACGGCAGTAAGCAGAGGTCTGGGTGGAGGATGTTCCTGATCGCCGTTTTGCTTTCTCCAGCACCACGGGGTGTCCAGGTGGATGGCAGCTCTGTCCTGATGATCCGCTGGGGTTAGGGGTCCTTCTCCAGCACCACGGGGGGTCCAGGTGGATGGCAGCTCTGTCCTGATGATCCGCTGTGCACTTTTCAGATTAGGGGTCCTTCTCCAGCAGATCCATTTCTCCAGAATTGTACTAATTACAGAGAAAAACAAGAGAAAAAAAGTTAATTAATCATATTAAACACAGGGTTGCAGAAGTATTATTGCAAAATGTAACTAAGCATTTCAGACAAACAATCCCTAAAGGATCATTTAGTGGGAATGCTGATACAGCATTCCAACTATATGTTATGCTACGGACAACATTTTTATTATTCCGCCGATTATTTTGTCCCTCTTCTCCTCCCACATTCAACATCGCAGAAACTCCGTTCAAACATCAAAACGTTCAGCTCGGTTGGGAATCGCAGGCTATTACTTTTATCATTCATAACTTTCATAATTCCAGAGATACATCCCATAATACATCACATTTTTAACATTTTAACTTTAACATTGCGCAGCTCGTTAAGGCAGAGTGCGTAATGTCACAGCTAGAGGGTAGGAAATCTTGAAATTTGCCTTCATATCTTTTTTTAAAACTGCCATAATTCCCAAACCCTACATTCCTGAGACATCATTTTTCATGACAAACGTAGGAAAACATCTCGTAGCTTGAAAAATGACAAATAATTAAGCAAAATAATTAAACAAAATGCCTCTTGAGGGCATGAAGTGACAAAAACGTTCAACATGTCTCCATTAAAGCCCATTGTAATTTCAGGCAGATATTTCCTCACAGCAGCAGCCGCACACCTTTAGTTAAACTGCCAAAAAGGCCACATTATTAACCCGAAAGTACACAAAAATTACACTTCAGATACTCAACTTCCTTGACATGCTTCACGTTTTGAAATTTCACAGATATCTGTTATCGTTCTTCCACAAAACGTTCACATGTAAGAGGTTCATCTCTCATTCAGAACAATGCAAACCTTTGATCTCTACAGAGCTCGTTAGCTCAACTATAAACACCTGTGTCATGGAACACGATGATGTCATCACTCCAACTGACATGCTCAGAGCAGCAGACTTCAGATAATGGTTAATGGTCGTGCCCTCAACAGCTCTTCGTCAATTATGGGGTGTCATCATATGCCGTTCAAGAGAAGAGAGAAAGGGCGATCATGAGTCAGTTCTAACTGTTCATTTCATTCTCTCTCTCTCTCTCTCTCTCTCTCTCTCTCTCTCTCTCTATCTTCCTCTTCCTCAATATCTTCCTCTATCTTCCTCTTCCTCAATATCTTCCTCTCTCCATCTTCCTCTTCCTCAATATCTTCCTCTTTACATGTGTGCCAACAGTCCAGCCGTGAAGAAATCTACGGGACAGTTTTGAGATTTCTTCAAATGCCGTTGTGTTCCATGACACAGGTGTTTATATTTGAGCTAACGAGGTGTGCAGAGATCAAAGGTTTCCATTGTTCTGAATGAGAGATAAACCTCTTACATGTGAACGTTTTGTCGAAGAACCGTAACAGATATCTGTGAAATTTCAAAACGTGAAGCATGTCAAGGAAGTTGAGTATCTGAAGTGTAATTTTTGTATACTTTCGGGTTAATAATGTGGCCTTTTTGGCAGTTTAACTAAAGGTGTGCGGCTGCTACCGTCATTTTTTGCTTAATTATATGTCATTTTTCAAGCTACGAGATGTTTTCCTACGTTTGTCATGAAAAATTAAAGTGCAAACTGATGCTTAAAGTTACATTTCCTTCTATGTTGCTCATCATCTGAAGTTAAAACTAATTTGTTTTGTATATTTTTTGGAAGTATTCATTTTTGCTAATGATGAAGTTTATTTTGTGTGGACCCTTCCCTTGATCATAAGATGGAGGTGGACAGTATAATTCAGGCTTCACTCACCACAGAGCGTTCAGAGAGCCGTTCACATGAGGCAGCCCTCTGCTCACGATGCCTCCCGGCCTTAAACAACGCCCCGGGCAGCTCGGAGCACAAACATCACGCTGGACTTCTACATTCCTCACCCTGGCCTCTGCCTCCTTGAAATGATGTCGGAACACCCCTGACAGCCAGAGCTGCTGCTGTCGCTCTGATCTCCACCAACTCTGCAGTTTAAACTGGACCGGAGCGGGTATATCTTCACTGCTTTGTAGGTAATACACATGCAGAGGTGGGAGAAGTACTCAGATGTTGTACTTAAGTAAAAGTAGAAGTACCAGAGTGTAGGAATACTCTGTTACAAGTAAAAGTCCTGCATTGAAAAGGTTACTCCAGTAAAAGTACACAAGTATTAGCATCAAAATATAGGTAAAGTACCAAAAGTAAAAGTATTCATTGTGCAGATTGGTCCATTTCAGAATAATATATATATATGTTTTATAATGATTGATCATGAAAGTGTTCTCAAAGCTGGTAAAGGTGCAGCTAGTTTGAATGACTTTGTATACTGCAGGGTAGCTTGTGAATTTACTCCAGGTGGAACTAAAGTCTGATTTAACACTTGATTATATTTCACATCATTAATCCAGATCCTTAAATGTGTAATTAAAGAGCTTACGAAATGCTATTAGCACCTGTTAGTGGGCTTGGTATATGATAGAGCAGGGGTTTTCAAAGTGTGGGAAGGTGAGCCTCCCCTCAGAGAACATAAGAACAGCCGCGCCCCCCCTCCCAATTATTATTGCTATTATTATTATTATCATTGTTGTTGTTGCTATAATGCAGGGGTATTCAATTGCATTTCAAAGAGGTCCAGTAAGATAAAATGAAGACTGTTTCTCTCCTCTTGTCTCGTCTCTGTGTTTGAATCTATCGTGCTGGCTCACTGACTGCACCGATTTGATTGGCTGAGTAGCGTCACCTCCTTAAAACATTAAACAATAACTTTTTTAAACCTTTTTATCTTTATGTTTTAAACATATTGTATACAACTCCCCCACTACTTGGACTATTCCTTGCACCCCTCTAGAATAAGCCCGAATGGTCTCAACCATATTGCATCAGTAACGTGCACTTTGTTGTTATCGTTATAACAAGATCGCAAGGACACTGGTAGCGATCGGACAATTGAGTGTTGTTCAGTTTGTGTGTTGTGGAACATGCGTGTCCGTGCACGAAAATATACCACACACCCAATTACAATAGCATGTTCAATTCACTACCCTGGAAGTTAATAAAGTTGTTAAAGTTGGAACAGCCTGTGGACAGCCGTTCTTCCTTGCATGTCAGTCGCCGACACCTTCTTACAGAGGACAGGCAAATCTAGCTGCAGCACGACCCGTATATTTTCGCACGCCGTGTTCTCAACACATATATATATTTTTTTTTTAACATTTTCAACATCGTTGATACATCCTTATATGTTCCCGGCAACACACTGAACGTCAATTTTGCCTCCTTATTACACTCACCCCTACTTTAGTGGGAACAATGAGTCTGCGTCTTTGATGCACACAGGAATAAACGCAGATCATACTCGGCACTTGATTTTGATCAAAGTCCATGCGGAAAACCCGCACTCACACAGGTGGGTGGAGGTGAAGGGAATGAGCACTTTTACAGCCTTTTTGGCGAGGTGGGGGAACTCGGTCTCCACAGACAGCCAAAAGTGGGCAAGTGTCACTTTTCTCATCTTTTCTCGTTATTTTTTGTCTCACGCTGCGCCTCCCCTGAAGCTCTCTGGCGCCCCCCAGGGGAGGCGCGCCTCACACTTTGAAAACCGCTGTGATAGAGGTTGCATTTGTATTGTGAAATGTGCCATATGATTTTTTTATTATTGATGTATTTTGAATAAATCACGATTATAACAGCATACAAAAGTTGTCAGTTAGTAACAATCGTTCGTCGCGCTGGAAACAACAACTTCGGTCATTTCCGGCGGTGACGTCATGAGTAGAACACAGCTGAGCTCAGTCCCGTTTAAATGCCTTGAAGCTCCAAATATTAAAACAAAGGATGCACAGCAATAAGACGCCAAGAATAATCGGCAAGCGTGTGGTATGGGGATGTGGGTAGGGTGACCAGATGTCCCGTTTTGCATGGGAGTGCAGAGCATTTTCACGACTTTTGGTGCGTCCCGCAAATTGAGACGATGTCCCGCATATTTCATTTTGATTGGCTAAAACGGTTTTCTAAAATCAGATTTATCCAATGGCTGTGGAGAAAGCAGGGAAGGCTATCATCACAGGGCTGTGTTTGCTGTCTATCAAACTGTAACACACGGCGGGTGCTGGTCAAGTGTTAACCAATGAGAGTAACTCACTCACACACACCCCCCCCGCCAAACAACAACAACGAAAGTCAATAACGCAGGCTACGCAGCAGGTTATGGAAAATGGAGGAAACTGAAACTACAGCTAAGAAGAAAAGAAGATGCACATACAACAAAGACTGGGAAGACACTTACCCGTGGGTGAAGCCAGTGCAGGGCGACTCTCAGAGAGTGTTTTGCAATCTTTGCAAGAGCAATTTTTCAATTTCAAATGGCGGTGAATACGACGTCAAAAGACACCGGGAATGCGATTCTCATAAGAGACGTGTCGCTCAAAAAGATACATCCCACTCTATGGAGACATTCCTACTCAAACCGAAAAATGATGGCCACTAAGACAAGGTAACAGCAGCAGAAATAACCAGTGTTTACCATACAGTGCAACACTCCCAATCATACCGGTGAAATGACTGTGGTAACAAGCTAGCGCCGACCATTTTTCCAGACTGAAGAAAATGTCATGTGGTCGTACAAAAGCAGCGTCCATAATAACAGATGTGCTTGCCCCTGCCTCTGTGGAGAGTTGTTTGACAGAGTTAAAGACACCAGTGGTTCTCAGTGACAAAATAGCCCACACACAATTTTTTTCGGTGGCTTCAGATGGTTCAAATAATGGCACTATAAAACTCTTCCCACTGTCTCTGAGATATTGGACCCCAGAGTTGGGTTTGAAAAGCAAGATCCTTGACTTCTATGAGGATAGTGATGAGTCAGCTGCTACCATACACCGCCAGATTACAAGCAAGCTAGAAGAAAATGGCCTGCAACCTGACATGATTTCAGCATACACTGCCGACAATGCAAGTGTAAATTACAGGTGAAACAATTCAGTTTTCCAGAAGCTAAAAGCAGACAACAGTGGCATCATTAAGGCTAACTGTATGGCCCACATAGTGCACAACAGTGCAAAGCATGCTGGAGACAGGTTGAACATTGACATTGAGCTAGTAGTGAACAAAACATTCAGTCACTTTTCCTCATCTGCAAAACGTACAGAAGAATTGAAAGCAGTGTTCACCTTTGTGGAAGAAGAATATCAGGTTGTGCGGAGACACGTACCCACAAGATGGTTGAGTCTGTGGCCTGCTGTCAAGAGGCTACATGACAGCTGGGAGAGGATAAGTGCCCAAATTCACTGTGGCAGCTGTTCAAAAACGATGAGGATGGTGATGGGAAACCCCTAGAGCTACAGGTGTACCTGTCCTTCCTCAATAATGTGCTGAAAATCTTCCACGATGTTGTGCTGCTGTTGGAGAGAGAGGACGGGACCGTATGTGAGCTATATGACATGATGCTCTCACTCAAGACAAAGCTCCAACAACGACAGATTGATTCCTTCTTTGGAATGGAGACCAGTGCTATCCTCCAACAGTTTCCAGACCAAAAGGCAGCAGCAATCAAACATGATCTTTCCAAGTTCTACCAGGCTGCTCTCAACTACCTTGAGAAGTGGTATGACTTCACAGACAACAACTACCAGAAGAATGTTGCAAGCTTGGCACTGAAGAGGAAGTTCACATTCTCCCATCTCTGTGATGCAGTGGAGGTCCTACAGATAAGGGGGAAACTAGACATGGATGAACTGTATGATGAATACTGTGTGACTTTGCCACGCCAGCAAGACGTTGTGGAGAGAAGAGCTCCTGTTGTGCAAGTGGTCCACCTTGCTTCAAGGCACAAACACACCAAATCTGACTGCTGTGGCATCCTTTCTCTCAAGCATCCCCATCACTAATGCTTCAGTAGAGAGTGTTTTCCCTCATGACGGCAGCGTGGACTGACCAGCGGAACCGGTGCTCTGTGGAGCTTATCAAGTCTGAAATTCAAGTCAAGAGCAACTTTGAATACAGTTGTAAGGAATTCTACACCTATGCACTCAAGGAGAAGGCCTTATTGGAAGCTGCACGCTCAAACAAAAAGTACAAAGTCATGAAGAGCATCTAAGGTAAGATAAACTTTGTTTAGAATATAGACTAAGAGTAGGCTATTTTAAAATATAGTAGGATATTGTGGGCCAATATGGTGTTAGATTTTAATACGGTGCTGTTATTCTTGTGTTTCTGTGTCACTGCCAGGTGCTTTCCATGGTGCTGGAAGTGCATAGCCATAGCCTGTGTGGGGGGGGCCCACCTGCTGTTGCTGTGATGGAGAAAACTAAAAAGATTTGTGATGGACAAGTAAAATATTTCAGCCCGGTGCTTTCCATGGTGCTCTCCATGGTGCTCGGAGTGCATAGCCTGTGTGGGCTTGCCTGTGCCTGCAGCTGTTGCTGTGATGGACAAAACTGAAAGCTATTTTATTTTATGTATTATTAAGTTTTTGTTCCCTCCTGGCCAGTTTTCATTTGTATTTATGGTATTATTTTATCTATTAATTTATGTTGTGCCTACTTTTACAGGTAATACACTAGTTGAATTTGGCTTAGGAAGATGCATTTCTAGATTATTAAGTGAATAATGCCTGCTGCTTTGGTTAGCCTTAGTTTACTTTTCTTTATTAAGATACTAAATTGTTACTACATTTTGACATCGCTATCTGCTCTATACTTCATTGTGAGTTCACATTCAAATAAAAATATATTTGTTATATATTTGTTAAGTTTTTATCTGTATTGTCTATTGGATGCTATTGAATATACCAAACAGAATATGAAACAGAATAGAAATGCATTTGTTTCCTGGGGGGGGGGGGGGGGGTGCTGTTGAGAGGGTGTCCCACATTGTCCCACACAAACATACTCCTTGTCCCACATTTGGTTTGTTGGGACCTGGTCACCCTAGATGTGGGGCCGTTTCCAAATCTGGCTATGGGATGTTTTTGTGGCCAAAAAATGATCAAATGTATATGGACAAAACAAGTGCGTCGTACGAGGGTGGATTTCGCTGGACCAGGTAATCCGGGGTCGATGAAACCGACAATGTGTGGGCAGCACTTCGAGAGATCGTGTTTCGAACAATCCACAATGCTCGCTAAGGAAATTGGATTAAAAAAGAATTTCAAACTGAACAAAGATGCTGTTCCAACAATACTGCCAGGACCCCAATTGCCAGCACAAGCCACCACGCCAATTCCTACACGTCCCCCGATGCAGAGTCCTCCACTAAAGCGATGGTGAAATGCATTCGCCAAAAGGGAGAGAGCGAAGGTAAGCCGCGCAACTTGTTGTTCAATGTTTACAAGCATAAAGCCTGAATCAAAATGACATGTAAAATCTCACACATTTATGAGTTGATGAAGTCATGATGCCATATATTATTGCATGCACTTTGCCCATGAACAGCATTTATAGTAAAATTATACCTCATACAACCGCTTCAAGTTATGAAAAATGTCAATATTATTACATAGGTATTGGAAACTATGTTCAATGAAGCCGCTGACAGAACTGAGGATAGCGACAATCTATTGGACATCCACACTGGGGAGGAAGCTGTGTATACACCAGTAAGTATACAGAACGGACTGTGTAAAAATACAATTTGTATCTTCATCACATGCATGTACATAATTAATATATTTAATTGTTTGATTTGATAGCATTGCTCTCTCAATCAATTCAACCACATTTTTTATTATGAATGTTATTAGATATTATATTATGTATAAACTTGCAATACAATTTCAAGCTAGTTTCAAAGATTTATTAGTAAAGTTGTGCTGTGTTTTGTACATTTCAGAATGAAATTGCTGTGCAAACGGACCCCCCTCCACAAATACACCACAAGTCCATGCAGGCACGACCACGTTTCAGGTCAGCTGGACAGCAAGTTCGAATCCATGTTGGTTGTTCCAAAGGGGAGCATCATAATATTTAAATATTGATATGTAAGATACAAATACACATACATACATACATACATACATACATACCTGCATGCATACATACATACATACGTATATATATATATAATTTCACTTATTTTTAGGGATTGAAGTCAAACCAACTGTGTGTACTGTTGGGACACAAACACATGATACAAGTACTGTGGATGCTTGGATCCAGTGCAACCTGCAGCTAAACCTCCCTGAATGGGACATAATTGATGAGGAAAAAGAGCTTGAGGCCGACAATAGCCAACATAGATAGATAGATAGATAGATAGATCGTACTTTATTGATCCCAAATTGGGAAATTGTTTTTGTTACAACAGCATAAAAGGCATTTTACAATAAAACAAAATATACAAGAATAGAAATAAAATAAAATAAAATATAAAATATACATGTCGAAATAGAAAATATACATGCAGATATTATATATATATATATACAAATATATATATATATTCAAAATATATGGAATTATGGAGTATTAAATATGAAACAGATTATGTATGAGTAAAATGTACAACGTGGTTTTATTTCTAGAGAAACTATGGAGCAGAGAGTTCTCTTCCAGCCAGAGGTGATTTATTGTACAGTGTTATTGCAGTGGGCAGGAATGTTTTCCAGTATCTGTCCTTGTGACAGGGGAGCTGCAGCAGTCTGTTGGAGAAGGAGCTCCGTTGACTGTCCAGCTGCAGGTGGAGAGGATGGGTGGGGTTATCCATGATGGACAACAGCCTGTTCAGTGTCCTCCTCTCCACCACAGCTTCAAAGGGGTCCAGCTTGATGCCGATGACTGACCCAGCTTTCCTGATCAGTTTATTGATCCTGCTGGTGTCACCGGCTCTGATGCTGCCCCCCCAGCAGACCGCAGCAAAGAAGAGTGCACCAGCCACAACAGACTGATAGAAGATCTCCAGCATCTTACTGCATACGTTGAAGGATCTCAGCTTCCTCAGAAAATAGAGTCGGCTCATCCCCTTCTTGTGCACAGCGTCAGTGTTGATCCTCCAGTTCAGCCCATTGTCTAAGTGCACTCCCAGGTACTTGTAGACCTCCACAACTGCCACATCCTCTCCTAGAATGCACAGGGGCAGAGGAGGAGATGTCCTCTTCCTCCTGAAATCAATGACCATCTCTCTGGTCTTGGCCACATTCAAAAGCAGATGATTTCTTCCAGTCCACTCAACAAAATCACCCACCAGCGCTCTGTACTCCTCCTCCCGTCCATCCCTTATACACCCTACCACTGCAGAGTCATCTGAAAACTTCTGCAGGTGGCATGACTCTGAGTTGTATAGAAAGTCAGAGGTGTATAAGGTGAACAGGAAAGGAGACAACACAGTCCCCTGTGGGGCTCCAATACTACCAACCACCACATCAGACAGCACACTGCCCAGCCGGACGTACTGTGGTCTGTCCGTGCGGTAGTTGGTAATCCCGGAGATGGTGGACGAGTTTACCCTCATAGCCTGCAGCTTGTCACTCAGTAGCCGAGGCTGGATCGTGTTGAATGCACTGGAGAAATCAAAAACATGAAGAGGATAATCAAAATGATCATCTTTATAGCCCATCAGACGTGGAATCTGATTCGTCAGCTGATGAGTATCGTTTTGTCATGTTTTTTAAATGTTGCTACATTATCATTATGCAGGGTTGGATCCAGCCATTTATTGCAGACTTGATCATTTTACTCTTTGTCCATTTCACAGGGACAGTGACAACCAGGACGACAATGATCCACTTAGGAGTAAGCTTCTGCTTGTGTTCATGTCTTCCCTGATGTCACTATTCACCCATTGTCCGATGTGTAAAGAGGACATCCATCGACGGCCAAAATCGGCTTGGTGTGTCCGGGGCTTTACATGAATGGCCTGATACTTTTTGAAACGCTGACCCAATCACTGTACTGTACAAACATGTTTTATAATGTGAGAAAATGATCAGCTGACTGAAGTCAAACTCAGCTTTCATCAACCTGATGTACAGGAGCAGCAGCAACAGGCAGCTGTACTCTGTAAACAGACAATATGCTGCTAATATGTACACGTTTTCTACTTAGGATCATGTATTTTCAATGAGTATCTCTCCTTGCATCCTCCTCTCTCTCATGAATTATTTTACCGTCCGACCGACAGGCAGGAGCCAGAGAGCACACATGGAGAACCATTTCACCATGGAGACCACTCTGACATGTGCTGTCATCACTGACGACGCCAAAGGTTCCCATTTGACTCACACTCTTCCACATTACCCTTGATGACGATGTTTGTCTGCTTGGGCTGTTTAGTTTGTGTCAATTCAGGGAAATGATCCCTCCAACCGAGGTGTTGTACACAGAAGCTGGTGTCCCGTGACAACGCTTGACTCCTGGTTTGTCATCCTAGCTTCTCTGTAAAATCCATGTCACTGTAAGAATCACAATTAGGCAGAAAATAAGGGGAAAAAAAATTGGATCCTGTTCAACGTCAATTTCAATGTTTGTGAAGTATCAATCAATCAATCAGTCAGTCAGTCAGTCCATGAGTCCATTCCCTGTGCACTCAAGAGTTGAAAAGCATTTAGGATGAATCATTTCTAAGCATATACCACAATGCTAGATGACACTGAGAGAGAGACCACAGAGCAGAGTACAGTAAGGGTCTCGCCACATCACAGTGAGGGGGCTTCTTTATTGTGATTTCTTGACAGCCTTCATGCTGTGATGCTGCACAGCGGTTTACATTGGCTGGGAACCCAGACTGAGAGTTACAGGTGTTGTCCAGCCTCGCAGAGAGCTGTGACTTTCAGCATGGCCTTGACAGAGGAACAGGAAATATGTCGGAAACCAACATGGCCTCAAATGGCGCGTTTCCACTACAGCGCGGAGCACGGTTTAAGAGGGCTGTGACGTCAGCGGCCCGTTTTTGGTTGCGTTTCCACTTGGCCTAGTACCGGCCGGCGGGTCCTAATTCACAGTTTTTCTGGCCTCATAAAATTGTGGGTCTACGGCCAGAGACAACCGGGCTGAGTGTGTGATGTCAACACTCTCGGCTGCTGATTGGTCGGAGAGAATCGTCACAATCGGCGCGCGAGATAATCCATTTTTACAAACAGCATTTTTTTTAACAGAGGAGCTACAACAATGTCAAAGAAAAGCACACCATGGTCGGTCGAGGAAGTGACGACGTTCCTCCATTATATTGCAGATGATAAGGTCCAGCGGGTGCTCGACGGGACAACTCGCAATATCAAAGTCTTTCAGGAGGTCTCTACACAGACACTGGACTCTCCAACGGCGTTACTGGAGTCTGCATGGTACGTTTTTGCTAACGCTCTGTTATTTGCTTGAAAGCTTTGTGTCCCTATCTGTTCTAAAGCTCACTTCTAACAAATAAGTCTATTTTATCCTTACATTTATGTTCGACAACCCATGCTTTTATGGAGCCCCGAAGGCTAGCTAGCTAGCTAAGGCAGATAGCATTAGCGAGAGCTATTGTTTGCTAACACCATATATGCCATTGTTTACGTTCAGTTTGTCTTTTCTATAGTTGTTGTTGCTATTTATAGTATTGTGCTGCAGTAGTTTGTGGAATTTACAAGTCATGTTTCTGTTCTAGATGATTACATTGGGACTAGCGAGGAGGAACAGTTCCGAACAACGTCCTCTGCATCAACAGCACAAACTCCAGCTCGACCACAGACACCAACGCCGAGTGCCAGCTCGACACCGCTGCGTGTGGTTCTAGGTAAGAAATAGGCTGGAATTGTGACTTTAAAAAAAAAAAACTTTAGACCATCCATCGTCAGTAAGTAAAATAAGCTGTCCCACTGTGTGGGAATGCTCTGTTACAAGTAAAGTAACTAGCTAGTAAGCAGCTAGTATCTAGGGCCAGAACTTTCTTTAATTCATCCTTACTGTTGTTCTGTTTATACATTTTATTCTTATCCTTTTGTGGCCTGTACCTGTCCTGTGTTTTTTCATTCTTATTGCTAATTATTATTGCTATAATTATCTTGTCACCCAGGCAAGAGGAACCGAGGAGGAGAGGATCTGGCCCTGCAGGAACGGCAACTGGCCCAGCAGAATCAATGCCATGTCTTATCTTATTGCTTGTTGATAAATAATTGCACCCACCAGTGATCACACAGAAAGATGGCATCATCTAGGCGTCCCTCTGCAGTCAGAAATATCATAAACACCATCGTCCACAAAGCACTGTACAGGGGTTTATGGATTTAAGAGAATACTTATCACAGTGAAACCTTTATCATCTGTTGCAATTAAAGCAAATAAGAGAATAAATACTTGGTTAAATAATACATTTGAACTCTTTAGCAGGACAACTCTGCATACTGTTTGAAATTGAGTTTGCTAGCTTGAGGTCCTCCTCTAAAACATAACATTACATATTTTGTAATGGTATTAAGAATACATGATAAATACATGTAGTAAAAATTACTCAATTGTAATACCCTCGTTGTGCTAGACTCAAACACATTGCTTATATATTTCAAAGAGAAGAGAACAAAATAAAACACCTATACAAAGAGAGCGGTGCACAGTGCTTAATATTTACTTGCACTATATTTCTGTTGATCTGGGTTATTGTGTTGCACTGTTTGAGGAGCCTGTGACCTAAGATGTTCATTGTCATAACTACACTAGCTATGTTCGTATGACAAAATAAAAAACCTTGAACCTTGAGGCTGTGTCTTTCAGACAAACCATCATAATCATATTATTTTATGCTGTGGATACTTTAGCCTCCATCCATGTTAACAATTTTTTACACTTGCATTTATGAATATAGTTCTGTTGTGTTTTACACTTTTGTATTTATGTTTATAGTTTGCTTTGATATTTGCTTAATTTATTAGATTATTATTATTATGGGGGCAGTACTGGTGCTTGAAATTCAAATATTTACTAAATAGTCAATTCTGATAACATTTTTTTGGTTTAAATAATTTGACAAACACATGTATGTGAAAAAGAAAAGATTTATTTATGTTCAATACAATACAATGAATATTTAGGTATTACATTATACATTCTAGGTATTCAGGTAGCGCATCAGACCCTCTCGTATGTCCCTGCCCTCCTCTGCACCTTGTGCCACTGCTACCCCTGATAGACGTAGGTTTCCTCAGGCATCCTGAAGTTCTCCACCCACTGAGTGTGTGTGAAAGATGGAACAATCACATTCCACCACTCGGTAGCTTGGTCGAGCATCCAAACACATGGTCTAAGGCGGCGACGTAACTTCTGAAATACACGCAACTTCTGAAATACACAAACAAAAGCATACATATTTTAATACGTAAAAGTGGTAGCTACAATTAATTAAATACTTGAAATACTTTGGTCGTATAGGGAGCGTGAGCCTAAACACATTGCTAGTTAGCGAACGTTAGCTTACCAAGTAGCATTGTAGTTAGTAGTAGTGATTCGAGTCGTCCTGTAGTCTCTGCGGCGTAGGACTGCCCGAACTCTCGCGTCAGCTTCTTCTATACCTCGTCTTGCTATAAGTTGCTTCTTTCGAAACAACTCTTGCCTATTTCTTGTGATAATAAACCACACAGCAAGAAACAAGCAAACGATCGCTTTCACATCTCCACATCCTCCATTGTTGTGTCGCATTGAAGATGACGTCACGGCAGTTTTAAGCAGCGTCGCTCCGCCTACACTGCGTTACTATAGATACTACCCCAGTTCCTAAACTGTAATGGAAACGCGCCATAAAGTGAGCTGGTCCTAACGAGGCCAATCGCGGCCAAGCGGGGCCGAGCAAGGCCGAGCGAGGCCGTGTAGTGGAAACGCGCCTAAAGAGGGCTGAAGGCTGGTTTGGGCCGCCACACTGACCGCGTATGAGGAAACCCCACCAACCCCCATGCAGGCTGGAAAAAAGGATGGTAGTGGTACATTTTCAAGACAATGCCAGATGAACAACTCTCCAGGACGGAGCTGCCATCCATGGAGGACCTCTACACCCAGAGGCTCAGGAAGAAAGCCCTCAGGATTACAAAAGACCCCCATCACCCCAGCCACAAACTGTTCTGTCTCACTGTTGAGCAACCTGTGATCTAAAATGTTCATACATTACATAATTTCACCATTGTTGTGTATATGTGATGACAATAATCCTTTGAATCTTGAAAATGTCCATTTTTATTGGCTTGATGTAATAATAACAAATATGGGAAACATGACTCGTCCTCTTTCCGAGTTTGGAAGTAACTAAGTACATTTACTCAAATACTGTACTTAAGTTTCATTTTGAGATACTTTATAAACATTCTTTTCATCCATTGTGATATACAATACAGTGATTGACTTTAAATCAAATGGATAGGATCACACTTTCAAAATGATAATACCTTTCCATGAGAGGTGGGAAGTAACTAAGTACATTTACTCAAGTAGTGTACTTAAGTACAATTTTGAGAGACTTGTACTTGAGTATTTCCATTTTTTGCTTTGTACTTCTACCCCACTACAATTCAGAGGTAAATGGTGTACTTTTACTCCACTACATGTATTTATTACCTTTAGTTACTTTACAGATATTGATTAATGATGTGAAATATAATCAAGTCTTAAATCAGGCTTTAGTTACACCTGGAGTAAATTCACAAGCTATCCTGCAGTCATTAAAACTAGCTGCACCTTTACCAGCTTTGATAACACTTTAATGATCAATAATTATAAAACATCTCATATATATTATTCTGAAATTGACCATTCTGCACAATAGGCGCTTTCACACCGGAGTACTTTTCCCAGGAATAGTTCCGATAGTTCCTGGGATTTTGCGTTCACACCAAAAAGATCTGGAACTAGAACTTTTTTTTGCGAACCTTTTCAACCCTAGAGAGAGTTACTTTCCTGGGAGAAAAAGGTTCCCATTTCTGATTGGCTGGGCGAATTGCAAACCCCCGTAAAACTCGGAAAAGTTTTGTGAAGCCGCCATTGTATTTGCTGGCATCAGCATTAGCTCCGCGCACCAACGGAGAGAGACTAACTTATGGTAACACAAAAAAAAACATGGGAGCGGTGGAGTGATGAGGAGGTGTCGGCGTTCTGGCGATTTACTCGGAAGGCTTCAGTAGAAGCTTCTACTGAAGCCAGTCCCCAACTCCGGGGACTTCCGGCCGGGGACTTCGGGTGGCAGTATACGCCGTGAAGTTGTTTGCGGCCTGCCAGTAAACGGAAGGCAAACACAGGAAGAAGGATCAGAGAAGACACAAGGAGGAAAACATTTCAAAACAAAGGTGGAAAATGAAAACATAAATTCAAAACCGTAACACACAAGCGCATTTTTGGTTGACAAATACAAAATGGATTCACAAATGCCTGATCGAAAGTTGTCAATGTTAAAGAGATATTCACAAATTAATTATAGTATTCACAGATCTTTTTTTTATTAGTGAAAATATTTAGCGTATTTGCAAATCCGTTTTACATTTGCAAATTTATTTGTGAGTTTGCAAATCTTTTAAATGCATTTGTGGATGGTGTTTTACATTTACAAATCACATATTTACACACAAATTATTTTTATGTTCACACCAATATTTATGAGACAAATCTCAAAAATGATTGGTCGTGCTTTTTACAGTACTACGGCTTCCACAGATGACATTTTTTTATGGATTTTTTGTCAAAGCACTTAAGATATTCATTGCTATCGGGATGTTAAGAGCATTCCATGGAATATAACAAAAAGTGTATCTCGAGCCGGTTTCTCAAACTTACCTACCCACCTTTAAGGTGCAGCATTTCGATGAACTGAAATAATCTGTATATGAACTTTACTCTACTAGTACTCACAAAACATAAAATATTTGTTTTGGGTTTTTAATTAGGGCCCGAGCACGGAGCGCTAGGACCCAACGGCGTCCTAACACGAAGTGCGAGGAACCTATTGTTATTGTAGGAATTCTTCTTATTAGTCGCCATCTTTCCTGCTTTTGAGGCCTTTAGGACGCTCCAAAAGTTGTATAATTTTGCACGGACGCCAGGACCGGTAACAATTGCAACATTCTGGAGTCAATGGGTTCAAATTGTCCAACATGCTCGCTAGCGCCACCTATATGTAAATAATTTTGGAAAAAATTACATAGTCGCACCGTAACTCAGAATGACCTGAAATTTTGCACACATATCCGGGTGGACCTGCTCTACAGATGGAGTGTCTTAATTTGGACAGTTTAAAACGCGAGGGTCGTGATTGGTTCGTGCACGTTCTGTGATGGCCGGCCGGCCCCCAGTCTGACTTGATACCGCCCCCATGATAAATAAATGTAATTATTGTGAAGCCAGCTGCAATGGATCATTGATCCACCAGGGGGTGCAGTGGGGTTCCACACTGGAGTCATGTGTGGAGTCTTCGACAAACTGGATGTACAGTATGTCTGGTACTAATGTATAGCGGATCTTTGTTAAGATCCATATGTCACGGATAGGATCATAGTCTGTGCTAAATAAGACATGTAATCATTTACAAAACATCACCATGTTGTTATTTAACAAAATAATGTTGTTTAGTCGAAAAAAACGAACGAGCCGGCTCTCCCGATTTTTAATCCTAATTTAATCATCATCATTGATGTTTATTTTCGCCGAATTGACATGAAATCACTGACAAATATGAATATTCTGTATTCAACTTCATTGAAACGATCAGGATGGGTGTTATTTTTCCCCACAATGACCAAGTCGCTGCAAATTATAACGAAACATTCTGTATTCCTTGCTTACTTCCTTAAACCTTTTCTCCTCCTTATCTCTTTCATGACTTTTTATTTAATGCTTTTGAATGTTTTGAAATTATGAATGTACAGTAAGGCATAGTAATCATAGATAACACGGCAGGGTCCGTTACAGTTTGTTTTCATCTGATTTCAAATATTTCAAATGTCTGAAGTTAATAAATACATTCTCAGTGTTCAAGTCAATAATAGTCATATAAGAAAAGTACTGATCTAATAACAGAGATTTTATAAGGACTTTTCAATGTTCGACATCGCTCATGTGAAATACAGTAAACTGGATGTTGTGGTGCCGAGAGACGGGAGTCGGAGGCGGGGTATCAAAAGTACAAGCTAAACCTTTATTTAGCATCTGAACACACATGTAAACCCGGCGGAAACAGCTGGTCTGGTTCACTAAAATGTCCGTGCGGAACAATACCCCAACCCATAGATCCGTGGGTGAATAATGTCAATCATCACAATGTACAGTATGTCTGGTACTAATGTATAGCGGATCTTTGTTAAGATCCATATGTCACGGATAGGATCATAGTCTGGATCATAGTCTGTGCTAAATAAGACATGTAATCATTTACAAAACATCACCATGTTGTTATGCGCATGTGCGAGATGTTATGCATGTGCGCATGTTATGCGCATGTGCGAGATGGTCCGCCATATTGCACAACTCCGTACGGCAACCCAACTAGGACACTTGACGTCTAGACCGTCTAGACGGCTGGCCAATATGCGAATATGCATTGCGCATGCGCGAGTCTTATGATCTTATTAGGTGAGTTAGGTGAGTTAATTATTAGTTGTTCAGTGGCGAGCCGTCAGGGCCCTCTAGGCCCTCTGTGAGGGCCTAAGATATTCCAAAAAATAATATTTAAAAACATTAAAAAAAAATATATCTTTTTAAAATATATATTTTTTTAATATTATTTTTGTTATATTTTTCATTAGTTTTACCGAAAAAAAACTTGATTTAATAAAATAACATTTCCAAAAAAATAAATCCTTCGAATCTGCCTGTTCAGTCTCTGTTTGAATGTCAGTTACTATAGCGGGCCTCTCTGCGATTCACAGAGGGCCCGCTATAGTAACTGAACGAGAGAGTAATGTCAAATGACAGTACAATTGACCAATCATATCTTCCCTCTAAATGGGTGGGTTTTATTATCGCGGACTTTATGACGAGTTCCGCCCGCTGTGAAACTTTTCTTGTTTCCATAGCAACAACAACTTCCTGTCAACAGCGTGAACTCGCCTTCAAAATAAAAGCATGCCAAATTACACTTAAGACATACAACTGCAACGAAAGTAACAAACACAATGCAATATCATTTTCAATGTCAAAGAACACAAATTGGGTTCATAGGTGTTGCTTTGTGTGGTAGAGGGTCGCTGTCATTGATGCGTTTTGCACCCTGCTCCAGAGCAGTTACATTGGGATTTGATATGTGGGGGGGTTCTGTTAGAAGGTGCGACGGGGGAGGGGGGAGAGAGTTAGACGCTTGTGAATTGTCAACGGGGGGGGGGGGGGGGGGGGGGGGGGGGGGGGGGGGGGGGGGGGGGCTCTCTGCACGGAGGAGCCGCAGAGAAGAGACACACGTTCACTAAGCCGAATCACAGTGATCTGCTATTTTAAAGTAAATTCAACACATATCGACCCTAAATATAGCATATATTAAGAACGAGAAAGTGTTAACATCGTTTTTTGTAAAAATATGACAAATGTGCGAGGGTGATGACATCAGAGCATCGTCCTATGGGCTTAGCCCCAGACAGGTACAACAGGTATTCACTCAGAGGGGGGTAGTTACCCATTCACATGTCAAAAAGCAACATACAGTAGGCGGGTGGGGGATGGTGAACGTTTACATTTATCTACAGAATACATTTAATTTAAGGGGAGCAGTTACTGAGAAGTATATAATGAGAACTGCTACCAATGGTGGCCTATTTAGTTTATTAAGAAATACATATTTTTAGCTTTTTTTGATCTGCAGTAGGAAATGGAGCGGACCTGCAGAGAGTAGCGACAGGGCTGGTCCTACCTGATCTGTAAAGTGATCTAACTAAGTGCTATTCATATTCTTGACGGGAAGTGCAGTGTAAATGGGGGGCTTATATGCATTTGAAAAGCAATATAAATCATTATGTGTTCATTATGCATACAGTATAACTCGCCACCAGCCACTACTGGGTAACAACCATAAACTGAAAACTTAACTGATGTTAAATACTGTTCAGTTGGGATTAAGGTTGTCAGTATAACAGCAGTCAATCTTGCCTCCTGCTTCATTATTTATTTAAAATGTGTCATAATCATAGCCTTAGGTGCTGTTCCTGCGACCCAATGTCTATCTCTCAGAGGAGATGCAGTCATGATGGCTGACAACATTTGCAATTCAAAACAGTCAGCATTATTCTAAGATTTTCTTTTTTTTTTAAAATAGGTTCCTTGATGATTACCTGGGTGTTTTCAGGCTCTATTTTATCTCTGCTCTGATGTTAGTCAGTTGCTTTGTTGCTTTTCTTGGACAAAGGGACACCAAATGTATCACATTACTGTCTCATGCATGTCAGCGTGCACTTACCTTCAACATACCAAGGAAACAATGTATGTTTTGATAAATGAATGCTGTTTTGGGGTATATATCTGGATAGAACATATCCAACAGGATTAGATGTCCAACCCTTCATCATGTAATTGGTTTTAATCTATGAAGGACAGCCAAATATATTGTGTTGTTCGTGTGGCATTAGTTATCCATGTCCCCGACATTAATTAGGCATACATACACATATATGGTGATACATAAAATAAAGGAAGATTCCATCAAACAATATCTCTGGTGATGTTTAAATAACAGTTCAGAAATGCAATTAATTCATCATGGGTCATTAGTCATGTTCTCCTTTGGCCAGCGGAAGAGGCAGTCCTGAAGGTACCAAATGACCAGTAAAGTGGAGAGTAATGCAATTTGATTTTAGAGTTATTAGATGGTGAGAGAGAGAGAGAGAGAAGGAGAAAGAGACAGAAAGACTGACATATACAGTAGACTAAGACAGACAGAGATGCAAACAGAGGGAGACAAATTGTTTTCCTTATAATGTTTGTTTAGCTTTTCCTGTTGGGTTGTACAAAATATTCAGTGAATCACAAATACATAATGCCACAGGAAAGCTAAACTGGACTGTCAACTAAATCAATGTATAAACTTTATTGAGGCCTGTAATTAGTCAACTATAGGTCTCTTGGGTCAGTCTTTTCTTCCAAAAAGCTTGTGACAATGTGTAATATATAATTTATATATAGTACTTGATGATAGAGGTCTCCGTTATGAAAGGACTTTCTCAGATTGGAAGAGAATCAAAAAGTGAAAGGAGTGAAAAAAAGTAATTATTTTGCAATTTATGTTATTGTTTTGTTAAAAATGTAAGGAAGAGTGTCTAAAATATCTGGGGAATGTTACACATTATTGATACTTTGAACATGCTTCCAAAAAGCTTGTGACAAGATGTTAAGTTAACAGGTATTCACTCAGAGGGGGGTCGGTGATTTATTGCTCTTGGGGCATTAAAAACAAGATTTTAACTTTAGTTTTTTATATAATATCTGCATTTTCTCTTGTGAAAAACTAAGTCTTAGTTTGGCCATAGTTATTTAATATATAGCGCCATCTCCTGGTTAAACCCTGAAATTGGAAAATAGTGGGAGGGCTTAACATTCCCACATACTGGTCTTTGGCAGGTCTTAGGCAGGTAACTGGCTGGTAGTAGGCAGGAAGCTATATGCTGGCGTCCGAAATAAGATGCCCCATCTGTACAAATAATCCTCTTGGAACCCTAAGCTCCGCCTACCTTTTTTTTTTTTCATTAGCATAATGTTCAAAACAGTTAAATATTCACTTAAATTTCAATTTTTTGTTTTTCAACACTAAACTTCGTATACAGCATCGGTGGATGCTGTATCAGACACATGGTCGGACACATTACCGTAGAAAATGAACATGTTCAGACGATAAGTATTGCCGCCATGAATCAAAACGTACTCACAAAAAGGCAGGGCTTAGAAAGAAATGCTCATAACTCCTCAACAATGTATTCATTCACCACAGATTTTGGTGGATAGGTTCAGTCTGTTTTGGGGAATAGGCACACCAAAGCATTTTCATTTTGGACTATAGGGGGCGCCAAAAACACCACCTATTTATAACTCAAGAACGGATGGACGAAATAATTTTATTTCTTTTTACACATACTCTGGGGGTGACTACGAGCTGAGATTTAAAGTGTCGCAACAAATGCAGAATGTGGGCGTGGCCTATACATTTTTCTTTAAATTGCGATAGCATAAAATGAGCTGCGGACGCAAGACTTGGGACACACGTCACAGCCCACGACCTTTTCGAGAATGTATAAAAAAAACGTAATTTTTCAAAAAAACTGCTCACAAGAAACTATATGTGACTACCACACAATAGGTGGCGCTACCTATTGTGTGGTAGTCACATATAGTTTCTCAGAACTTCACACATTTTGGCACAGACATTCCTCATGGAATTGCGGACATATTTATAATTAGATTTTATTAAGAAGTCGGCCATTTTGCAAAATGTGCGTTTTTCATGCATTTTAAGCACATTCTTGCGAACTCCTCCTAGGGGAATGATCGGAAAAATTCCAATCCAGGACAAGTTCAGCCCCTATCCAATATGATGCTAAATTGCGAAGAAAATGTTTGATAGCTCAATCGGGGAGGTCGTAAGCTAACAGCGAATACACCATTTTTGACGATTTACATGTCGCAAATTACTCCAAACATTGCTATTATGATTGCACACATATTTCAAATTGCCTTCCATTAGCCCCGCCCCCCATAAAGTTGGCCATTTTCAAAATGTGCGTTTTTTCATGCTTTTTAAGCACATTTTTGCAAACTCCTCCTGGGGAAATTATCGGAAAAATTCCAATCCAGGACAAGTTCAGCCCCTATCCAATATGATGCTACTTTGTGAAGGAATAGTCGATCGCTTGAACGTGAAGCTCGTAGGCTAACGGAGAATGTACAATTTTTGACCATTTATATGTCAGATACTACCTTAAGCTACTGAGACCCGCCTGTCTGCCCGGCACATCAACTCTCACACACACACACCCACACCTACAAAATGTACAACACACACATACACTCTACAAAACACACCTACACATTGTACAACAAACACAAACAGTTTGCAGAGCTGTGCTTCATTGACATAAGTCCAGCCATGCGTCACGCCTCTTTTAACATCACTGATGGCTGAAATCGACTCCGGAGAATACATCAGTGTACCCTTGGTTATAGCTCCTCCAGAGAGACTCCTCTCTCCTCTCTTCTCTCTCCTCTCTCCTCTCTCCTCGATAATCTGTACTTGAACTGTACTGTACTAGTACTCACCTAAGCAGCCAGGTTGACATTAGGCTTGTCATTGTATTTTCATGTTTTTTTAAAGAAAAATTAACTTGTCCATAGAGTTGCACGATATATCGTGTCGTGACGATAATCGCGATATGCGCATGCGCGATATTCACATCGCAAGACGTGCGATTTAAAAAATAAAATTATTTTTTAAATGTTTCTTTTTTTTTAGGACTTGCGATATTAAGTAGGCAAATTAACTCAAACACGTCATGTTACAATTATTTTGCTGCTTGCTACAAAAGGAAAATTTGCGCGGCTCTCATGTCAGGGGTACTTGAGTGAGTGACATGCAGGCTCTGTATGCACAGCAAACCACAATCACAATCAAATCTCCAAAGCAAACGAACCCGGTGATTAAAGGTAAAAACACTGAATAAAGTAGTTTCATGTGTTTCTCCAGGGCAGTTTGGCGCTGCTAACCGAGCTAGCTCAGCTTGTTGCTCTGATAACTTCAGATCCAGACGTCCGTGACTAAAATCCTTCATCCGGTTAAATATAGTTAAAAAAATACCAATTGTATAGCATTAAAATTCAAGAAAGGATGGTTTGCGGGAAAAAAACTGTCTTTTCTTCAATTCCTGTATGTTTTCATATCGCAATATATATCGCAGGGGGGAAAAAAATCGCAATGTTTTTTCCAATATCGTGCAGCCCTACTTGTCCACATTGCTTCCCCCCTGCGATGTCAAGGGCAGATCTGCTGGCACTAACAATGTCTCCTGCTGTGGAGAACACCCTCTCGCTAGGGACAGAGGTAGCAGATACAGCCAGGTAGCGCTTTGCTAACATGGCAACATAAAGATATTTAATCAACTCCTGAACAACAAAAAGCCTGCGTTTTATCCAGTTTGTACACAACGATGCAGAAACTTAACAAGCAGCAGTGGTCCACTGAAGAGACCAGCTACTGGGAATCTGGTCTGCCGAAGAGGTACAGAGGAAGCTGGAGCACAATCGGCCATTGTTGTTGTTGTCGGTGTGAGCTGTGAGGGGTTTCCGCGCAGTTTGGCTTTATGAAGCAGGCACGCAAACGGTTATGTCATGACGCAAACGATGACGCAATGACGCAGCACCAGTCGGACTCTGGGCGGTGTGAAAAGAGCCGGAGGTAAACCGAAGAACCGGTTCTGAACCTGAAAAGCTCTAGCACGGAGCTTGAACCGGAGTTGCGTTGGTGTGAATGAGGTAATAGTATGCCTCTCATCCAATGAAATGACTTGGTCGCTCTTTTTTTTTTCTTTTCTTTTTTTTTTTATCTGGTGAAAATCCCATTGAGATCAACAATCTCTTTTTCAAGGGAGACCTGCAGCACATTGGTTACACATAAAAACAACAGAAAACAAAAATGACATCATACAACATAATTACAGGGGTATAAATTAGCAACCTATTCACAATGACAGATAACAAACAGCCTGTAATTTAACAACCGCCTCCTTAATGGAGGGACCTGCACAATACATCACGGTATCATCCGCATAAAAATGTAAAGTAGTTTTATCCACATTTTCACCTAAACTGTTGATATATATGGAGAATAAAAGTGGACCTAAAACAGAACCTTGGGGAACACCATTAGCAATGTTTAACCACTCAGAAGACAGCCCATCAAAGTGAACACATTGGGACCTTTCAGAGAGGTAGTTCACAAACCACCCTACTGCATGGCTGGATATGCAAATACTGAGTAGCCTCTGCTTTAAGATGCGATGATCGACGGTGTCAAACGCTTTGGAAAGGTCAATAAATAGGGCTGCACAACTCTGCTTATTATCTAAAATACTCGTAATGTCATTCACCACTTTCATTGTCGCAGTGATGGTGCTATGTTGCTTGACTGATGTTTACACATGATGTCATTTTTACATAAAAACTCCTTTACCTGTTCACTCACTAGGCGTTCGAGCACCTTAGCCAGAACTGACAATTTAGAGATTGGCCTATAGTTATTTAAAATAGTTGCCTCCCCTCCTTTTAGCAAAGGCAGGACATACGCTGACTTCCATACTTTTGGAATTGTGTTTGTGCTGAGGGAGAGGTTAAAAAAAGTAGTGAGAGGTGGAGCAATAAAATCTGCAGCTATCTTTAAAAAGAAAGGTTCTACGTTGTCCGGGCCGGCCGGTTTCTTAGGATCTAACTTAGATAATGCTTCATGAACAACATTAACAGTAAAAGGAGTAAAACTAAAAGGGTTTTCACGGGAGTCACGGATTGGGGTGTTCACAGAAGCAGAGTTAGTCACAGAATCAAACATAGAACCGCAGGACACAAAATGCTCATTAAAACAATTTAACATAGTGGCCCTGTCCGATATAGAGCCAGATGCTGTGGTAAGGCACGGAGGTAGCTCATTACGGATATCACCGGTGGATATCGATTTTATGGCTTTCCAAAATTTCCTAGGATTATTTAGGTGTTCTGTAGTAACTGACAGATAATACTTAGACTTAGCACTTTTGACATGTGATGTGAAGCTATTCCTTAGCTGCCTAAAACGCAGCCATTCTACCTCTGAGCCTGATTTCCTAGCCTTTGCCCAGGCCTTGTTTCTCTCATGCAGGAGACTGGACAGTTCAGCAGAAAACCAAGGATTGTCTCGTCCCTTTACTCTAAATTTACGCAGGGGTGCATGTCTATCAATGATCTCCATAAAACCAAGATAAAAATAAGACCATGCAGTTTCTACATCAGCACACAGATCGATCTTTCCCCAATCAAAGCCAAACAGATCATGTACAAAACCCTGCTCCACAAAATGTTTTATGTCCCTCTTAATGATAATACGAGGTTTAACCTTTTGGACCTTAGTGTCCCTAATTGTGGCTACAACACAGTGGTCACTCACATCATTCGCAAATACTCCCACAGATGGGTATTTATAGGGAACATTAGTTAGAATGAGATCAATTAGGGAGGATTTATTAGGGGACTTAACGTTAGGGCGAGTAGGACTGTCAACAATCTGAGTAACATTCAGAGAGATACAAAGGTTTTTAAAATCCTCTGATACTGCAGTTAACCAGTTCCAGTTCAAATCTCCAAGTAGCACTATTTCCTTGTAGTCAAGTTGCAATAAAAGATTTGCTAGCGAAGACAAGGAGTCCTTGACAGCTGAGGGGGGCCTGTAACAGCCCACCACCATGACCTGTTGCCCCTTTGCTACTTCTATATTTAAGGCTAAAAATTCGAATTGCTTACTGATAGATTTGGAAATTAATGTGGTTACACTGAACTTATTCTTAACATAAATGGCAACGCCACCACCTTTATGAGGCCGGTCGGTACGATACACATTATAACCATTTAAGGCAATGTCAGAGGCCAAAATAGTTTTATTTAGCCATGTTTCTGATAACACAATGACGTCAGCGTCAGTCGAGCTTGCCCAAATGCGGACAAAATCTAGTTTACCTAACAGACTGCGCACATTCAAGTGGATGAAACCCAACCCAGACCTAGCTTTAAAATCAGCAGGAGTAGCGATCAGACTACTACTACTGGGCGGACCAGGGTTAGGTTGAACATTTCCTGACAGTAATATCAACAAAAAAACAGGCATCTTTTCCTCTTAAACGACACACATACATTGTCATCTACTTTAGAATCACCGGAAAAGTCTGCGAGAGTGTGATTAGAGCTTAAGAAGCAGTCCTGAAGAACCATCATCGCGGGCAAACAAAAAAGACAAACATATTTGTAACAATAATTAATGAGAAAAATAAATAATTTGGGAACAGATTAAAACCTTACTGGGAATCAAGCACAGGCCAAAAAAGCAGCTAGAACTAAAAGAGAATGGTAACCTAGTGCAAGACCCAGAAAAACTTGCCATAGCTTTTAATACATATTTTATCAACTCTGTAGATGAGATTGCACAGAACTTTCCCTTGAGAGCAGAACATATTATCAAAGTCAACGAAAGTAAGATGTCCTTTTGCATTCAACCCATATCGGAATTAAAAACCAAAGCAATTATTAATTCTCTTAAAACTTCGACAGCTAAGGACACATACGCTATGGATTCTACAATGCTTAAATCACTGCAAGATTACCTAGTCTGCCCTCTTACCCAAATCATCAATTCATCTGTATTACATGGGACATTCCCAAGTGCATGGAAGACTGCAATTGAAACCCCCATTTTCAAGTCAGGTGACCATCTGAACATCAACAACTACCGCCCAATTAGCATCTTACCTGTAGTATCCAAGGTGGCTGAGAAGTGGGTGTCAGAACAGCTTGTCTCCTTCTTAAACAACAGTCCATTTCAACTTCATCCCATGCAGTTTGGCTTCAGGGCAAATTATTCAACCGAAACCGCCAACTGCTTTTTTATAGAAGAGGTCAAAGCAATGGTTGACAAAGGAGGTGTTGTTGGTGCAGTATTTCTGGATCTACGCAAAGCTTTTGATACAGTCAATCATAAGGTCCTTCTGTCCAAACTGTTGTCAAATACAAGCCATGGCTAAGACGAGGGTCAAGCCCACGAGTAGCCTCCTGCAAAGTTTGCAAAAAATAACGATGGGAGAGTCTGCGCTGACGAGCCACATGAAAGGTACGCCGTAGTAGAGCATTTTAGATTAGGCTAACGTTGCATGTTACGTTTGTTTAAGCTAACGTTAGCAAGCTGAATAGCGAACTCGATGAGGGATAATAATAATTGCAGGGGACAATCATTTCAGAGGAGCGTACCTATGTTATCTGCGTTACAGTCGCCATCCTGTGGTGTTCAGAGGATGAAGCACTCACTGTTGTAATTCAACCCAGTCTCACGGCATTTCGTGTTATAGTCACGAAATATAATCTATTGATTCGACACAGAGCGATTTTAAAAGCAATGTATTTCTACTGGTAGTATGTTTCGTGCCTAAACCAAATGTGACTTGCTCTATCGAAATCAGTCACATTGACCCGCAGACACATTTTCGTTTGTATTACTGGTCTGGGGGAAGCTCGCGAGTGTGTGTGTGTTTGTGTATTTTTGCGTTTGTGTGTATTGTGTTTGTGTACCAGGGAAACACTCACAAGAAACACCAGCTGTTGTTATGCCTGCTGTGACGTTAAATTACTCCGTTCTCCGCTTGTAATTATGCCGTTACAAGCTTCAAAGTTGTATTTATAATCTGAATTTGCTGAAACAAGTTTAATATTCTGAGAGCCAATACATTGTTTATTTGAAAACAAACTGTCCCGACCCTGTCGTGTTATCTATGATTACTATACGCCTTTACTTCATAATTTCAGCTGGAGGGAGGGGGAGCGGCGCTGCGGAAGAGCAGGGTGCGAATTGAGAGGTGCCTCTTCTTCCCTTTACAAGCTTCAAAAATGTTTTATCATGAGATTTTGGCAATAACAGTTTCATGTTCTGAAAGCAAAGACTTTGTTTATTTAAAATCAAACAAAACACCCGAACCCTGAAAAACTAGTTTTTTTACACAAATCCACGTTTATTTTTTAAATGATGCATTGCGACTTTTGACTGATTTCGATAGAGCGGGTCAATAACAAATTAGAAGGAAAAAAAGAAATACAGATTTCAGTATCCTGAGGCTCTGAGCCAGGCCCGGCTCCAGGATGAAATGACTGAGGGGGCTGTTAACAAATCCGAGGGGGCGATTCTTTTTCACAACAACGAAAAAAACTGGCAATGTAATGAATTGACACACCAAGCTTTTTTCCTTCTCACTGCTCTACAATCTCTTTGCTTCTTCATTTTTATTCCGGATTTACCCCTCTCATTCTGTTCCTTTCCTCTGATCTTTAATAATAGTACATTATTAGATGGCTGCACTTTGGTTAACAGACTAACATTGATTTCCTCCATTTATAAATTGACAGGCTCTGTAATTATACCATAACCTTTTCTCCTCTATCCCTTAACTCCTCTTCCTATCAGACTTACTTACTAGCTATCTACTCTAGTCATGTCAGGATTAAAGAACAATTATTTCCAGGATTGAATGTTCAAACCAAGGCTTTAAGCCCTGGCATTTCATAAGAAAGTGACTAATATATAAACCAAATGTAATATTGGATCAAATACTACACCAAATGGACCGACACAGATTAAACATAAACATAAAGTCCCCTGGTTTGTCTCGAGAGTCTAACTGCCATGAGAAAAATCTGATCAATGTTCCACAATCTGCCACTAGATGTCGCTCATTGTACCCATACGGTTTATATAATACATAGGCCTAACATATTATTATTATTATTATTATTATAGTAAAAGGGCTCGCTTTGGCAAAAGCCTGATCCATACAGGCAGCCCTAAATAATAATGTGTGGTGCTATCTATAGTTGTCTGTCTTATTTTTTGTTGATTTCATATTGTTTTCACAGTGCTGTGAAAATGAATTTTCCCCTGGGGACAATACATCTAATCTAAACTAATTTAATATTCAATCCCACACTTGGAGATTGAGAATATAAATTCGTAACTTACCTCGTTTAAACACTTTTGTTGTAATACTATGGATTTAGTTGACACTACTAGCCGAGTTTCTTTTCTCGCGGGCAGGTACATTGAATTAGAAGTAGAAGAAGAAGAAGAAGAAGTAGGTAGAAGAAGAAGTAGTAGAAGAAGAAATACGCTAACGCTACAAACAGGCACAACACTGTTACTCTGTTTTTACTGACATGTAATGTTTTATTTCACTGTGCTCTATGTTTTTTAACGCACATTCAAAAACGGGAACATTTTCGGGAGTTTCAACCGGGTACCGGCCACCGAAAACGGGGACTTTGCCCGGAAAACGGGGACGTTTTGGTCACCCATCCGACTGTGTTTACAGCTAAGCACACATGCTAACAAAAACCTGTTAAGCCCCAAAGACCCCGTCGGCGGGTCCTTTTTTTTTTCACAAATTAAAAAAATAAAAAAAGTTTTTTTTTTTTTTTATTAATCTTTT
Organism: Trematomus bernacchii; assembly: GCF_902827165.1. Classification (NCBI taxonomy): domain Eukaryota; kingdom Metazoa; phylum Chordata; class Actinopteri; order Perciformes; family Nototheniidae; genus Trematomus; species Trematomus bernacchii. Next base: position 283,272 of record NW_022987680.1, read on the forward strand.
TAATTTTAATTTTTTTTTTTTTTTCTTTGGATGGAATGAATACCAATAATTCAATGTAATACACCATTTTTATAGTCTGGTACCTGAAAAAGGTCAAATGGCACTGATGGAACCAGATGTACCCAAATGTGCCGAAAGCTTATTCCGCCTAGAACTTTCTTTTGCTAAACCTCTCTAAAAAGGTCAAATTTAACTTGTTTTGCCTCAATCTTGATACAGGGTACTTATTATATGTTATAGTTTGGATTCCTAAAGCTTTTAGTCTACCATCCCATCATTCAAGGGTGGTTTTCACTATAAGTATGTTTTTTCTTTAGGTGGAGGTAAGAATTTACCTTTTTTTGCTATGTTCCATCTGAATTTACTCTGACTGAGAAACATCTATATTGATTCTGACACTTCTACATTCAACTCACAGATGTAACCTTGCTTTGATAAAATAAATTATTCATATAACCCTTTCAGAAGTTAAGTTGTAGTCATTTGTTTTGGGCATGTCATTTTCGAGCCTGAAACCTGAAAAACAGGCTCGGGGCTTAACAGGTTAAGACTACAAGCTCACTTGGGTTTGAGGCTTTTTTACACGTTTCTTGACTGCCTGCCGACATATCTGATCTAAACATAGTAACGTCTATTGGGGAAGATAATTATTTAAAGTGATTATTTAATAATTGTGACATTTATTGTACTTTTTGATGGATGAATGATGCTCAAGGTGAGGGGGCAAAGAATACAACTGAGGGGGCAATGCCCCCTTTTGCCCCCTCGTGGCGCCGGGCCCGCTCTGAGCCCCATTCTTTTCCTCACAGACGGCAATAAAAAGCCCGACATTATACGATTTAAAATAAAAACAATAATCGTGGCTTGATACTGAGTAAGAACATGTTTTTATGAACCACACAGCTTCGGGTCTTCCAAGACCCGACCGGACAAAAAGACGCGGCCAGGCACGAAACATACTACTTGGTTGCGTAATTAGACCGTAGCTTGTTAGTATGTTGTTATAAATTATAAACTGAGGATTTGACCGCGTCGCTATGGTTGATACTTTTAGAAACAGGCTTTAATATAAAATCTTGAAGTATTATACAAGTAAAACTACATTTTGCTTTAATCCCATGTAATTGTAGAATGAACACAGTCTTCCTTTGAAGATGTATAAGTCAGGTGTCTTGAGTAGTCAAAATTACCTACAAATCATTGTACACATTTGTAAATATTATTTTCCACCTGTTACCATTGTGAGTCTATTTGTATGTAGCTCTGCGTGATTTTGTGGCTACAATTCAGACTCTACCAGAGGTGGAGAAGTACTCAGATATTGTACTTGAGTAAAAGTAGAAGTACTCAGATATTGCACTTGAGTAAAAGTAGAAGTACTCAGATCTTGTAGTGAAAGTAGATGTACTCAGATGTTGTACTTGAGTAGAAGTACTCAGATATTGTACTTGAGTAAAAGTAGAAGTACTCATATCTTGTACTTGAGTAGAAGTACTCAGATCTTGTACTTGAGTAAAAGTAGAAGTACTCAGATCTTGTACTTGAGTAAAAGTAGAAGTACTCAGATCTTGTACTTGAGTAAAAGTAGAAGTACCAGAGTGTAGGAATACTCTGTTACAGTAAAAGTCCTGCATTCAAAATGTTCCTCAAGTAAAAGTAGAAAAGTATTCTCATCAAAATATAGTTTTAGTATAGATAAAGTATAGCGACAGTAAAAGTAGTCATTGTGCAGATTGGTCCATTTCAGAATAATATATATGATATGTTTTATAATGATTGATCATGAAAGTGTTCTCAAAGCTGGTAAAGGTGCAGCTAGTTTGAATGACTTTGTATACTGCAGGGTAGCTTGTGAATTTACTCCAGGTGGAACTAAAGTCTGATTTAACACTTGATTATATTTCACATCATTCATCCACATCTGTGAAGTAACTAAAGGTATTAAATACATGTAGTGGAGTCAAAGTACACCATTTACCTCTGACTTATGTTTACTGCCAACCTAAAAGTACCTCAAAAATAGTAATCAATAATGTATTGAAAGGTTATTTGGCTGATTGTTTTATATTGGCTCAGCCAAGTTATATGGGATGCCCAGTGTACGTACAGATGGGTCACTCATTTTGAAATATTAAACTTAGTTTTCTTTTCTTAAATTTTTCATCCTCATGTAGAATGCTATTATGAAACACACATTTGGTTGTTTATAGCATAAAGAACATCTGATTTAATGTGAGGTTGGGAAATAATAAGATAAGATAAGATACATGCAACAAAGCAAGAGTGAAGTTGTTTTGCAAAGGTCGTCCACAAGAGACTCTGCCACCAACCTCAGATGCAGTGAAGTTTCATATCATGCGTTCACACTATCAATCAACAATCTGGAAACAAGCTCACCTGCCACATACTGATCTTCCTCCAGTGGATGAAATGGGATGGATGCATAAGGAAGGTCAGTTAGTGCCACGGCTACCGTCTTTGCCACCTATGCCTAAAGCCTGCAGGGAGTTCACTTCATGTGGGTGTACCAAAGGATGCCTCAGCCAACGCTGCAGCTGCAGGTATGTGCATAAAGGATTAGCTGATGGTAATCAATGTGTACAAGATCGTAAAAATATGATAGACTGGTTGAGAATATCAGCCTGCATACTGCTGACTGTTTGTTGTTAACAGATTGTTGAAACCATAACCGGATAATTGTGAACCTATAACTGAGAAAAAAAGTAAAAGGAACAAAGGAACACAATAAGTGTAAGGATAACTGTAACGGGTATTCCAATGTACCTGTACTTGTCCTGGTCATAATCTGTCTATTCTATTCAGAAAGAGTCACATGGAATGTATAGAGGCAAACACCTGCCGGAACACTGAAGATGACTCTGCTTTTAAAAGTGCCTGCCTTTTGGCAATTTCCCGTAAGGTTTGATGTAAAAAAAAGGCGGTGTGAACAGGCCCACTCCTTCTTCATTGCCTTGACACTGGATGGCCTGAGAGCTATACAGATGTAGCAGCTAATTTAGGACAGTTTGAAACGCGAGGGTCGTGGTCGGCCCGTGAACGGCCCGTGATCAAGAGACTGCCCCCAGTCTGACATGAGACCGCCCCCGTGATAAATACATTTAATTATTGTGAAGTCAGCTGCAATGGATCATTGATCCACCAGGGGGTGCAGTGGGGTTCCACACTGGAGCTCATGTGAAATCAACTTCGATACAGTAAACTGGATGTACAGTATGTCTGGTACTACTGTATAGCGGATCTTTGTTAAGATCCATATGTCACGGATAGGATCATAGTCTGTGCTAAATAAGAGACATGTAATCATTTACAAAACATCACCATGTTGTTATTTAACAAAATAATGTTGTTTAGTCGAAAAAAACGAACGAGAGGAAATGCAGCCGGCTCTCGATTTTTAATCCTGATTTAATCATCATCTTCACCACGATCATTTATGTTTATGTTCGCCGAATTGACATGAAATCACTGACAAATATGAATATTCTGTATTCAACTTCATTAAAACGTTATTAACGTGCCTAAACTCAGTAATTCACTAAAAATATTTATATTTTAATGGAGCCTTGTCAGGCAGATCAGGATCTTGATCCCTGGGTGTTATTTTTCCCCACAATGACCAAATCGATGCAAATTATCCCACTTATTACATGGCCACATTCTCAACAAAGTAACGACATGACTCCCAATATTAATTTAAATGCTTTTATGGATTTAGAAAATGTTTTTATTGATTTAAAAAATAGTTGTATTGATTTAAATTGACATGCATCCGCTAAGAGAAATAGTCACTAGACACTTGACACAGTGGCTTTTGGCAAAGCAGAAAAAGAACACTCAAACCGAGAGATGAGTTATTGTTATTACAACGTGACTTCACTATTATTTAACAACTGTTTTTATTGGGTTCTTTTATTTGGGGTTAAGTATAGGTGAATTGCCCTAATGTGGGAAATGTTTTGCATTTCAGACTTCTGGAATATATTGCGATGTGAACAGGGTTGGGAGGGTTACTTTGTAAATGTAATCAGTTACTGATTACTGAATACATGGCTCTGAAAGTAATCCGAATACAGTTACAGTTACGTGTCTTGCTTGCTTCCTTCATCACTTGCTTCATCACTTGCTGCTTCCTTCATCACTTGCTTCCTTCCTCACTTGCTTCTTCCTTCATCACTTGCTTCCTTCCTCACTTGCTTCTTCCTTCATCACTTGCTTGCTTCCCTCATCACTTGCTTCCTTCATCACTTGCTTGCTTCCTTCATCACTTGCTTGCTTCCTTCATCACTTGCTTGCTTCCCTCACCACTTGCTTCCTTCATCACTTGTTGCTTCCTTCATCACTTGCTTGCTTCCCTCATCACTTGCTTCCTTCATCACTTGCTGCTTCCTTCCTCACTTGCTTCTTCCTTCATCACTTGCTTCCTTCCTCACTTGCTGCTTCCTTCATCACTTGCTTGCTTCCCTCATCACTTGCTTCCTTCATCACTTGTTGCTTCCTTCATCACTTGCTGCTTCCTTCATCACTTGCTTCTTCCTTCATCACTTGCTTCCTTCCTCACTTGCTTCTTCCTTCATCACTTGCTTGCTTCCCTCCTCACTTGCTGCTTCCTTCATCACTTGCTTGCTTCCTTCATCACTTGCTGCTTCCTTCATCACTTGCTTCATCACTTGCTGCTTCCTTCATCACTTGCTTCCTTCCTCACTTGCTTCTTCCTTCATCACTTGCTTGCTTCCCTCCTCACTTGCTGCTTCCCTCATCACTTGCTTCCTTCATCACTTGCTTCCTTCATCACTTGCTGCTTCCCTCATCACTTGCTTCCTTCCTCACTTGCTGCTTCCCTCAACACTTGCTGCTTCCTTCCTCACTTGCTGCTTCCTTCATCACTTGCTTCCTTCCTCACTTGCTTCTTCCTTCATCACTTGCTTGCTTCCCTCATCACTTGCTTCCTTCATCACTTGCTTGCTTCCCTCATCACTTGCTGCTTCCCTCATCACTTGCTTCCTTCCTCACTTGCTGCTTCCTTCATCACTTGCTTGCTTCCCTCATCACTTGCTTCCTTCATCACTTGTTGCTTCCTTCATCACTTGCTGCTTCCTTCATCACTTGCTTCTTCCTTCATCACTTGCTTCCTTCCTCACTTGCTTCCTTCATCACTTGCTGCTTCCCTCATCACTTGCTTCCTTCCTCACTTGCTTGCTTCCCTCCTCACTTGCTGCTTCCTTCATCACTTGCTTGCTTCCTTCATCACTTGCTGCTTCCTTCATCACTTGCTTCATCACTTGCTGCTTCCTTCATCACTTGCTTCCTTCCTCACTTGCTTCTTCCTTCATCACTTGCTTGCTTCCCTCCTCACTTGCTGCTTCCCTCATCACTTGCTTCCTTCATCACTTGCTTCCTTCATCACTTGCTGCTTCCCTCATCACTTGCTTCCTTCCTCACTTGCTGCTTCCCTCAACACTTGCTGCTTCCTTCCTCACTTGCTGCTTCCTTCATCACTTGCTTCCTTCCTCACTTGCTTCTTCCTTCATCACTTGCTTGCTTCCCTCATCACTTGCTTCCTTCATCACTTGCTTGCTTCCCTCATCACTTGCTGCTTCCCTCATCACTTGCTTCCTTCCTCACTTGCTGCTTCCCACATCACTTGCTTCCTTCATCACTTGCTTGCTTCCTTCATCACTTGCTTGCTTCCTTCATCACTTGCTTGCTTCCTTCATCACTTGCTTGCTTCCCTCATCACTTGCTTCCCTCATCACTTGCTTCCTTCATCACTTGCTGCTTCCTTCATCACATTACCTTTCATTTGCTTCGTTTTTTCTCCCCATCATCACTCGCTGTCTTCACACTCTTTATTGTTTTGTAGGTGGAAGTGTTAGGCTAAATCGCCTTGGTTTGACCTTCGCAAATCGGTCGACGACCTCCCCATGGGCCACATTAGCCAAGACCTCCTTCTCAATGGAAATGATGGCCAAATGACTAAGCCTCACCTGGCCCATTGTACTTCTCAGCCAAGTGTGTAGCCTTCGCAAGGCACTGAAGGACCTTTCACAACTGCAGCTGGTGACTGGGATTGTCAAAGCAGCTTGGAAGATGGCCTTAAGAGAGGGGAACATATCCTCATCCAAAAGGCAAAATACACTTTGGATACTTGGCATGTCTTTCTCTATCCTGGCAAGGTATTGTCTTGCAACAACAACCTCTTCAGTTTGTAAGTGGATGCTGTAATGTTGTGCAAGATTTTTGAGTGCCTCTTCATTCAGGAAATTCTCAGAAGCAGGGTGACATGCCTGTATGCCAATTAATATTTTTTCCCCAACTCCAGAAAACCTGTTTTGAAGCTCCTCCAGCATTCTGTCGAGAACTGGAAAGAAGATTCTCCCCCTCAAGTCATCTCCTGTAGTCAGGTCTGACCTTGCTCCACATGATGCCTCGACTACAAAGTCTTCCATGTTTCTACGCTTCTTCCTCTGTGTCGCAGTTTCGGGAATCTCAAGATCATTGCACAGGGCCTTGGTCTTGTCATAGACCTCATGTGCTTTCTCGTCACTTCGGTAACTTTTCAGTGTGTTCTCAACTGCTGTTTTGTAATTTACTGCCTGCACCAAGTCAATTGTTTCTTTCTGCAGGTATTTGTGCAGGCCCTGAGTGGTTGAGAGCAGTGTCTGGAACAGGACAAGCATGTAGATGGTACTGAATTTGGATAGCTTGCTTTCCAGTCCCTTTGCTAGAGGGGCTGAAAGGCTCCCTAACGTCTGGATCAAAGCAGGTAGGTTTTTTAGGGTTGCATTCACAGACTCAATTTGACATGCCCAGCGAGTGTGCGACAGCTGAACAAGTTGTTTGTCCCCTACCTCTAGCTGTTTCTGAAATGTTTCCAATCTCTGATGGTGGATAAGAGATGTGGAGAAGAAAGAGTAGAGACACTCCAGGAGATCAAAGAACTCACGTGCCTCTGGGATGGCTTTGCAAGTGGCGCAAAGGACAAGATTGAGTTCATGGGCATAGCAGTGAACATAAAGTGCTTCTGGATGCTTCTCTCTAAACCGAGCTTGTACACCTCTCACTTTTCCACTCATAACAGCAGCACCATCATAACTCTGGGCAACACATTTAAGATGTCCTATTCCATGTTTGTGAAGTAGCTGCTCTATTGTGTCAGTGATGGTTTTAGCATCAAATGCTGCAAGCTGGGAAAGTCCAAGGAACCTTTCTTTTACTGAGCCTTGTGGATTGACATATCGCACACACAATGCAAGCTGCTCTGTGTGGTTATCCCTTGCTTCATCCACCATTACCGAGTACATTTTTGCCTCTTTGATTTCAGATATGATCCTTGCCATTATTACGTCGGCGGTGCTTTCAATCATCTCATTCTGTGATGAGGGTGAGAGATAGGTCACACATGAAGGTGGCTTGTATGTTTGCAGAAAAGGATCAAAGTTTTCAAGAAGCTTCATGCATTCCATAAAATTACCCTTGTTATCACTCTCTGCTGCTTCATTGTGCCCTCTGAAAGCAATCCCTTGCTTCCCAAGGAAGGCTGTCACTGCTGCTATGCGTTGCAAATACTCCCTACGTTCCTCAATCTCACTTACATTTGCAGCATGCAGCTGCTGTGTGATGTCCCCATGGACGTGGGTGGCTTTAAAGCTCTTCCAAATAATAATTGAGGCCTTGTGTATGTTTGACTTTTCATGTTCTCGAAAAGAATCCAATGCACGCTTCCAGTTTGTGTATCCTGAGGTGGTGAGGGTGTCCCTTTGATCCCTTGATTGCTTTTGTTTGCCATATAGTCTACAACTAAAGCAGAATGCTGCATTGGCAGTGGTAGAATATTCAACCCATTTAAAAGTATCAAACCAACTTGGTTGAAATTATCTCTTTTGCTGGCCAAACATGCCGGATGGAAAACAGTGATGTCTCACTTGCCTTGGCCCTGTATCTGCAGTCCCTAAATCAGTTCCCCAGTTACCCATTGACTCTTGTCTGTTCTGATGTTCCCGTTCATTGTTGTTCTTATCTGTTGTATCTCCTTGTGTGTCCCTTTCTCCTGTTCTCCTTTCTTCATCATCTACTCTTTTTGGCTCATCTGTGATGACTGTGTAGGTAAACACAAACAAGTATTTTAAATCAGTTTCCAGCTCTGTCAAATAAATGAATTTCAAGATACACAAATTTGTCTTCATTAAAATGAGTGTCACCACACTGTCACAAAATATAATACTAACCAATTGAAAATAGTTAAATTGACATTGGAAACCTCTTGTAGATATCACTGTTAGTAGTTATCTGCCAATAGGAGAGAATCATTCCTATACAAATGCAGTTTGAGTAATTCACTTAATATATTTACTTAACACTTTAATATAGTCATTTTCACGTAATACTCGAATAGTCATCTTTCTGCATTCAAAACTAAGGAAAGCTGTACAATTTGACATGATAATGAGGAAAAAAGGCCTCCGACAATGCAGATAATTTTTTGATCATATCAATTTTAAGATGGGGGTCAAGGCTTAATATTTGGGAGCATAGTGTCCCTTGTCCCCTTTCAGGAGCCCTACTGGATTAGCTTTGATCTGAAATCTTTGTATATAAAAAGCTTGTTAGCTAGCTGTCCATCTCATAATGTTCACATAGAAACTAGCTATCAATAGCAAATATCAATCAGAATTATAATTTCATGCAAAAATCTGTCACAAAAAGAGGTTGCACATTTAAATTCAGGTGTTATGGCAACGTCAATGGCCAAACAGCCACATTTACTGCTGCAAATACGTTCAAACGTGCTGTCGACAGTAAAGCAGTGGCAACTAGGCCACCATTTAAGCTGACTTTTCTCAGAAATACTGTCACATAACATCCATATATTTCAGTGCTAGGTTGATGCTTAGCTAAGCTAACTATGAAACACTTTAACTGACAGGAATCAGGATCAACTGTGTACTGTAAGGTAGCTTCTAGCTTCATATCGAACACTGACAGTAAGTCAACATTTCCCAGAGAGCTTTCTTTGAAATCACCAGGTAACGCTAAAAAACACAACATTTATATTGTATGACAAAGTGTTTATTTAATATATCTGGCTCGCTATAGCTACTTGCTAACGGTTTAGATTACCCGCGCGATTCAAAGTAACGTCAACGTAGCTGTAATTTATGCTTTGCTTACATGTTCGCATAACTTGTAAGTTTACTGACATGTACATACCTTGTTCACCTGGCTCAGGTGGTGGCTCTGGGGTTGTTGTGTGAGCCACCACTTGAGTATTGCCGTCTTTTTTATTGAAAAAATGTCTAATGTCCATCTTCAGAATCTCCGCGTCCGGGGCTGACAGTTTAAAGTTTAAAGAGGAGAGGGTACGTACCTGTCAGCCAATAAAACACGTTTATTTCCATGCAACTCTCTGATTGGTCTGGTGGTGTCATGGCTTGCCTATGTTGCATTCACTGAACACGGGAAATTACAAATCTGCCGTCCTATAGGTAAAGAAGTACGGTTAATGTATTATATTATTTGTCCGGGGCTAAAGAAAAAACATCCGGGATATTTTAATAATGTATTTAACGTTCAGATATGTCTTCATAACTGCATCCTTAAGTTTTACATTCACTCAGTTATAATGTGGTAGTTATACGTAGTTTGTTTAAAATCATTATTGATCACATTATAGGCTACATATTTCTTAATTTAAGCTCCAGTAGCCTATACAGTATATGAATATGTTTGGTAGGCTATGTTTTTTAGGTATATTTGTTATTTACCGAGTAAGCGCTCATTTTTAATCACACACGTCTCCCCTGTAAATGTGCCAGAGTTAGCCAAGAGGCTATTTTTCATCTGTAGTCCCTGGACAGATTTTAAAAGTCAATCTAAAACACATTTCATTTTAAACAAGTAAATACAATACATTTAAAACATGCAACATACATTACTGGGATACTTAAATAAAACAATTTAAAATACAGAACATTAAAACAAAACAAATAAAACAAAACAAAAGAACATGTTAAAACATGTTAAAACACAGGCAGTGGGTTGTAAGGAGCAGAAGATTGGGTCAGTGTTGGCAGAGCTGATTCCTCACTAACCATATTTTGATATGTTTTGATTTAAATAAAGTGAATGTGGACTGGTCTCTGATTGGAGATGGGATTGAGTTCCATTGCTGAGCAGCTTTAACAGAAAATGAAGACTGACTGAAAGAACTTTTTCTGAGTGGAATAATGCAATCTCCTCTCTCTGCACCTCTTGTTACCCTAGTTGCAGTTGTGCGTATGTTAATAAACTGTCTAAGAGGAGGTGAGGTAAGGCCGTTGACAATCTTGTAAAATCTTGCATGTTTACTGAGGTTTTCCCAGCTTAGCAACTTGGCACTAAGAGTACTGATATGTCTACCATTTATTTTCTGAGTGTAATATCTGCATTTTCTCTTTTGAAAAACTAAGTCTTAGTTTGGCCACTCATTTTTAATCACACACGTCTCCCCATCCCATTCAAATTCAAATTCTTGACTGAAAGAGCAGTGTAGCCTACAGTACATGTAAATGGGTGGCATTGCCTATATGCATTTGAAAATAAATAGTACCCCCCTCTGAGTGACTACGTGTTGACTTCACATCTTGTCACAAACCAGGGACTTTACTTCCTGATTTTTGGAAGACAAGACTGACCCAAGATACCTGTACATAGTGGAAAGTGAAATTGACATTGTCAAATTTAATAAAAATACAAAATAATGTTCACATTTGGGAACCGATTGGAAACATAGGACTCAATCTTTTGCTTCACATTGAGGGGAAGAGGCATTTTCCCATTGGGTTAATGCATGATATTACTTAATAATACAATACACTATATAATATATGATGTGATAATTACATTTTAATTTGATTCATTTCTTATTTCATAGTTTCTCATCATTATTATAACAGTTCTGTTTCATATGAGTGTTGAGAGCTGTATCCATAAATCTCTTAATTTTGCCCTCAAAGTGCACCAGATTGATGCATTTAACTTCAATATAAAGAAAAACATCTTCTGTTGCCAAAGTGCTGTACATATAATAAAAATACCCTACAGTAAAGACACTTTACAGCAAATACAACAGCACAGTTTGTTCAGAATATCAGTATGAGTATGAGCACCCTCTGTCCTTAGACCCTCACATCGTACAAGGAAAAACTTCCAGAGAAAAACCCACATTTCAAAGGGAAAAATGGGAGAAACCTCGGGGAGAGCAACAGAGGAGGGATCCCTCTCCCAGGATGGACAGAAGTGCAATAGATGCCGTGTGTAAATCGAAGAGATAATACATTTTACAGCGTAGGTAGACCGCATGACAAATAAAGAAGTGTAATGTAAACATTTACATTATTATTATGATTATTTAATATATAAAGACTATATATTATTGAATTACAAGATTAGATATACTTTATTTGATCTAAAATATTGATGTGTTGAAATGCTCTTCTAAACAAAACTGAAAGTCCATGAAAAGTTGTCTTTCTGTATTTGTGAATGAAGCGCCATCTCCTGGTTAAATCCTGAAATTGAAAATCTGGCAACGTCCTCTTGGAAAATAGTGGGAGGGCTTAACATTCCCAGATACTGGTCTTAGGCAGGTCTTAGGCAGGTCTTACCCCTAGATTCCACCGGGTCCGTCTGCGCCGCGTTACGGCTGCGCCGCGGTTTTGGTCCGGCCTCCTCCGGCGTCATACCCTACCAGGCGCGTTTCAGAAGCATTTCAGAAGCGGAGCGTCTTGCCTGCCGGCTCGCAGTTTTTGTTGATTTGGGCATATTTCCTGGACAGGCTACTTTGTACAGACAAAGTTAATAATAACTGTAATATTCCAGTTATAAACGACATGAATCAAAGATGTGTTGCTGTATTTTAGTGGTAAAAAAAATGCATTCATCATCATAATTATTCTATATATATAATTTACACAGTGCCTGTAAACCGGAGGAGAACGCTGGCATTTCTCCTCCTACTTGAAAGACTACGGAGGGATAGGGTCTGCAAAATTAGTTTGTGTGTGTGTATATATATAGGTCTATATAGCTCTGAACGTTCCACTTCCTGCCTGCCCGACCTTACGTTACGGCTGCGCCGCGACAAAAATAGGATTCGATCCTAATTTTAGAAAAGCCCTGCGCCGAGCCGCTTCTGGGACGCTTCTGGGACGCGTCTGAGCCGTAACGCGCCGCGTGTGGTGGAATAGCACCCATTGACTAGAGTGGCCGCGATCACCTTGAGCACCGCGGCGCAGCCGTAACGCGTCCGTAACGCGCCGCAGACGGACCCGGTGGAATCTAGGGGTTAGGCAGGTAGCAGGCAGGAAACTGTAAGCTGGAGTCTGAAATAAGCTGCTACATCTGTAATTTGGGTTTATTTGTTGTTTTAATATATTTTTACATTATTATTTTAGTATGATTTATATTGTTATTGAGTTGAACATTCAAATGCCACCCATATGTTCTTACTGTATTGGAGCAAATAAAAGCATATATGGGCCATTCTACCGAATTGGACCAAAGTCAGGTTGGAAATGTTTTGAAATGTTGTATGATTTTTTCCCAAAACTTTGTCCATATATATTTTGTACCATATCTAAATTACACATATCTAGTAAAATAACCGTACATTTTTATATCGTATTTTCAGACTGTATTGGAATGTTCTTTGGTAGAGACCAAAAATGGTCACTACCGAAACATAGTACATACACTGTAGTAAAAAAGTATTATATTAACCTGTTAAGATTGTTTTACCTTCCCTTCTCAAAATAGTATTTTAACAAATATTTCTTGAGGGTTTTCACAATTAAATTAATAAAAGTGAATTTTTAATCAAATTTCAAAGTTCATAAAAATCATAATGCAAACTTTCTTTGGAAAATGCATAATACTGATCATATTGATTCCAGAGTTGATGATTGTTGAAATTGAACATACATTAAACCTTGTAATGTACACTGTAAAATATGACCATGATTTCACAATATTTAGCTGTAATATTTTACAATAAATTACTGTTTGACCACTTTACAGTCTTTACCTGTAATGTTCACAATATAATACTGTAATTTTGAATTTCACAGTGAAATCAATGCAGGCACAGTTAATTACTGTGAATGTACAGGATAAATGATTACCAGGATTTCACAACATGTTACTGTATTATTTCACAGTAAAATACTGTATTCAGACCATCCTCTGTGATAACACAACAAATTAAGTGATTTTCTTGCTTTTATCGCTCTTGCTTGGCTTTAAATACTAATTTCTTTCTTTGGTGCAGGTTTTACTTAAATTGAAAGGGGCACCGCTGCATGTGCCTTAAAATAAACGTTGCAACATATAAATCTATGTAAAATTGTAATTGTTGTCTTGGCTTATTGTTTTCAGGTGCTTCCTGGGCATTAATCCTGAGACGGGCTCGAAAGACAAAAAGAGGCATGGCAATTTAAACCCCCATGTCAGCACATTCTTCAGAAAAATGGTTGACTTCGAGTGGATGTCTGTGTAGACATGTGTTACGTGCTGCCCTTCTTGTTTTCTTTCTGTCTCCCTGCTGCGCACGTGCACCTGGTCTGCCCCTGGCTCCGCCTCTGCCCAGGTGCACCTGGTCTGCCCCTGGCTCCGCCTCTGCCCAGGTGCACCTGGTCTGCCCCTGGCTCCGCCTCTGCCCAGGTGTTCCAAATTCCACTCAGCCGTGTATATATAAAGAGAAGCTGGAGGAGAAGGAGGTCTCGCCTATCCTAACGCCGGGAGACCCTCTCCTCAGAATACCTCTTTGCCATTTTGAGCTGTAGGCTCAATATTTTTGCAGATGTGTTTATGTTTAGCCTGGAGGACCTGGTAGTCCAGTTTTCGCGGCTTTATTTTGTTTCCCACAGGGTTTATAATTGATTTCTGGTTGGGGGGGGAGCTCTGGGTCCTACGGCCCGTGGTGTGGCTGGCTCGGGTTCCCTCCTTCTGTTTGTTCCTCTTGGTCAGTCCTCTAGACCTATTTTTGCTTCCCGTTTCGCTTGTGTGAGCAAACGGCTGATTATCAATAAATGCTTGTTACCAAGTACCGGTTATTGCGTGTATTCTTTCATGTTGCGGGTCTCAGCACGAGCCACTACCGCGGAGTAGAGGTTGGGGCCGCAACAACATGTCCAAGACACTGTGAAATGTACTTTGCACTTCAATGGAGTAATAAAAAGTTGAAATGGGCATTTTCTTTGTTTTTCTTTGTTGATTGAGCTGATTGAATTGTGTAGTTATGCTAAAATCCCAGTTAACTAGTCAAATGTACAACATATTATCGTATTATTTACATTTTTATATTTACAGTAAATTACTGGCTACTGTGTTGCATTACTTCTACAGTAAAAGTGTGAAAATACAGGTAATTACTGTAATTTATGTACAGCAAGGTACCATAATACCACAGCTCTGTACTGCTATATCACAGTACTTCCATGGGCATGGCAACCGTAAAGTCACAGTATTTAGTTGTACTTTTATTCTAATTTACTGTAAAATATCTACAGTCAATTACTGTGAAATATTTACAGTCAATTACTGTGAAATATTTACAGTAAATTACTGTGAAATCCATGCAACTAGTAGCCAGTAATTTACTGTAATTTTACAGCCAAACATTTTACAGTGTAGCCTTACTGTGAAGGCTGACCTAAATACGGTGCTTTTCTACAGATAACCTTCCCACTGCACTGGTAAGGTAAAACTAGGCCGATTAATAAGATGTGAAGTGCTTTGTAACTTTGACCCGCTTGAATGAATACACAAAAAATATGAAGAAAGATTTATCTCTGGGGCTACATCGCTGCCAGCTGTAGCCCCCCGGGACCCGAAAGTGGCGTAGCCTAAGTACATCAATGCATACGAATGTGCTCGAAATAGGCTGTATTGAACAAATAAACTAACACAAATTAACTGTATCACTATAACATGATGGTGATAAAGAATGCACCTAACGTACCGCTGTTCATTAAAGTAATACAAAAACAGCACATTAAACAAACCATCATGCTCTTACTTTGAAACCTTGAAATCCGGAAAAGTCATCATCAGCAGGCATCACGTGGTTTCCGAAAAATAACCGAGTGACACGAGCAGATTTCGGTCGAGACCTGCGGAAAGTTTGTCTCAAAACTCTGTGTGTGTAAAAAGACGATCCACAAGCAGAGATTTGAGATCCACAAGCACATTTTTGGTTGACAAATACAAAATGGATTCACAAATGCCTGATCGAAAGTTGTCAATGTTAAAGAGATATTCACAAATTCCTTTTGTTTATTTGTAAATTATTTATAGTATTCACAGATCTTTTTTTTTATTTGTGAAAATATTTTGCGTATTTGCAGATCCGTTTTACATTTGCAAATGTATTTGTGAGTTTGCAAATCTTTTAAATGCATTTGTGGATGGTGTTTTACATTTACAAATCACATATTTACACACAAATTATTTTTATGTTGACACAAATATTTATGAGACAAATCTAAGCCCATATCCGACCCAGGGGCGCACCTTGCGAACAGGCAAGGCAGGCAACTGCTTGGGGCCCCGGACCAGAAGGGGGCCCCCAAAGAAGGTAGATTAAGAAGGTCCACAGCAACGACAACATGAAACACCCTTTAATTTACTGCAACGACATGGCGGGTAACCCCCTCAAGGGGTCCCCATGCATAGCGCACCGTCAAAAGCTCATAATTTCAGTTGCGCTGCTCCGCTCCGGGGGGCGGGGGGGCTGCTGTCGGAGGTGTCATGTCCCTTCTGCTTGGGGCCCCCAGAGTGTCTTGGGGCGCCACTCCGACCTGTCAGTTCATATCAAGTGGAATATATAAATATCAGGTTGAACAGTGCAGAATATCTGCTGCTTGCAATATTATAAGTTGCTGTCCTCTACTGGAACAAAACTGCAGGTACAGCAGGTTGAGGCCAACTGAGATTCAGAATCCCTTTATTAGTCCCAAAGCAGGGAAATGTACATTGTTACATCAAAAAGTGGCATAGCAGGTAAAAAAGGGCATGCAATATTAATGAATAAGCTAACTTATTAAATAAAGACAAAAACACACATTAGTAATAATAGAATACAAATAAAGGAAAATAAGTACACATCCATGGCTTAACATGAGGAGCAGCACTTTAGAAAACTAAGTGACATATTAAGTGTTGAGACATTGTAAAAATGTTGGGACATTTATAACAATGTATGTTCTTCACATATGACATGCCCTGACACAGTGTCATTGAGCCACAATGAATCCCTGTCCTATCAATATCAGCTAGCTTTAGGAGCTTCCTGGGAGGGGGTAGGGGATTTGACAAAAAATACAAATCTAACATGTCGACATCCTATTTAATACTTTGTACTTTGTCAATGAAAGTATGACAATTATGGATGGATGAAAGGATTTGAAATTGACCAGCACCATTTCCATAAGCCCTATACGAAGAATGTTTGGTGTGTTGGATAATCGAAAATCTTGCCTTTAAATTCTGCTGTTACATTATAACATTTCTTAGCAAATCATTTACTGAAAATGTCTAATGTTTTGTATTTTTTTATAGTACTTCTTCGAATCATAAATTGTATGCACACTTTCTTAAGGCCAAAGTAATATAGATAGATAGATAGATAAATATCTAAATAAGTATCTAAATAAAATAATACACAATATAACTGAAAATATTGAATAATTGAATACTACCACTATATCACTACAATATCTCACTATCAAACTTACCAAAAACGACATGATAATGTATGTGTTTAGCTGATTTCCATGTCAATACCGCCCACACACTCAGAGACATCCTAAAGGGAGTGAGTGTGCATATTAATAAGCCACTATAAACTCATAAATCATTGTGACTGCGGACACGCCCCCTGCTCTGCTATTGGCTGCTGCGCCCTTCACGTGGGTTACGTCCCCTCTCGGTAATTTAAATAGCCCCTTGCGCAATTTGATGAATAGTGTCGCTGTCAGGAGCGTTGGAGACGGATGAAGGGGTGTTGATAGATGGACAGCAGGACAGAAGGACAGAAGACAGGAAGAGAAGCTGCGTCATGTCTACTCACAGTTACACTCACTGAGAGTTAGCTCAACTATCCCCGTCTCTGTTCCCGGGCTTCGTGTCGTGTCGCTTCGCCTTTTTCTGCAAAGTTATGGAGAGCAGAACACATCAGGTCTGAGTGTTCCAGCTGTCCGCGTGCCGACGTTCTTCTGAACAGTCCTTCAGTTTCCCAGAGTAGCTCCGGAGGAACGTTTTGTCTCAGGTAACATATCTCCCGTTTCCCTCCTCTCTGATTCTTTTCACTCTGAGCAGTGGTCGGCGAAGTATTCATTCTTTACCTAAGTAAAAGTTCAAATACTATGGTCTTTTCATACTTCATATAAAGATCCAGATCCAGATCTTAAAAATATTCCTGAAGTACAGAAGTATTATCAGCTAAATGTACTTCAAGTATCAAAAGTAAAAGTTTTCAGAATGCATTATGGTTGTTTTTACAATACTATATTATTCTAGAATATTATATTACCCATTTTTGATAACAACAAATACACGAAGGAGGAGGTTGTATTTGTTCAATTTCGGGCCAATTTACGTAGGCCTATGGTTAACTTTAAAAAATACTAGGTATATTAGCAGCAGTATAGTACTGCATCTTATCATACATCATGTGTTTTTATAAGTAAAAAAGTAACTATGAGTGTTAAATACCTGAAGTGGAGTAAAAAGTACAATATTTGCCTCCAAAATGTGGTGGAGAATATGTAGAATAAAATATGAGTAAAGTTTGTCAAAAGTGTACTTAAGTACAGTACTTGAGTTAATGTACTATGTTACATTGCACCACTGACAGTAAGATAGCATCTCCTGTGCAAACCGTTAAATAAAGTAAGTACTAGTAAATAGAGTCAAGTACTTTTTTTAATCCTTTTAGTAATCAATTACTCATTACTGGCACTCTTCCAAAAGTCCATTTGGTCCCCTTCCCCCTTACATCACAATACACCGTAGACATATTGAAGTAAACACGGGGCTTATTCTCATCAGGAATAATATTACTTGTGTTATTTTGACATTACAGAGATATAGTTTATACGATTATAATGTATTTATTTATTTTTGTTATTTATGGAGAACTGTGCCTATTCCAGCTCTCAGTTCCTGCTATTGCAAAGTAAATATCTAATAATGGAAACAAAAATAAATATGGTTAAACGGATAGACTTTTATTTCACAAGTCACAAGAAATCAGCATTTGCGTATTTATGTCTCAGTTTCCTAAACTTGTGTGTGTGTAGCCTTGGAGGGCCCCCATCATCATGGTGAACAGCCAAGCGTCAGGCGTGCCGTCGGCCCCCAGGTCGTGTGCAGGGTGCGGGGGAAAGATCGCCGACCGCTTCCTGCTCTTCTCCATGGAGCGCTACTGGCACACTCGCTGCCTCAAGTGCTCCTGCTGCCAGGCCCAGCTGGGAGACATCGGCACCTCCTGCTACAGCAAAGGGGGCATGATTCTGTGTCGGAGTGACTACATCAGGTGAGAGGAGGAAGAGGTGGCAGAGGAGGGGGCCAATGCTTTTAAATGTTTAAAGCTGTGCAGACTGAGTAATCTGTCTGTGTGTGTGTGTGTTTGTGTTTCAGACTGTTTGGGCACAGCGGGGCGTGCAGCGCCTGCGGACAGTCGATCCCCGCCAACGAGATGGTGATGAGGGCACAGGGAAACGCTTACCACCTGAAGGTAAGTCTGCAGCTCTCCCATCACCAGGCACCGTCTCCCGCTGCTGGTTTGACAGACACATCTGAGATTTGTAAGGAGTGACAGTGAGACAGGGAGGAGGGGGGGTGAGCACCTACTCTTACCTCATGTAGTCACTTTTAAACTTTGATGAGAGATCATCTCTAAAGGTGCAGATTAGACTCTTTGAATCTTTCATATTTAGATTCATATCAACCCATCAAGTTTACAGAGTTTTGATGACCATATTTCATTTTTAAATGTGCTTTAGTGGATTTGCTCTGTCTCTGACCCTCTGTGTGTTCCTGTAGTGTTTCAGCTGTGCCACCTGTAGGAACAGACTAATGCCTGGCGATCGCTTCCATTACATCAACGGTACAATCTTCTGTGAACACGACAGACCTGGCGCCGTGTTGCTCAACAGCCACCTGCTCCCCCTCCAGAGCAGCTCTGTGCTGACAGACCAGAAGGTGAGCCACTGCAGAGCCATCTGTACCCCACAGCACCCCCCCACATGAACATCACATGGTGGAGTGTGGATAATAGAACATGTCTGGCTTCTCCTGGGGTAAAAGGCTGCCACAGCAAAATGATGCAGTACATATAGAAATAAAAATACTACATCAGAGATATTACTCTGAAACAATTTATTGTAATTTTACAATTATTTCCACCTTAACGAGCTGCTATACCGTTATGATACCTATATGTTAATGCATTAGTTCTTAGTCCAACTTAATAACATAACGGTTAAGAGCACTGTGTTCTGCTGAGCACACTCACATTACATTACACCTTACATTTTGCAACAATATGACTCGCATTGTATGTCATATTGTTTTTAGATGAATAAGTTAATCAAATAGGTATTTAACAATTTGATTTAATTAGCTGAAATCGTTACCTCTATACACTAACAGGAGCAAGAAAACTAAAAATCCTTTGATAGGCGTATAATGCACATCTTATTAATCTTATTCTTAATTCTTATTCAACTCCCATGTATTTTTACTTGACGAAGACCAATCTGCAATTCTTTTTTTACTTGAACCACTTGTTGTATCCTGACTCTTTTCCCTCTCTCCTGCCTTCTCTGCAGGTATGCTGAGGTGCCTGCTTCTCGATGTTGTTGTGATTTCTCCTCACTGCCCCGCCCCTCTTCCCCAGGAGGGAGGACACCGTTGCTTACAAGATCCCAGTCCGTCACCACATCGGAAACTATACGCCACGTCACATTTATGTCGTGTTCAATGTTGTCTGTGCATCATGCAAAGACTTTGTGTGTGATTTGCACTGGCAAAAGGCTTCTTTGGGACTGAAAGAAAGCCAAAGGAAAACGATAAGGATGAAAGCCTGCGCCAACTGGAAGAGGGAATAAGTGACGCTTGAATGAACATTCGATGGACTGCTGTAAAATGACTGTCAAAGCTTTGCTTATGCCATGTGGCAAGTATTTCCCCTGAGCGTCAGTGTTTTTAATGAACTTGATCTCTCTCTTGTATAAATTAATCTGAGATCTCACACTCTGCGGATTTAATATAATATGTATGGGTGTTAGGTAAAAATGTTCAGTCATAAAAAACCTTGTAATAAGATTTAAAACTATTTCAGAGGTAAGATTCAAACTTTTTTTAAATCTAAAATCTAATGTTGCTGTATGATGAACAAACTGAATGAACCAGTGATGGTTTTTTTCCTTTATCAGATGTATGTTCAATGTGTGAAAAACAATTGTGCCGTTTTAAACAAAAATCCTATTAAAGCGGTTTTTCTGTAACATGTCACAAAGCAAGCTGAGGTCATTTTGAAGCCCCTGAGCGGCATTACAGAGACATCGTATTGCATGGTACCTAACACGCTGGAAGTGACTGTCTCTCTCACTCTCTTTAGCCCTGTATGGTGAAAACATGCCTGATTACCCTGAGGAATGGAATTAGGGGGCTTGAGCTCTGACCATTTACAGAAGCAATTAAACATGAGCCCTGTATCTGCTGCTGGAGCTCCTGGGAGGCTGAACTCGGGGCACATCCCGCGGCTGACTGGCTCGGTGGCTGGCTGCCTCTAATAAGGCCTAATCTGAAAGCAGGCTAATTAAAGGGGAGTGGCCCCTCTACATTCAGGGCATTTGAAACAATCTGATGTATTTATTGTTTACCATGTTCTAATTAAAGCTCCAACACAGGCTGGTTGTTTCCCATCGAGGCTTTGTTCTCCACCATTCTCTGCATGGCTCCTGATTTTCAGGAGATTCATCGAATGCACTCTCACTCCATGTAAAAACTTTAGTCTCAGCATACCTTTCGGAGGTTGGGAGTTAATCTTATTGTGGTAGCGGCGGTGGAAAGCTGAAGATATGATCTGCTCTACTTTCACACCTTTCCCCGGAGCATGGCAGGCATCAAACTCACACCTTAATGCGCTAAGCTATTTCAAACGTCCCACTTGTCATGGTAGGTGCTGATACTGCATCAATTATTTATTCCACGTCTGATCAAGAAGCGTCACGCAAATTCATTAACGTATGCAAATGATCACAATTACAATTATCTTTCTGTCGTGATGGCGAAGAAATAAAACCTCGGCACATTCCCGAATCCCACTGCACCACAAGTTACACTTTGCATTCAAACTAATCAAGCCTCATCTGCCTTTTCTTAATTAGCCGGAACGTTTTCAGATGCCAATTAGCAGGTCTCATGAAAAGACTCTTTGCGATGAGGCGTTGTCTTTTTATCAGAGCTACTGCAGGTGTTTGCCTCACCATGTAGCCTGTGTCATAGGAAAGTGTTTATTCCTACTAATTAATCATATTAACACATGCAGATGAGTGTAATTGCCCAGGCTTCTCCACCTCACACGGTGTGAAGACACAAGATGATGCCAGGATATTTTTCACATGCTCAGGATGAAGAGGAAAAGAACCGCTGAAGCCTCCTTCATGCCCAGACACTCCTGTGATATAGATCCAAGATGGTTGCAGCCCAGTTCCCTTCTTATCCTGATCCACTGCTTCTTGGAACGACTCACAGAGTGTTTGGAACGGGACTGCTTTGTGTCAAACTTAAGTTTGAACAGCAGAATGTGGTCAATATCTGGGGTAAAAATAATTCAAAATAGAATGATTGAGCTTTAAGATGACATATTCTGCTCATATTCAGGTTGATATTTGTTTTTTACTGTGACATGTCTCCATGCATTAATGTTCAAAATGCTTGTGGGAGAGAAACTCCCTCTTTATAACGTTGGATTCATAGTTCACATTTGAAGGGGAGCCCTCTCCTAACCGTTAGCTGCCAACACAAACTTGAATCTTTACGTAACTATGGGCAAGAATCATTTGTATATGTTATATACCACACTTCCTTCTACAGTGCTACATTTATTTTATATTATAAACACTGCTGATACTTACTCCCTACTTGAATGTGGACTTACTGAAATTGTAATATATTTTTATTTTAAATATTATGTGCATGCCTTTTTATAGAATCGTGTTCTATTTTCTTCCTCTTTATCTATACTTAGCTGTAACAGTGTACATTTCCCCTTCGTGGGAGGAATAAAGGAATTCTGATTCTGAAAAAAACACAGAATTAGAAAGCATTGGCTTGTAACAGTTATGAGGAATATCACTGTTTCTACTTCTTTATCATGTTTTGTTGGTAAATTATTAATACATTGGCACACATAAAAAAGTATTTGAAGGGATACAGTGACATTTCTCCAGGAGTGACTGTCATGATGCCAAGTGACATGGCATGTGATTCCAGTCTGAGGTTGCAGTGTTACATTTCTAGTTGAAACCATAAACTTTTAAAGACATCAAGAAATGAATGTTTCGGTGAATCCAGACTTAAAGGGTCAGTTTTGCCAAATTGTCAAAAGACTCAGGTTAAAAATGTTGAAATGGCGTACACTTTGCACAAATTGCACCCGAACAGAGCATTAGCGCTATCATTTGAGTGTGATTGTTGGCTGGCAAAATATAACCTGTTCTGAATGGTCGATTCAAAATTATAATAACTGTATTCCGGTTTTGTATGCAACCACAACTGCTGTGGTTTTGGTTTGGTGGTCCCTCCCCTTCTGCCATGATGAATGCTGATGGAGGCCATTGAGGGTGGGAATATCCAGCTTTCCACACACATTTGACCTACATATGAGTATATGTACTATAGTGATTTTGCCATAGTTGTGTGTGCATTAATTGACTATCTCAAAAATAGTGAGTGTAAGAACTGAAGAACGCAAACTGAGATGCAGCACCCCAGTGAAAGCTGTTTACACTGAGCTCTGTGGAATATCCAGACATCCTGTTGCTTTCTCTTTTTTTGTATGCACCAAAATCTTAATTCCATCCACCTTGACTCTAGTAGTGTGCAGGCACATATATACACAGATCTGCATCACCATTTGTAAGTGAGAAATATCAAAATGATTCTTTAAGTGATTTCTGTCTTTTTCATCATGGTGGGCTCTGTGCAGATATGGGGCCTGTGTGGTGGAACATAACGGGACATAATTCACCGTGATATATAGTGTGTTGCACCACGGACCAGTTAGTGGGTGGTACCTTGTTTCCAGTCATAGTTGTTGTTAGCATTCCAGCTTCACGCTAGCATGTAGCAAGTATATTCTTTTCTCTGTAACATAATGGAAAATAAAGTGTGGAGTTCCATACTTAAAGCTCCCATGTCATGCTTTTCCGGTTATTACCCGTCCCCTTGTGTGTTATGAAGGTTTTTATGCATGTAAACGGTGTGCAGAGTCAAAACCCTCAAAGTACACCCTGTAGCGAGTAAAACTCTAACACAGAAAATACCTCCCCAAAACGCCTCGTTGGAGATACGTCACTGCCCATTTGATTCTTCCGGGTACCGCATGATGTCATGCGGTACGAAATGGACCAATCCCGAAGAGCTATGGCCACACCCAGCGGCGCTGGCCGCACCCTCTGCCAGCCTAACATTTACTGTTGGAAGCTCTGGTTCAGTTCACAATCGATCCAGTCATGCCAATGCCAAGGACCTGTTTCCTGAAATGTGAGGAGAAATCTGAGCTGTTTGTCCTACCGACGGAAGAACCACGACGAAGTCAGTGGTTGAAATGTCTTTTTAACACTGTTCCTTCAGAGGTTCGAAGAACCGGCATTTCACAGACGAAAGCTTCCAAAACATTGCCCAGTTTGAGGCCGGATATGCACAGCTTGTTTGGACCGTTTGGAGCAGGGGAAGATTCGGGTACACAACCTGTAAGTTTGCATTGTTATTTGTGTATTTATCAAACAAGACTGTTTAAATGTATAAACTGTGTCGGACTGCTAAGCCATTGACACAGTGCTAACTGTGCTAACTAAGTTGCTAGCGTTTCCATTTATCAACTCTAATATCAGCAGATTGCCTTGCATACAGTACATGTATCTCATAGCAGGAGAATGTCTGCATTCACACACGAAATACTCATAGACAGTATACTCCGGGTGATTTCCCGTACGGTCAGTCGCGAAACGTAATTACATTATAGCTGGCGTAGGGTGTATGCTACCGAGCTAACCAACGGAGCTAGACATGGGTTTGCTCGGGAAAACACGTTCTTGCTAGCCTAATATGAATCACTAGCTTTTGTTCATAGTGGTTTTATTACACTAAACAAGCCCAGCTCATACAGTATACTCCGGGTGATTTGCCGTACATTGTGACAGTACATGTACATACTGCATGTATAGCTAACGAGGCTAGCTATACATGCTAGCGCAAAAACAATGTATTCATGACCGTTACAATGTATGACCGAACGTAGCAGACTACCCGTATAAGATTGCAATTATAAACACGTTATTGCTAGCCTAATATGAACCACTAGCTTTTGTTCATAGTAGTTTTATTACTCTACATTATAGTTGCCGTTCCTCCGAGCTAACGTTCATATCGTGTTAGCTACCAAGGTAAACAAAGCTAGGTTAGCATATTAGCTGGCAAGCTGTTCATTAGAATGATTAGATAGATCCACACTCCTACCACAACTACTACTAACGAATCTAAAACAACTAAGTTTCTCTAATATTTTGTGATTTGCATTTGATTTCGTCCAGCCAGATCCTGCCGGACAATACATGACGGGACTACCACACTGATGCATCGTCCTAAAAAGCCCCGGCTGCTATAGGCAAGATGCCGACAACGGGGAGTAATTGACGATATACCGTGTATATATGTATATTTACGTTCATTTTGTACATTTCTAAAAATAAAGTTTAATGGAAATACTTAGTAGGCCTATCCTTTCTTCCCTGAATTATTTGCTCCTATAACATATCATTCATATATAGCAAACCATGATTTGATTTCTCATCAAACAGTAGTAGTTTATAACAGGTAAAAATAACTTACTCTTTGTTATGACCGGCTCGTAGGCCAGAACGGAAAGACAAGGAGACATACACGAGTTTACAAAACCACGGCACATTTATTGTGGTAAATGCAGAGATAGGTGGTGAGGGAAGAGGATTGCTGAGCCGCTTTGGAGAGAGAGAGGGGCGGCCGTGTGACTCCGGGCAGCTGGCTAGCACCTCGGCTCCGGCCAGGTGTCCGTGATCGCGCTGATTAGCCTCTTCAGCTCCACCCCATCGTAAGACAAAGGCCCTGGGGCCGTCACACTATTCTATAACAACAGTTGTAGGTACAGTTCGGTTAGTTAGCGTATAAAATATACGGCTGTACCGACGCCATTATAAGACTGATGTTCCGCTGAGAGCAGCCGGAAAAAGCACTGTTAGACATGGGCGGAGCCTCTCTGGTGGTTGACTAATCAGAACAGAGTGGCCGAGCTGACCAATCGGAGCACACTAGGCTCACAGGGAGGGGGGGGGCAAGAGCTCCAACGAGTCGTTTAGTGGAGAGAGTGAATACTGCTGAATACACATACTTGACAGAGATGCTGTATGCGAAACCAATGTGAGTTTGGAAAATTGCACAGTATAAATCTATTTTAGTAGACCTCAACAATGTAATTATGATCAGTGGAAATGGCCATGACATGGGACCTTTAACACACCGACTCCCATTCATCGGCTCTACACTGGTGACCCTGACGTGATCTAAACAAGGTACCTGGTGACTATGGTGGACAGGACGACCCGCTGGCCTGAGGGGGTCCCACTCGCGTCGACTGCGACCCCTGTCACCGACCTGGAGCCTACGGTTCCGGTGCCAACGCTCCCAGCAACCGCCCCTGTAGGGGTCGCCTCCCCGGCTCCCGTTCTCCGGAGTCGTGGTGGTCGGCCTGTCGTTCCTCCCCATCGCACAGACTTTGTGTATGGGTGAATTCTGGGGGGGCTTGTGTGGTGGAACATTACGGGACATAATTCACCATGATATATAGTGTGTTGCACCACGGACCAGTTAGTGGGTGGTACCTTGTTTCCAGTCGTAGTTGTTGTTAGCATTCCAGCTTCACGGTAGCATGTAGCAAGTATATTCTTTTCTCTGTAACCTGATGGAAAATAAAGTGTGGAGTTCCATACTTAACACACCGCTTCCGACTACCATTCATCGGCTCTACACCAGTGACATTATCTAGTTGTCTCAGTTATTGAAGTGGGTCTTTCTGTTTGAATCATTACTCCTGCTCTCTACGTTCATTTATCCAAACTAACTGTAAGATAAAGTAAAAATGATTCTGTCAAAAGGTTTTGCCCAGAAAAGACTTAAACTGTATGGTTAGAACATCCGTGGAAAAATATTGTGTATAGTGTAACATTTACATTATCAAATAATGAATGCATGAAGAGATTTTCACTTAAAACCTTGCATTTAAATATCTTATGGTTATGAATGATTCTACTTCAGCATACTGAAACACAGGCAGATGATCTGATAATGACAGGTGTCAGAGAGTAGTGTGTGCAGTAGATAAATGCTGATAGACAGGTCTCGTCCACCCTCAGGCACTGAGCTCAACGTAAGTGTGTTTGCTGTAAAACCGCCATCTGGTTGTCACCATTTTCAAAGTTTTAGCATGTTAATGCAATGCTATTGCGTTTAAAGATATCTCTGACAAACCTTCTGAAAGCTGCATGGCCTGCCAAAGATATTTATGGTAGCTCGGATCCCTGAGCAGCAGATGACTGTTGAGGAAGCAGCTAATTTGTCATAACCATAGTGTGTTAAATGTTCTGACACTTTCTGAATCCGTTCACTCAGGTCTCAGACACTGCACTGCGTTGCCTGCATTGTATGAGTGAAACATGAGACACGACTGGAACATGTAGGAAGTGAGGCATGTTGCAGCCATAACTCATAGAGAGGAGCATAATGACAAAGAGAGCGATTTTACAACTATGAACCTCATACAGGAATGTCAGGGAGGGGAGAAGGAGAACGGTTCTCCTGGCCAATCGGAACGCTTTGAATAATTAAAGTGATCGCCTTAATTAGCTCAATTACGTTAATTTGACCACGGAACACGGCCATATGGTGAAAGGAAACAAAAGAGGGGGGAACTAATTAAAAGTAAAATAATGAGGATTTTAATTAACTGGCTCCCCAGACAGCGGAGCGCAGGGATCAGGAGCCTGCTACCATAATTAAAGTGCTGTAACGCTGGCAACATCTCTCCTCTCTTTCTTATATCTGTGAGGGCTCTATCCATCTAATTAAATCTGTAAATAAATTAGCAACATTGAGGGTTCCTGCTTGACTTAACACCGCCTGCAATACACCCCCCACCTCCCCAATAACACGCTCACCTTACTTTCAACACACTGCGCCACCCATATGTATGCTAAGGTTGAGCTAAGGTCTGTCATTAACAGAGGGATGTGGGTAGAGTGTGTGTGTGTGTGTGTGTGTGTGTGTGTGTGTGTGTGTGTGTGTGTGTGTGTGTGTGTGTGTGTGTGTGTGTGTGTGTGTGTGTGTGTGTGTGTGTGTGTGTGTGTGTGTGTGTGTGTGTGTGTCTCACTCTATCATGTTTGTGCAGGCTAATGCCTGTGTTTGCTCCATTTCAAACCCCAGATTCTGTTCTGTCTATGCTGGGATCGGGGCTGACAGATCAGAGGCTGCAGTGTTTGGGGGAGGGGGGCAGCAGCATCACCTTCACGTGTTACACATGTTCAGGCTGCTGCCACCATCCGTGTTCAATACTGCCATCTGGCCCCCCCTTCTACATTGTACCTCAGTGTCTTACTGCTCAGCCACACCTCTCCTACCCCACCCGCCCCCTCCCTTCTTCTTTATCTTCTGCACACACAGCCACAGTCAACCTGCAGCAGCCTTTTCATTAAAATGCATTCAGATTGACAAGAGACTTATTTGCATATTAAATTAACAAGCACTTAAGAGTTCTGAGCGAACTGTTACACTGCCAGCTCTGAGTAAATGAGGAGCGAGCAGCCCCCCCCGTCATTACCACGGCTGTCACCGGTGGACACGGTTGAGGAATGGTGTGTTCAGAGATGGAGAGACACAGAGACAGATAAATGTGACGGAGTCATGTGATCTGCCACGTCCACCTCCACTGTCTGTATGGTTAGAATGATGCATTGATGATAATAGGGCTGATACTGACTTTTTAATACAACCGTTATTATAAGATGGATCAGTGATAAACTGTCATTATAGATAGATAGACCCAAACCTGATAATATGAGAAATGTAGATCAAACTCCACACAAGTACTGTATAGAAGTGCATGTTTTATTAGTAATAGTGGGAGTAAACAGCACTGATCATTTTGTAATTAGACTAGATCTTCGAGCATAGTTTGAAATAAATGGTCACACACTGTAAAACCAGCACAGCAAATTGAATGTATTCTCAGATACGAACCTGAAGAACCACATGGTCATTTACAGCTGCTCTCTGCTTTAAGGCTCCACCAACTCTAGAGAAAATACGGTTTGGAAATCCTGAGGCTGTGGTTTTAATAGTTTAATTCATGTTTACAACAATTAAAGGCAGATATTGATTTTCACTAATTTCTGTATAAAATCATTTAGCAAACGTATCATATCGCCCCTTTATATTTAAATACATTTACTTACTTTTTACTACCTGTGTACATCTACAGTATGTGTATATTAGTATATAAATAGTATATTTATTATATATATTCAATTATTTCTTCAATAATAATGGTATCATTGACAATAATGCAGACTTTAAGAGTCTAACTGAAGCTAATTGACTTTCAGAAACTTCAAACTTCAGATGTAGCCTTTAATGCAGCGCAGCTAATAAGGGTGTTGGTGTCTTTCTGGATATGACAGTAATGACAACATAGTAGCAATTTCAAGAATTTACACTTTAAATATTCTCAATATTGGCTCGACTTATTGATCAATAGCATCAAATATATATATATATGTTTTTCAAACTGTCTTAATTAAAAAGGTTAATTTGTGATTGTGATAATTGGGTCATTCCTAGCATTCGGTGCCATTTAGGTCCCCACCACATTATATCATATATTTTGTATTTAAAAGGTCTAATGCTTATTTTTTAAAAGCTTGGTTTTAAATGTTTATACCCTCTACCATAAAACAACAATGTTATTTAGCCAGGATATTCAAAGTTCTAAATAATTACTCTGATTTTAGCACAAGTAGGCCAAATTGCTGTGTCCCCAATCATGTTTGCTCAACTTCTGTAACAGATATACAAAAAGAAATCAAAGAAATACAAACAAATTCTACATTTTTGTCACTGTTGTATGACCCTTTTGCTAATATTCCTCACCAAATTGAAATTGTTGTTATTAATTCATTTTTATTGAAAATAAAGTGTGTGTCCCCTTGAATGTCCCCCGTTACTCTGATTTGAATCCCTCTGGACACGCCCCATTACTATTCTACTATTTGTATGACTCAAGAAGAAGAAGGATACATTTTGAGTGGGAAATCATCTTCAAGAAGCAGAGTGAATGCGTTCTTCCTTCAACGTTTTTTTTAATGTTTTAAAGAACTTAACTGTTGCGGTAAAGCATAAAATGTCCACCCTGTTATGCTCATTTTTAGTGGAACTGATCATTTGTTTTACATTTAGAAAATATGGTGAATATATCTATCAAATATATGTTTCTGTTGTCACCAAGTGCTAGCTTGATTATCATCACACATGTAGCAATAGCCAAGTTTAGCATGAAATGTCCACCCTGTTACCGTCCACCCTGTTACTATTTTTCACAGTAACAGGGTGGACACACAGTAACTGGGGATGGTAAAAAAAAAAATTTTTAAACATAATATCCTGAGCTTGACCAAAATATTTTTCTTATACTTTAACAAGCCATCATTCAGATTAAATTTAAAAAAAACATGGAAAATTATGTTTTTTATTTTTGAATACCCTAGCTGAAATGGCACCGAATGCTAGGAATGACCCAATTATGTTCGTAGCAGTGCCAGTGGCTTTTGTTAGCTGGGGGGTTAGCAGGCTGAGGGGGGTCTTCTCACCACAGAGACCCACACGCAGCAGAAGGCTGTGGATCGAAGCTGCAGTTTACACACCTTTCTCTCAAGTGTTCGGCAGATAGGAAACACAGCATCAGCTCAGTGTCCGGAGGAGGGCACGTTGGATTTGTCCACCTGTTCAAATAAACAGCTAGGATATCTATTTTACAGGATTTAAGGTCACCTATTATGCAAAATCCACTTTTTCATGTCTATGTGCAGGGGTGGATCTACGGGGGGGCAGCTTCCCCCCCACTGTAGAGCCTTGCCCCCCCAGCTGCCCCCCTAACTTTTGTGTCCCTAAAACTGTACTTGTAGAAACAAACCTACACTTTGTCCACAAGCTTCTCAAGCAACGAAACAAGCAGTACATTAATTAAAAGTGAATAATTTAATAATAATATCATCTTAGGCCCGTTAAAAACGTAGCTACGGCCCTGCATTAAACTGCGGAGCGGCGTTCACACAGACCGCGGCTCACAGAGCTGCAGAGAGGGAGCGAGCTGTCCCAGCACCTGAAGGTGGATCAGATTCCCCTGGGAGCATTTCCCCTTCGACTGGTTTTGTTTATAAGGACGAGAGTTTGAAACAAAACATTAATAAACCGCTGCCGTTTGAATCGATAGCGTTTAACAGACGGGCGCTGTTTGGGGCGTTACGTTACAAAATCCTACGCAGACAGCGCTAGCTGGGAGATTGATCACTTTATTTGCTAAACTATGCGGTACTATTAAATCCACGTAAATTACACATCACAGCAATGAGGCCAGATCAATGAAACCAGGATACATCCTTTACCGTCAAACTGGATCTAAACACAGCTGCCTGTGTGCGCTTGATAAATACTTTCTGATTTTATATTTATTATATGTTACTTATTAGCTACATGGCCCTAATGTGTAAAGTTGTAAGCATTTGTACCAGTGCTTTTCACAAGTAGACTCTTGCAGGCCAGAGTAGCTGGAGTGACTCAACAACAACAAAAAGACATATCTGAGAAGTGATTAGGATGAGTCGAAAGAGGAAAAGGAAAAGACAGTACACTGAAGAGACCAGGAGGGTCAGAGCAGGAGGAAGAGGAGGAGATGGAGACATTAGTGAAGAAGAAGAAATGTATGTGAGGAATAAAGATGAAGGGTGTTTCTCAATCGCGAGTAAAGCTGCTTCAGAGCCACTATTTCAAGCATACTACGTCATCAAGTGCCGCCGAAGTACTGTTCCAATCTCCAGCATACTTGGAAATCTACCGAGCCCGGCGTACTCCGTTTGGAGAAATATCGAGTGTGCACATGAGTAGACTCCGCGGTCTTAAAATCCCCACAATGCTTTGCGCACGGACCAATTTCCCCAAATCTGTGGCGGAAGATGTAAGGCGGGGCCTCTCATATGACGCACACCTGCACACTTGCTAGCGTGTTCCACTCTTTGTTTTCCGAATGGCAGGAAGTATTCTTGACTCGCTTCTGAAGCAAGATGCTCGGCAGACATGTGCTACCAAGCAAGCGTACTCGCGATTGAGAAACACCCGAAGTGTCAGAAAGAGGGACAGAGGCAGGGATCAGGAGGCAGAGGAGACTCCAGCTGGACCACATGGTATGTTTTTATTCTCCTTGCATACATATTCCATTACAGCAGCACAATCTAGCGGCTCTTAGTAGGGTATTGACAAATATTTATTGAAATGTGTTGCTACACAGGTCACCTTTAGCTCTCTGAAGAGATGGGTGATGTCATTTGTGTACTTAATTATAACTAAGTACTTACAGTAAACAGAATTCTAGGGTATCATGAGTATTTTCTGCTGTTTTATACTATATTTTAGTTTGCTTGTCTGAACACCTTGTTTCTCTTGTGCATTAAGAACGCTTGTGTGCATGATTTAACAATAAATAGGTTATATATACAGTATAAAATACCACGTACGGTCCGCCCTCCCATGCCACCCTGGCATGACCTCTTGCCCCCCCTTTGCCACCCCATGTACAATGTTCTTGAACCGCCACTGCCTATGTGTCAAGAGATTCTGAAAGTTTCAGGAACAAAGATTACCTCTCTTTTCGTCCTGATCCCTCTATATCAAAACTTATGTTTTTTTGGGTTGTGCAATCATAACACCCGCCCACAATATCACCTGGATCTCCTCCTAGAGCACCATTGTGTTTTTTGTTTTTTTTAAACCAATCATCTCTCAGAGGGACGTGGCCAGCAGCAGCTCATTAGCATTTAAAGCTACAGACACATAATCATAATTCTGAAATGCTTCTGAAACGCGCCTGGTAGGGTATGACGCCGGAGGAGGCCGGACCAAAACTGCGGCGCAGCCGTAACGCGGCGCAGTCGGACCCGGTGGAATCTAGGGGTAACTCCCGCCTGCTCCAAATAAGGACAAAGAGGCGGAGCCGAGGCGGGACCTGCTGCCACTGAGCTGGAAGTTCCAGAGCTAACTGAGGCTACCAAGCTAAGCTAACATGCTCAGCAGTGCTGTTCTGTGATGCTAGCCGGCTAACCTACGTCTGTCTCTCCCGGTCTGCACATTTTACGTTGCTTAAGATAAGTGAACATGAAACTATTCAGCAAAAATTTCAATAATAATCTAAAGGTATTGAGTTTTGGGATAATACTTACATACAAATCTTAAAATGCCTTGAGGTTTCTAAAATATATATGTTGTGGTAAATTCAACAGTGGATCCAGCAAAGATTCAAATATGTGCATGATTTTAGTTATTGATTTTTTGCTGTTACTTAATTATACTTTTGATAAATTCAAGTCAAGCTTAGTTACATGTGATGGTAGCTAGTTAGTGCTCTTACCTGTGTGCCTCCTCCACAACCAGACTGTATTAAAACTCTTAAGTACCTGTTCTATCTACTTTACTTTAAACAATTAAAAAGACAAAATAAACTAAATGTATTGAAATAACAATCTTTATTTTAGGTGCCACGTCTGAAATTAAACTTTCAGACGTGAGATATTGAAATACAGTAATAGTATTGTTTATTTTAAAAAACTGAGCCACTCCTTACAGTTAACTTCATATTTCTTATTGTCTAAAGCATTTATTTCACACATGTTCCCGACTCATATTCACAGTGTGGATCAATTGAGACAGCGTGGAGTCCAGAGAGCTGCAGAGACTTTGGGAGAAACCTCAGTGTGACGGATGTCCTGTCTGTGGGTTTGGCTGGAGAGGACTGAGGTGGAGCGGTCTTTCTCTGGGAGGAGGACCAGGCCTGATGAAGAAACCACCAAACTGCATCTGTGAGCCCATACTGGGCACAGCTGTCACAAACAAATTATGGTCCTGTTTGACTACACATTCAGTGTGCAGATCTTTGCGTTCACAATAAAAGTGTAGTTTCCTAGTGAATGTCTTGTATTGGTCTTTAATCTCATATCAGCTTTTCGTTTTCTTCTTGCCCCTCGGAGAAAACGGTGAGGCAGTTGTGTCCTTCAGGTATGTCCTTTCCTAACAGAAATGACAAGAAACATGAAACATAAAACATGACATTATTGCAGAGTAAGTGTGTTATTTATGAAAGAGGTGCGTTAGACGGCTGTAGAAATAAATACAAAATTATTTTTTGTATGTTTTTGAAATTCATCACTTTGTACTACAAAGATAATCAGATTATGAATGAACAGTCTGCAGTTAATCAACATTAAAATATATGTCATTATTAAAATAACATTCAACTGTTATCAGAACTTAGTGTAAATGTAGTGTCATGCTGTTCGGTTGTCTCACTGCAAGAACCACTTTTACCACGTTTTTACAGACAATATGTAGAGACAAATGGTAGTAATTTTCACAAAGTAAAATAATAATTGACATGTGAAAGCTGAAAAAAAAATCATGTTGCTTGTTGAAATCTAAATGTAACTTTTTGCAAGGAAGGAACAGTCAACTTCCCTGATGTGTCAGTATTTAGTCATGTTTAATGGAATGTATATTAGTGTATTATAGTTGTTACTTTATCTATTTAAACCAGAACGTTTCTCGATTCTTTGTACAGTATGAAAGGGGTCTTTGTACCTTTGAGTCCATGCTGAAGTTCACTGATGTTAGGAATAGGTCTGTCTCTCGTGATCAGCATCCTCTGGTCTGTCTGCATCACCTGGAAACTTTAAACAAACAGATAGTAAAGTAACATGTGTTGGTCACAGACTTTTTTACATGCAAACGTCATGTCCTAATCTTTTTGATTATCCTTAAAGTGGACCTATCATGCTATATTTAAATTATATATTGTAGGGCCATACCTATATAAGGTATATTTATACGTTTCTGTTTTCAAAATACCAAACAGATCATGCATTTTAGTCATGCCTCATTTCGCTCTATGTGCTGTTTGCTGTCTACGGGTCTGATTCTGCTGACCACGCCCCCCTGCAGGAGAGGTGAGACGTGCTCTGATCAGCTGCTGGGCTGTCAGAAGAGGGGGAGAAAAAGAGATCTCCGTCCTCCGTGTTTTATTATATAGAGTCGTTATTCATTTGTTTTAAAGCTCAATAAATAACAAAGAAGACCTTTGACCGGCACTTTTCTAATTTTGTCCGGAAGATTTCAACTTTAACGGACATCTTGACCGGCGAAAGAAACTGAAACTGAAACTCTGCCGCACGGTCCCCTCGTTCCTTGGAAGAGGCGGAGAGGTGGGTGTTTGTCATCTGCTGGTGGACTAACCGGAGAGAATTACAGTGCTTGCCTCGATGGGGAGGGATTGCATTGAATTAAAGCAGCAGGAGCAAACGCTTGCCTCGGGGAGGGAGAAAAAAAAACAGAAGGGTAACCATGGTAACTATGGGCGGGAAGTCTTCTTCGCTGCTTTTGTGGCAGACTACAGCGCCACTTACAGGCCTGGCATATGTACTACAGCGTCTCCAGCTCTTTCGAGCGGCAATGGCCGGCCGTGGCCCAACCCCACATTCCCCTGATAGGTGGAGAGTTGGCCCAATAGCCGTAGCGCTACCGTCCTGACGTCAGGACAGTGTTCAAATCTGGATCAGTTTTTATCAGATCCGTTGCAGCCCCTTTTTTTAGAGGAAAATAGAGAGGGTTGTGTTTTCTGACACTTGGTGAGTTCCCTGGAACACCGGGGACACATATTCATGTATAAAAGACGTACAAAAGTGCATTTTGCATGATAGGTCCCCTTTTAAAAAAAGTGCTGGATATCACAGCCCTTACTGTATCTTATCAGTTGGATTGTGTATTATTGTATAGTTGGGGTCCTTTTTATTTTACTGTTACTTTGGAATAGTTTTTCATGAGACAGTCAAATTAAATATGTGTCCTATGCCATATTCACATTCATTTGTAACACACACGTAAGGGTAAAAGAAAAACATCTTTAACAAATGTAATGCAATGAATAAGATTAATTGTCACAGAAGCACACATAACGTCATATCTAATATTTAAACAAATCATTTCCTTGTCCCTAAAGCATTGACTACGCTATCGTCCTTAAATATAATAAAATATATAATAATATAAATATATAATATAAAGTAAAAGGCTTAGTAAGTATTGGTAATAATATTAATAAAAACAACAAGGTTTGGGTTCGTTTATTATGATGAACATTAACCAGTAAGCTTCAATAATGAACTCCAGCTTAACAAACCATATTGCAATATCTACATTAACGTTATTTCTGGAACCATCTGGAAATGTGAGATTCATATTTTTCAGATACACAGATCTTATAGTGAGGTTAATCTCATATACAGTACACTGCTCTTCAACACTAGCTGTCTGCATCGTCGAGCATAGCGAATTTAAATCAACAATGTCAATGCATACAGTTACCTAACTAGCAAACTAACTAATGTACGAGGATGACCTTAATTTACCAACCTCACACAGAAGCCGTTTGCTCTACAGCAGTGGTTCTCAACTGGTGGGTCGCGACCCAAAAGGGGGTCGCGGACCCGTTTTTATTTTTTTTGGGAAAAAAGGCAAACTTTTATTTTGAAGGCCCGATTTTCTAACGCTGTGCATGCAGTGACCACCAACTGGCGGCCCGCGGGCCACATCCGGCCCGCCAGACATTATCATCCGGCCCGCACGACGGGGGTGACTGTGGCGGAGTGGTTAGTGCGTTCGCCCCCCACTCATTTAATTTTTTACAACGTCTCGTGAGTAATGTGCAGTACCGGAGTCCAACAGAGAGGCAGCTGCGGGACAGTAGACTGCGTACTGCGTAGCCTTCCCTGCCTTGAAGAAGAAGTGATCCGTCGTTGTGAAGAGTCTGCTTAATGCCAATATGGGCCGTTTCTCAATCGCGAGGACGCTTGCTTGGTAGCACATGTCTTCCGAGTCACTTCCTTCAGAAGCTAGGCAAGAATCCTTCCTGGCATTCGGAAAACGAAGAGTGGAAC
The DNA here is from genome assembly GCF_902827165.1 of Trematomus bernacchii. Taxonomy (NCBI): domain Eukaryota; kingdom Metazoa; phylum Chordata; class Actinopteri; order Perciformes; family Nototheniidae; genus Trematomus; species Trematomus bernacchii. The sequence continues at coordinate 319,895 of NW_022987680.1, forward strand.
AGGCTAGCAAGTGTGCAGGTGTACGTCATATGAGAGGCCCCGCCTTACATTTTCCACCACAGATTTGGGGAAATTGGTCCGTGTGCAAAGCATTGTGGGGATTTTAAGGACGCAAAGTCTACCCATGTGCAGCCTCGAAATTTCCCCCAAACCAAGGACGCGGCCTCGGTGGAATTCCAAGTATGCTGGACATTGGAACGGTCCTGCTGCGCCACTTGATGACGTAGCATCCTTGAAATATTGGCTTGGAAGCCAATATCCTCGCGATTAAGAAACGGCCATGGTCTAGCTGCAGCCGCAGCAAGTACACGACACGCCCCCTACACGACACGCCCGCTACACGACACGCCCACCTGGCATGACACTACGGTGGCTGAGAGACATTGATACCGTACATGGCAGATTAAAAATTAATTGCAAATGTTATTGTAGCATTTTAAGCAACTATTAGGCAAATTAATTAATAATCTAGTCTATCCGTTTGAGACACAACAGTATATGACTTTAAACACAAATCATTTTGTCTAATTAATAAATTAAAACAAAAAGGGGGCTTCGTAAACTTTATTTTTTAGTACACATAAAATAGGTAATAATGAGATCTATTAATTATGTTTGTCTAACTGCTACACATGTATTTATACATAAATGTAAATATTTATGAACATCTAAATATAGTTGTTAAAGGATTTAAGATATAAATAATCACATCATGGGGTCATTAAGGTTTCAAACAGGTTCATGTAAGGTAGGCCTACTATAACATGAAAACATGATTTTTAAAACTAATTTCTGAATCTCACATTAGCCTGTAGTTTGGTATATTATTGATATGGGCTGGACACCCCTTCACAATGATCATCATTGACTTTTTTTTTGTATATCTTAGCTCTTAGCTTGACATGCTCATCCAGTTAGCATGTATGCTAATAGGACATGCTCGCTCAGTTAGCATACACATATATATTATTTATGTATTCCATTCCTTTAACTTGAATATTTAAAATACAAATTAGCAAAATAAACACAATTATACTGTGCTAAACAGCCAAATCGACAAACAACCGAGAACCTAAATAGTATGTAATTATATCTAAATCCACAAGACGTTAATTACCTGTACTCGGTGCGCCATATTGTCTGTTGTCTGTTCTCTGTAAACCTCCATGTCTGATTAAATATCCTTGCGTCAGCGTGTTGGGCGAGCTCTCTTCTGACCATATTTGGAAGTACAACTTCCTACAACTTCCTACAGGTTCAACCTCCACCGGCTGGACCCTTCTCCTTAATGCACTACGCAGCACAGCAGTAGCCCCGCTGCGACAGAGTCCAACAGAGAGGCAGGAGCTGCGGGACAGTAGCCTAGAAGTGATCCTTCGTTAGCGTGAAGAGTCTGCTGAGCTTTATGCGCTCCGCAGTACCTGAGCGTGCCCCACTAGCACCCACCTCCCCCCGGTCAACAACTTCAAAATTCTGGGCTATATAAAAATCGCTGGCCCGCGAAAGTGTCTATTGGATACATTTTGGCCCTTGGACAAATGTAGTTGGTGATCCCTGCAGTAGGCGTTGGATTGGAAGTACCGACCATAAACGGTTTTGAAAACTTCTGTCACGTAGCATCTTCTCAATAAAACATATTTGCTGATGTTTTTTCGAGTCTTCTGGCCAATCAGAATCAAGATTGTTGCCGGAAGTACCCACGGAGAATAACTTTGCGGTAGAACTACTCTTTATACATCCATGGGTACAATTTCAGATAAAAATGAACACATAATGAAATATGACCCCCGGTTTGATGATTGACAGGTCACAGAACAATGGGAGCTATCTACCCTTACCCACAATTGAAAGTAATTCACACAGACTATCTACTCTTTGCTCTTCTCTCTGTGTGGAGCAGCAAGCTGTCAGAACTAAGTGAAAAACAAACAATGGCATAAAATATTATTAATATGTCGGGTAGCAATAGATTTATTTATTTTCTTCTCAGAGTGTACCAGAATGCGTAGTTTATATGTTAGTATTTCTAAAAATCTCCTGGGGGAGAATCCCCCCAGACCCCCCTTCTGGCGTTGGGTTTTCAGCATGTGTGCCTTTTTATGTTATACAGTTCATCTTTGATTCCATCATCTCATTAAACCTTATTTAAAAGCATTCTTCAGTTTAGTGAAGGGATATATGCACTGTACTTCACTTTAATAATGTATGCTGAAAAGCGTATATATTACAGCACGATTTTTTGTTGAATAGATTTGAGTGGTTCAAAAATTTCGGGTCGCGATTGATTGACAAAGGAAAAAGTGGGTCCCGAGGCCTGACCAGTTGAGAACCACTGTTCTACAGTATAATCCTAATGTTTTACACTTCTCTAATATGTTTTAACTTGGATGCTACGGATAGCATCGTTAGCACAGATGTAGCTTAGCTGAATAAAAAGACCAGTAAGAAATAAAGTGCTTGAATTTCACTTACCGAAGAAACTGCATTCAGGGACGGTCTGTTTTAACCGCAGAGCCATAAGATAAGTCCGATATTTAAATGAAGAATACTCCACCAGGCACCAACACAACAAACACATCAACAAGTTCAAGTTGTGTTCCCCGCATCAGCCTCGCAGCCTCGCCCCTGTAGCATCCTGGAGCTTACTGAGCTAACGGAGCTACTAGCAGAGAGACAGAAAGCTAGAAGCAGCACTCACTGCAGACACCTGTCACTCAAGGTGACCACGCCCTAATTTATGCAAACACTTTAAGACCTAATATAACTAAAAGGGTTGTGTTATAAAATAATGCACCCCCCACACAGTTGTCATGAAGGGGGAATCTAATTATACAGAGAATATGGTTTTTTGAACCACGATGTAAACATGTTTATTTCTGCTGTAAAGTTGGTCATTTTAACATGGGGGTCTATGGAAATGTCTCCCTTCTGCAGACTGCTCCTACTGGCCACTAGATGAACTGCAGTTTGAGGCACTTCCTTATTGGCCTCCCGGCTCTGCCCAAGAGTTTGCCGCTTGGGTTGCAACTTACACGTTGTTCTCATTCTGTCCAAAAACATTAGTATTAGTGTTTAAAAGTTCATATATCAGTAAAAAGAGGGAGTGTAATTCCCTCTGTTAGGGGAATGTTGTTTTTTACAGGCAGTGTCAGACAGCAGGGACGCTGCAGAGCATCACCTCCATCATTAGAGGAGGAACTGCCAAACTGTTGTCAGATGAGCGTCTTGGGATGGAGCTCCCTGTTTGTCTTGAAACAGTTTTTATGATAGGAGAGCTGGTAAAGGCCAGGCCCTCATCAACCCCCCACTCCCCCAAAACCAGGTGGAACACACTTGCGTTCATTAGCGCCCTTTAATGAGGAGCAGATGCAACAATGCAGCCTCTCCCTCTCTCACACGCACGCACCCACGCACGCACGCACGCACGCACACACGCACGCACGCACACACACACACACACACACACACACACACACACACACACACACACACACACAAATACATTTTCCCATAGACAAACCCAAACTAAATGTATGTGCATGTTCTACACACACAACCAGAGATGGGGTTGTTACAAAAAAAAAGTAATATATTACATATTACTTTAAAAAAAAGTAATATATTACACTACTTCGTTACTCTCTACATAAAGTAACTCGTTACTTTACTCGTTACTTTGCTCGCAGGGCCGGCCCGCCCCTCCCTACTGGCAGATCACGCAGACTGCTAAAGTTTCAAATGTTCTCTTTAGTTCAGTTTCCATTGTCGCATAAGACTGATCCAGATAGCTCTGACACGACCGTCATCGGCCAGATCACAGACGATGACGAGACGGCGTACGGAGGTCGAAAACCTGACATCTTGGTGCCAGGATAACAACCTCCATCTCAACGTCAGCAAAACAAAGGAGCTGATTGTGGATTACAGGAAGCAGCAGAGAGAGGGACACGCCCCCATCGCCATCAATGGGACTACGGTGGAGAGAGTCAGCAGCTTCAGGTTCCTTGGGGTCCACATCACTGAGGACCTGACATGGACTCTTCACACCACCACCATCACCAAGAAAGCTCGACAGCGGCTCTTCTTCCTCCGCAGGCTGAGGAGGTTCAAAATGGATTCCAGGATACTCTGCAACTTCTACAGGTGCACCATAGAGAGTATCCTGACTGGCAGCATCACGGCCTGGTACGGCAGCTGCACCGACCTCAATCGTAAGGCTTTACAGAGGGTGGTGAAAACTGCACAGAACATCACCAGGACGGAGCTGCCATCCATGGAGGACCTTTACTCCCAGCGGCTCAGGAAGAAATCCCTACGGATTATCAAAGACCCCCATCACCCCAGCCACAAACTGTTCTTTCTGTTGCCGTCTGGCAGACGTTACCGCACACTGTAAAAATATTCACCGTGAATTCACAATAAATACTTGGCCAAATTTTACAGTAAGATTCACAGCAATTTACTGTGAATGTCTTCACAGCAATGTATTGTAATTTCACACCCATGATATTACAATACATTGCTGTGAATGTCTTCACAGCAATGTATTGTAATTTCACACCCATGATATTACAATACATTGCTGTGAATGTCTTCACAGCAATGTATTGTAATTTCACACCCATGATATTACAATACATTGCTGTGAATGTCTTCACAGCAATGTATTGTAATTTCACACCCATGATATTACAATACATTGCTGTGAATGTCTTCACAGCAATGTATTGTAATTTCACATCCATGATATTACAATACATTGCTGTGAATGTCTTCACAGCAATGTATTGTAATTTCACATCCATGATATTACAATGCATTGCTGTGAATGTCTTCACAGCAATGTATTGTAATTTCACATCCATGATATTACAATACATTGTTGTAAAGGTAAAACTGTATACTGTAACTTCACAGCTTCAATGACTAAGGAATTACTGTGATATTACAGTATGTTACTGGGGAATTACATCATTTTGTTGTACATGCATTACAACAAGGGCCTGTACTTTTACATTTCTATTGTGAAAGCAATGCAGGAGTTGCCAGTAATTTACTGTGAATGTACAATGTGTACTGTGAAAGTAATGCAGATGAGTAGCCAGCAATTTACTATCAATTTACAATGATAGACGTGCATAACTGTAGTCCCCAGCTCCGGTCCTTCCTGGAGGAAGCTCACACAATGGTTTCCTGTCAAATACTATTGGATGACATGACTAATCACGTCATCCACATACAGCAAGCAAAAATGCACAAAAAGCATCTCACCCGTGAGTCCAGTTGGGTCAAATCAAATAGGCTACACTGTAAAAAAGAAAACTGCCAAACAAAAACCCTTAAATTAAAGTAAAATACTTTCACTGAAATAAAGTGCTAAAGCAATTAATAAACAGGAATTGTCCTTAAAGATTTTACAGGAAAACATTGTAGTGTTACAGATGTTTCCTCTCTTTTCAAAATCCATTGTCTTAAAATGTTACATTCAAATACCTTAAATAAAGTTCTGATGAGAAAAACTGTTTTTTACATTTTTTTTATTAGATTTTTATGATCAAACACAAAAGTAAATGCAGAACCTAAAGTTCTACAGGTAGAATACTGTTATTTTAAAGCTTTTTTCTAACATTTTCCAATCAAAGACGTTCAATAAAAAGACAGCACAAAATGTTCTGTAGGGAACAATTACTATAAAAATGTTAAAACTTAAAATATAAAAATATTTGTAGAATTATACAACCATTAATGAATACAGCATTTAATATTTAAACATCTACTTATAAACAGTATAAACAAAAAGTAAGTTTAATTTTTTAAGATTACTTTGAAACATTCTCAACTGAAAATAACAGAAATTACAAAATGGCGACATATGTTCACATTGTCCATTTGAAGGAGCAGTGTGCAGGATTTAGTACGTCTAACAATGGTAGGTTCCAACCAATGGATAACTTGTTCACTCACCCTCCTATCCCAAGTTTGTAGGAGAATGTATATTGGCTGCAAAAAACTTGAGGCCCAATCATGTTTCCTCTGTCCATTCTGCGCTACTGTAGATGTGGCAGTGCAACCTAGAGGACAAAAAGACAACAATTAGTAAACCATAATGATGAATGTTATTATCAGCAGCTGCCAATAGATCCCCCATCTTGTATGATGGACCTTTGAAGCAGGGTTGGAAACTTAAACACACTATTGATTGTAAAAACAGTTCTTGATGGCATCCCAAGGGAATTGATCAAATGCTAAACCCCTTCCAGAAAAAACAACTTTCTAATACCTTAGAAACTACAACTAGGCGCTGGCACGAATGCAGTGCTTCAGCTTCCTACAACTTTAAAGCTGTGTGGATGTGGCTCTATGAAGAGTTGTTCATATTTTTCTCATTCATTTCATAAGTTTAGAAGCGGGGAACATAGTCTAACAACAGTTAGCTTTTGTTAATGTTACCTTGAGGCAAACTTGTGAGACTTGTTTCTGAAATCCCTTTCTCTTAAAGTGAATAAATAAAAAAAACCCTTACCCTAAAACTAACCACTGGATTGCTTGTCTAACATGACCTAGTCCATAAATGAGGTAAGGGTGGGAACAATCAAACGCACTCTCGCAGGCACTGCGTGTTAGCGAAGTACAACTGGGATTTCGAAGAGGAAGATATGCTTGGTCAATTCTTAATAAAAAAGCAAAAGTAACAAATTGAGCACTTGAGTTTTCATTAGCAGCGCCTAGCTACAGCTGCGGAGCTTCGGTCAATACCGCTAACAGTCTATTTCCTTAAAATGGTACATATCGCTGAATCTATATTTTCATCTTCAGTTGATGAAATCTGCATAATGTCCCTGTACAATAAGATTCGAGCATTTTGTAATCCAGTGAGGAAATTCAAGACCAGTAAATATTGATTGATTAAACAACACTGAATACAATTGTAGGGTTTTCTTCAAACTCAGACTCTCTGCTGCGGCTGTACCTCAAAAGACAAAACAATTGTCTGATACGGTGGCCCGGAAGTGCAAGACACCACAGCATTTCAGAAAACACCACAGCATTTCAGAAAACACAACAGCATTTCAGAAAACACCACAGCATTTCAGAAAACGCAACAGCATTTCAGAAAACGCTACACCATTTCAGAAAACACAACAGCATTTCAGAAAACGCTACACCATTTCAGAAAACACAACAGCATTTCACAAAACGCTGCAGCATTTCACAAAACACAACAGCATTTCAGAAAACACAACAGCATTTCAGAAAACACAACAGCATTTCACATTGGACGGAAAGGGTATTCCTTTAGGGAGAACACTTCTTGTTTGTGATTGGACAGAGCCAGCCAGAGAAGCACTGCTGTGATTGGTTGTTTTTGCTGCCAGTCAAGAAATGACGCTTCGTGATCGGTCAGCACCCGACAGCCAACATGTCCCAACACATCAACCGTTAGCTGTTAGCACACACTCAGAGCTCACAGCTCCTCATATCTGTTCAGAAACTGGACAAAAGTTAAACAAGTACAAACCACAGACTGTCTATGTCATGGCGAATACAGTCGCTGCTTTATTTATGTCTGTATGACGCTGTTGTGAGTGTGGACGGAGCAGCTACAGGTTAGTTTAGCCTGATCGATCCGCCCCCTCTCCAGCACGTCTTGTTTGAATGACAGGAGTAAACACTGACAGCTGCGGTGAAACTCGACAACAAAATGAACATATTGACCGTGATTTAATTGTAATACACGTTTCAAAGTGATGCCGAAGTAACTACATACTGATACCGGTTAGTAAAAACCATGAATTAATGCTTTGACAAGTCTGCAGACAAGACGGCAGGCGAAAAGCTTTTAAAATGCGTGTTTTCTGAATGGAATCGGATCGATCAGGCTAAACTAACCTGTAGCTGCTCCGTCCACACTCACAACAGCGTCATACAGACATAAATAAAGCAGCGACTGTATTCGCCATGACATAGACACTCTGTGGTTTGTACATGTTTAACTTTTGTCCAGTTTCTGAACAGATATGAGGAGCTGTGAGCTCTGAGTGTGTGCTAACAGCTATATGTCCCAACACATCAGCCGTTAGCTGTTAGCACACACTCAGTGGCTCCTCATATCTGTTCAGAAACGGGACAAAAGTTAAACAAGTACAAACCATAGACTGTATATGTCATGGCGAATACAGTCGCTGCTTTATTTATGTCTGTATGACGCTGTTGTGAGTGTGGACGGAGCAGCTACAGGTTAGTTTAGCCTGATGGATCCGATTCCATTCAGAAAACACGCATTTTAAAAGCTTTTCGCCTGCCGTCTTGTCTGCAGACTTGTCAAAGCATTAATTCATGGTTTTTACTAATCGGTATCAGTATGTAGTTACTTCGGCATCACTTTGAAACGTGTATTACAATTAAATCACGGTCAATATGTTCATTTTGTTGTCGAGTTTCACCGCAGCTGTCAGTGTTTACTCCTGTCATTCAAACAAGACGTGCTGGAGAGGGGGCGGATCGATCAGGCTAAACTAACCTGTAGCTGCTCCGTCCACACTCACAACAGCGTCATACAGACATAAATAAAGCAGCGACTGTATTCGCCATGACATAGACAGTCTGTGGTTTGTACTTGTTTAACTTTTGTCCAGTTTCTGAACAGATATGAGGAGCTGTAAGCTCTGAGTGTGTGCAAATAGCTAACGGCTGATGTGTTGGGACATGTTGCGCTCGGGTGCTGACCAATCACGAAGTGTCATTTCTTGACTGGCAGCAAAAACAACCAATCACAGCAGTGCTTCTCTGGCTGGCTCTGTCCAATCACAAACAAGAAGTGTTCTCCCTAAAGGAATACCCTTTCCGTCCAATGTGAAATGCTGTGGTGTTTTGTGAAATGCTGTTGTGTTTTCTGAAATGCTGTTGTGTTTTCTGAAATGCTGCGGCGTTTTGTGAAATGCTGTTGTGTTTTCTGAAATGCTGTAGTGTTTTCTGAAATGCTGTTGCGTTTTGTGAAATGCTGTTGTGTTTTCTGAAATGCTGTTGTGTTTTCTGAAATGCTGTTGCGTTTTCTGAAATGCTGTAGCGTTTTCTGAAATGCTGCGGTGTTTTCTGAAATGCTGTTGTGTTTTCTGAAATGCTGTGGTGTCTTGCACTTCCGGGCCACCGTAGTCTGATGATCTTTGTTGAAAAAGGTCTGATTGTCCTGTACATGTACAATGTGGGGTATTTTTAAATACTTTACTAAACCACATTGAATATTATGTTAGACACAAGTTATTACTCACATATCAAAGTCTTTTCATCTGCAAGATGGAAGAATAGCTGGGTGCTGCCTGGAGAAACTGATGAGGAACACAGGCTGGCGTCAGCAGCTTTCCACACAGCCATCACATCTTCTCTTCCATAGTCTTTACTGTCCACTGGTGCTCTGTCAAAAGAGTGAACATCACAGCTGTCATGTTAACCCTTTGTTACACAACATACAACCAACATGCGTCAAAAGTGACCCGAATTAGTTTTAATTGTAAATATCTTTGCAATAAATTACTTTAATCATTCAGGATTCCAGGTATTCCTCAATTAACCTGTTTTGGATCAACACCAAATTTTAATTTTTCCTTTCTTACTTTTTGAATACAAATCATGTTTGTATCACTACACTTCACAACATGGGTAAAAAATGATCCGTATTATTTTGCTATGTTATTTCATGCATGGCTGAGTGTTTCTTTACTATACATTTTCAAATCTATTCCTTTAGTCATTAATATTCAAAGTATTAATTAAATGCCTTGTTTTTGATTACCACAAATCATTATTTTCATTCTCCCGTTCTTAAATGATGAACTAAAATAGTTTAGGCCAAGTGTGATAAAAATGCAAAAAAAAATACATACTATAATTTTAGCAGTGATTTGGACCAAGCATGTATGATGTAGTAATACAAAAACTATATTAGTTCACAGTGTGTAGTAGTTCACTACTGCTGTGAAATCCTTGCAATGTTTACAATGTTGTTGTGATATTACAGAGGATTTCGATTGCAGTATTTTATTGTGAAATAATAGTTAAATGCTGTGAAATCCAAGGATACAGTCCTTTTTACATGTATTTGTTACATGTAAAAAAATACATACTATAATTTTAGCAGTGATTTGGACCAAGCATGTATGATGTAGTAATACAAAAACTATTTTAGTTTACAGTGTGACATTAGCTAGTCATGTTAGCTTGTAATATATATACAATATTTCTCTGTAATATGATACTCTTAAATGCTGTGAAATCCTTGCAATGTTTACAATATTGTTGTGATATTACAGGGGCTTTTTATTACAATATTTCTCTGTAATATGATACTCTTAAATGCTGTGAAATCCTTGCAATGTTTACAATGTTGTTGTGATATTACAGAGGATTTTGATTGCAGTATTTTATTGTGAAATAATAGTTAAATGCTGTGAAATCCAAGGATACAGTCCTTTTTACATGTAAAAAAATACATACTATAATTTTAGCAGTGATTTGGACCAAGCATGTATGATGTAGTAATACAAAAACTATTTTAGTTCACAGTGTGACATTAGCTAGTCATGTTAGCTTGTAATATATAGAGCAGAGCTAACTAGCAAGTTAGCTAAACGTTAGCGGTTAGCCGTTTATGCTATGCTAGCTGTAACTAGAACATAACTATAAGTATAACTGAACATTAACTAACTGGATTCCGCTGTAAGAAAGCTGTGAAACTTTACAATAAACTTGGCGACAACACTGTGACACCCCGCTGCATGTTTATGTGTAATTATCCCGTGTTGGAGACGAGAGGGTGGCGCAGCAGCATTGCAATAAGCTGTAAACTAATGTTAGCTGCCACCTGTTAAGCCCGGGCGCAACATCTTGCAAGAAACAGCCTTTCAGGGTTTCTTAACATTTAACAACCTATTAATCATAACGGGAAGAAACTCAGCTAACCAGAAGAAGAAACATAACCTTAAATAAAAAATAAAACATTCACAAACTAAGGATATTCTAAATACATGTTTAACTCCATTACAGTCGCAGGACTCACCAGATCTCAAGTCTTCTGTTCTTTGTTGACGACGTCCCGATGCTCATATTTAACGTGTAGATGTAAAACGATCCCGATATTAATCCATAAACTCCTGCAGCAGAAATACAGGAGACCCGCTCAAACTGACGTGGATGTTTCAAATGTGAACGACAGGCGCAGACAGTTCTCATTGGCAGGTTTCTTTGATGACGTTTATATTAACCAATCAGGAGTGTTGTGGACTCATTCCAAACATGCCTGACTTGTCTGCCGTGTTATGGCTGAATTCCATTTCAAGTGCCGTAGCTCTGGCTGTCGGCCAGAATCTGAAAACCATACATTATACTGCATGTAAGACTATAACTAACCCTTATTACTGTATATTAACCAATGGGAAAAAAAACACAGCAACATAACACATAAATAAAATAAGGATAACTGTGACTTATTGTTGAGTAAATAACAGTGTGTGTTTTAAACCTTGGTCCTCCCTGCAGAGATTTCTCCACTTTCTATGATTTTTTTTTTTTTTTAATGATATTGTCAACTGTAGATGTTTACAATATAGTAAGTTAGGAATTTCATGAAAACATATTTATTTTTACTTTTGTTTCAACATTGGATATTTTGTGTTTGTGGTGGATTCAATCGAATATTGAGAAAATTATTTATGTAAAAATGTTTGACACTTTTTTTTTACAGTTTCATGTGTAGGTACCTTAAAATTACAAAGAAATATCTTAAAGTCTTATAATAGTAATACACTTTTATATTACGAGGAGTTACATATTTAATTGCAGATAATAATTTAAATTTTACATACATCTGCATGTATTTTCTGAAAGTGCAAAAATACTGTAAATATGATATAGTAAATTTACTTTAAAAAAAAAAATGAAATAAATGTTATTTGTTGTCAAAATACTTAAAATAATGTTTTGGGTTGTTAATTTATAGTTCATATCTATAATTTTACGGGATTTTGCAAGTTATTTAAAAAAACATAATTACTATAAAAAAATAATTATTTCCTGTAAAATTAGGATATTTTTTTACAGTGTATAGAATGTCTCAGTTCAAATCTTCCAGACGGTTTGAGAAGTAGGCTATGCTGCAGGACACACGCCGGTTAGAATAGTCTATTCTGCACATGTGCAATGCTGCACAATTCAAATTTTACAGTAATGGGTTGTGCTATTACAGATGATTTTGAGTACAGTGCTTTACTGTGAAATAATAGTTAAATAATGTCAAATCCAATGTTACTGTAGTTTTATAGATATTTTGTTGTGATATTACAGGGGCTTTTTATTACAATATTTCTCTGTAATATGATACTCTTAAATGCTGTGAAATCCTTGCAATGTTTACAATGTTGTTGTGATATTACAGGGGCTTTTTATTACAATATTTCTCTGTAATATGATACTCTTAAATGCTGTGAAATCCTTGCAATGTTTACAATGTTGTTGTGATATTACAGGGGCTTTTTATTACAATATTTCTCTGTAATATGATTATTAAATGCTGTGAAATCCTTGCAATGTTTACAATGTTGTTGTGATATTACAGAGGATTTTGATTGCAGTATCTTATTGTGAAATAATAGTTAAATGCTGTGAAATCCAAGGATACAGTCCTTTTTACATGTATTTGTTGGGATATTACAGGGGGCCTTGATTACAATATGTCACTGTAAAATAATACTGTTAAATGTAGTGAAATGCTGGTAAATTTTTACAGTGCAGCATCCTGGCAAAAACAAAAAGATTCTGAGATAGTTTCTTCCCGTGGGCAGTGAGACTGTTAAACAATTGAACTGCTGAAACAATTTCATAACATTCATCAGTAATATATATCTACTATCTAATATATATCATTCCAATAACTTGTATATAGACTCGTACTGCACTATTCCACTACTCCAAATTCAAATTTTTGCTGCTTCGGAGTCGGCGGCGGCGCACTCACAACATCCTCACTCTGGGTTCGGGGGTCCTTAGCTATTAGCTTCACCTTAGCATGTGTTCTTTGCAGGTGTTTGTTGAGGTTTGACGTGGTGTTTACAGCAGTGGATAACAGCTTCTGGCCTGGACACAGTTTGCACCTCACCGTCACATTCCTGTCTATTCTTCGGACAAACTCAAAATAATGGGCATACCTCCACCCCTCGAAAGTTATCGCTGACTCTGCCATGTTTATGCAGCACTGCACGTGGAGATGTGGACGTGCAAGTCGCGCAGATTACGTACATATAAACCTGCGGCGGAAACCCCTCTTGTCTGTCAGCGTGATTATGACTGATTTTATAAAAGTAACGAAGTAACGCGTGTTGGGGCAATGTTAGTAACTGTAGTGTGATTACTGAATAATAAAAGTAACGCGTTACACTACTCCGTTACCGGCAAAAGTAATATTATTAGAGTTGGGTGTAACGCGTTACAAAATAACGCGTTACACCCAACTCTGCACACCACCAACCATTCATTCAGGGGATGGTGGCAGTGGCGGAGCCAGGACATTTTCAGTGGGGTGGCCAGGATGGAACCAGTGATCATTTTGTCACTATTATATGAACATAAAAATACATCTCATTAGAAAATAAGGGGTTATTTAAGGCACCTACAACACACCTCTACATTATTTGGGATTAAGCTAGTGGTGGAATAGATCAAATTATATTCAGTATATCTAACTATTTTTCTTATTCCCGCAGGCAAAGTAACAACGAAGCTTACATTATACAAATGTAATGCAATACACATACTGTTTAGCTTATGGTGATCAGCAGCCCTATGAGCTCATTCTCTCAGTGTATCATCAGGAAAACAGAGACACACACACATCATTTAAATAAGAGTTTTCAAATAAAATTATTGGTTAAGAATAAACATCTTAAAGTAAATAACAATAAACAATAGCCCTTAACCCTGTAAGGCCCCCGGTTGTAATTTTACAACATTACTTTAAGCTATCCTAAAAAGTCAGTAAATGTTTTGTTTTTTTAAAAGACTACATTTACATAGTCAAACGGTCCTTTTGTTCAGCCTCACAATGCTATTGGGTAGTAAATGTGTTTATAGGTCCTGCCCTCTGGCCATACACTCACACAACCAGGGGCGCTGCCAGGGATTTTGGGCCCCATGAAAATATATCACATTGGGCCCCACCACCAGGCACAGGCCACGCCAACCAAGCACAATTGCTGTAACCACACCTCCAGAACCCAACCGACTCATTTATGCTTTAACCTGTTAAGCCCTGAGCCTGTTTTTCAGGTCTCAGGCTCGAAAATGACATTCCCAGAACAAATGACCATATCTTCCCTTCTAAAAGGGTTAAATTAATAATCTTTTTTCTCAAAGTAATGATAAACCTGTGAGTTGGATGTAGAAAAGTCAGAATCAATATAGATGTTTTTTATTTAAAGAAAATTCAGATTTTACATAGTAAAAAACTGTAAATTATAGTGTCCGTCCAAAAATCATTTTTTACTTATAGTGAAAACTACCCTTAGATGATGGTAAGGTAGACTAAAAGCTTTAGGAATCCAAAGTACAACATATAATAAGTACCCTGTATCAAGATTGATGCAAAACAAGTGACATTTGTCCTTTTTAGAGAGATTTAGCAAAAAGAAACCACTTCTGGGGTCATTTGGGTGGATTTTCCATATCTCTGGCCTCCCTTGCTCGAGGTTGCTTGCTTGCTGGTTGACACCTCTTTCTGACCGTTAGAGCCAATAGAATCGAAGGGGGAGTCCCCCACACACACTCATTGTGAAACGAAAAGGTCGGGGCTTCGCGCATGCAGTTTTGCATCAGAGTGAACCTATCTCTAGCTTTGACATCTGGAAACGGAAAAGCAGTTTTAATGCTCATGGATTATCAGAAATCATTTCAAAGGGACACAGACACATTGGATTAACCTATGGATTAACTTCAGCAGCGTTTTTATTGTTTTAATGCCATTGAAGACCACTTTGGAGAGACTACAGAGCCAAGGTAAAAATGTTAGCATTTTTAGCTACCTAGCGTCATCTGTTTTGATGTCCGTTTTTGCTTATAACGTCACAAATTCGTATAAGTCAGTGATAATGTGGGTACCCATCGATTCTGTGTCACCTCACGATGTGAAACGATGTCATGGATGTAGAGAAGAGATAAATAATAAGGATTTGTGAGTGATTTTCGGTGCAGTAAGGTGTTAGCATTTTTCGCTCGTTGCTAATTCAGAGGCTCAGTGTTAGCATTGTGGGTTTTCTTTTGAAAAAAAAAAAAATGATCAGTTAGATGAGTTTCTTCCCGTTACATGGATATAAAACATTCATAGTTTATTAAATAAACATGCCCTCAGACACTGTTTCCTGCAAGATGTTGCGGCAGTGCCCCGGTACCGGGGTCTCTCGGGCTTAACAGGTTAAATAACTCTACCTGTTGTAAATTCCCCTTGTTTTCCTTGATCTGCATTATATCGTTCGTGTTTTAGTCAGGCACATTTAGGGACAGCTAAAGTAGTGCAGCTACGGGTCCTCGAGCTGGTTACACATGTGCGTTCATGACAGGACATTATTGCGGTCGCATCGTCACATGCATAATTACCATCGTCACAGAGAGAATGCGTTCGTGAAGAATAAACCATTCATTCATTCTCTACCCTACGTTATCATTATCATCATACTCATCAACCCATTCAACATCCTGTATGTGATTCCACATCAAGCATGATGTATTCTGTGTTGATGATCAGAACCAAGCTAATATAAAGTCCAACGACTGTACTTCCTGTCTCCGTGTCAACTCTCTAACCGGAGTGCTGTTTTGGATAAAGCGGCTCCAGCACAAACATCACAAAACACACAAGATTCCCCAATACTACCTGTACAGGCTTGCATCTATCTTGTAGTCCAGTACTAACTGTACAGTATTTACTGACACTGAGCTGTGAAAATATAACACTGTGCAGACGTGCAACATTCTGCTGCAGTGGAATTCACTATTTGATATAAGACTAACATTGCTGACAATATATCTCAATAGTCATCTTTTATGGTGTAAATGCCTTTTTAATAATAACCTTTTTTAATGGAACATTCTCAACATGAATGCATAAATGTAACTTAAATATGTGGAAAAATACTGTGTTTGAAATGTGTAATTGAAATGAGATGATAGCTTTTTGTTTTGATATATATATATATATATATATATATATATATATTAGGGCTGTCAAGTTAACGCGTTAATAACGCGTTAACGCAAAAAAAAATTAACGCCACTAATTATTTTAACGCGATTAACGCATGTGTATTTTTTGTCCTCGGCCGCCGTAGTTTCAGAGCGCATCGAGTGTAAAATACCATCGACAAGCTGATGCTGACAGCCTCGCTCCTGCCGCCCGCTTGTGGCAGACCACACTTCCACGCTCACCGGCAGGCCCGGACTGGCCATCGGGAGGACCGGGAGAGAGTGTCTATGTGTGGCGCGACTCGCGCGAGCGAGGCACACCTTACGTGTTGTTGTTGTTAGCATCTGGTGCTAGCTAGCTGCGCTAACGGATTTAAGGAGCTGTTTCAATGACATTTCGCCGACAACTGCGCCGAGCACTTGACTTTATGCAGGTAGCCAGACAGTGGGACATTGTACGAAAGTCAGCACACTCAGCACGGATCGTACGCGCAACATGATTGCAGCGTCCAGGCAGCTCCCATTCGAGCATATATGCCTTGAGCTGCACATAGCTCCAACGATTCATCACAGTGTCTACACACACACACACACACACACACACACACACACACACACACACACACACACACACACACACACACACACACACACACACACACACACACACACACACACACACACACAGTATTATTGTATGAAAGAGAGGTTCCAGGTTGAATTGAGGCGAATATTTGTAATGTTCAGAGGTTGTTGTGTTTAATATTCATGAGAATATTTGTCATTGTTCAAATGATAATAAACAAACATATAAAGCATATTTGTCCACTCATATGTTGATAAGAGTATTAAAAACTTGAAAGATATCCCTCTAAGGTACATTTAGAACAGATAAAAAATGTGCGATTAATTTGCGATTAATCGCGATTAACTATGGACAATCATGCGATTAATCGCGATTAAATATTTTAATCGACTGACAGCCCTAATATATATATATATTGTATTCCAGTCTCCCTTCAGATATGTTAAGTGGCATTCAACACAATGCTGCTCACCTCCTTCAGTTGGGAGAAAAGCTGGTTCAGGTTTCAGGCATTCTGGGGGGACAGGGCTGCTGAGCCTAAAGGCCGCTACACACCCACCTGAGACCAAAGAACGCGTACCGAAGGCATCCCGACTTTTACGTCAGCTTCGTCGCCCGCGTCGCCTGCGTCGGCTACGTCGGCTACGTCGCCCGCTACGCCGCCCGCCTACGAACACACCGCAAATACTTCAGTCGACTAGTGGCAATAACTGTCCTTACCAGCAGGCAGCGGTAGTGTGAACAGACAATCAGAGTGATTGCTTGAGCCGACTTTCTCTGACCTCCCGCGGCCGATTCAACATGTTGAATCGGCCGCGGGAGGCGTCGGGAGGTGTGAAAAGGTGCCGTAAAGAGACGACATTGCGGGACACACCAACCTGAGTAGGGCGCCGCGAATGCCCGACTGCCTCTGACGGCCTCTGACTCCCAAAATCGGGCTGTGTCCGGGCCTTAAAGATGGATCTGTTGGTCCTGGCACCAGGGGGAGGGACAATTGATTTAGTATGAATAGCTGCTAAAAATGTACCTGCATTTGTTAAATGTCAGCTAAAAGAGCAGTGAAATTAAAAACCTCTGCATTTTCTTTATAGATATTAATAGTACTTAATGTCAGCTTAGTAAAAAAAAAACATAACAATACCAGACCAATCACCAGAGAGTTGCATGGAAATAAACATCTGTCTTATTGGCTGACAGGTACCTATCCTGTGACAATGTTTAAACTGTCAGTCGGACTCAGAGTTTTTGAAGATGGAAATAAGAAAAAAATTTCTTAAAAAAGACGACAATTCTCAAGTGGTGGCTCACACAACAACCCCAGAGCCACCACTTGCACCAGGTAAACAAGGCATGTAAATGTCAGTAAACTTCCAAGTTATGCGAACATGTAAGCAAAGCATAAATTACAGCTACGTTGTTGACGTTACTTTGAATCGCGCGGGTAAGCTAAACCGTTAGCAAGTAGCTATAGCTAGCCAGAGATATTAAATTAACACTTTGTCATACAATATAAAAAATCCTCTGGAAAATGTTGACTTACTGTCAGTGTTCGACATGAAGCTAGAAGCTACCTTACATTACACAGCAACACACTCTCACTCCCTAAACGTCGAAACCTGACCGCTTGGTCAGGGTCCCGTGGCGTGCAGTTGGGACGCGCCTTCAGCTTCATAAACGGACGCAAAGAGCTTTCAACTGATTGCAATGTATTCCCATCTGCGGCGGTATTTGACGCTCATTGAAGCACCGCATCGGTCCATGTCGGCGGCATTTAAAGGCAATGTGAGCGTCCATTCCCATTGGATAACGGAGGATTTTACACCCGGAAGTAACTATTCTCCTTACTGTCGATTGATTTTACAGTGATATCTGCACTACTCATCAACTCAAAAACATCCTTGTTAATTACACAACATTGATTGGTTTAAATTGTGTGCAATGCTTTTGTATATTTCCCCTTCGATTCGGAGACACAAATATTTTTTCGGAGTTTAGGATGGCAGAAGACACTACACTACCCAGAATCCTCAGCTATCGTTTAGGACTACATCATGTGCTTTGTTTGACAAACCCCGTGATTAGTTCTAAAGCTCTGTGATTGGTTGACCTCCAACTGCATTCCATATGAAAAAAAACGTTTCGTAAAAGATAAAATCATACTTTATTCAGCAGTGCTTGCTTTACTCTTTGAAAGTCATCACATGAATGCATTGTAATAAATGGTTCGGCTGCATTAAATATTACACATCTGTCGTAGTTCTTTATTTATCTACAGAGATCGGGCTTCAGAATAGACCGGAAACTATTCTTTTACCGTTCTGTTTTAATTTCACAATAAAGTTAGTAGTAATATTTTGTTTTGATATTATTGTTTTGTATTAACTACTAGACCGCTGGGTCATGTTAAGACCATCTTTTCTGTGTTGCTGTGGGTTTTTTACATCGCTTTTGTGTTACAAATATCAAAACAATAACTAAATATATCCGTCGTAAACTAAACCAGAAACAGCAGTATATTTTATTTTGTTAACACTGTAAACTTGACAGCTTTTAACCCGCACCTCCTACTGGTTAAAGCACGTTATTACACGTTTAGAGTCATTGCAATGCAGGTAGATTGTGTTGCTTTTTAATGACTGTTTTAAATGCCTTTTTCTTAATGTCTTTCATTTTTGTAAAGCACTTTTGAATGTGTTATATTTTATTTTAAATAGGAGGAAAGTAGAAGGTCAATGATAGAAATATAGAATAGAAAATATCAAGAAGATACTGTAAATGGTATCTAGATTAAAACAGTTTAGTGCCGGATGTACAAAGATATTAATAGGAGGATGTGCAAAACAGACAAACTAATTAGGCTTTATTTAAACATTAAATAATACTTTAGGTTAAGGTCTTCTTTTAAATACATGTAAGCAAAAAGCTTTGGGGGTATCTATATTAAGCCTGACAAAGTACTTAACGTTTAATATATTGCATGGTTTGTTTTGGGA
Organism: Trematomus bernacchii; assembly: GCF_902827165.1. Classification (NCBI taxonomy): domain Eukaryota; kingdom Metazoa; phylum Chordata; class Actinopteri; order Perciformes; family Nototheniidae; genus Trematomus; species Trematomus bernacchii. The sequence continues at coordinate 339,695 of NW_022987680.1, forward strand.
CTTGACAATCAACTTTCCTGCAAAGTTAACTATGTTGAAGCACTTATTTTAACCGATATTATACATATTTATTATACTCTTATAAGATGTATGTAGATAGAATAAGAAATGTGCAGAATATGACAGTTTAATGGTGGAGGTACACACATATTGATAGATCTCTTGTTGAGGAACCTATGACCCAAGTTTGTCATCATTGCATAACTACACCGTAGTTGTGTATATGATATTTCAATAAACCTTTGAAAATCTTGAAATCTTGAAAGGGATGTACAAAATAGCCATTATATACAGTCTTTAATGAACGATTAGAGAATAACGAGTAATGAATATACTTTATAGGGATCTGCAGATAAATATTTAGTCTTCTCAAGCACCAACTATCAAATATCTCGCCTGATTGTTTGCACTTGACAATCACCTTCACTGAATTTTACTCAGGTGTAACTAAAGTCTGATTTAAGGGTTGTTTATATTTCACATCATTAATCCAAATCTGTAAAGTAACTAAAATAAATGTAGTGGAGTAAAAATACCAGGTTAACCTTAAAGAAAGCCCTCAGGATTATAAAAGACCCCCACCACCCCAGCCACAAACTGTTCTGTCTGCTGCCTTCTGGCAGGCGGTACCGCAGCATCCGGACTAAAACCACCAGACTCAGGGACAGTTTCATCCCACAGGCGAGAAGACTATTAAACACCTGAACTTAGAAACAACATCCATAGCATTCATCTGTGTTACGGTTTTGTATTTGTTTTCATTTTCCACCTTTGTTTTGAAATGTTTTCCTCCTTCTGTTCCTTCTTCCTGTGTTTGCCTTCCTGTCGTTAGTTTCCCTGGTGTGTCTGATTGTCTGATTGTGTTCACCTGTTGCCCTTGTGTTTCTGCCTCCCTTACCCCAGCTGTGTCTTGTCTTGTGATTACCCCTCTCCCTCTTAGGTGCCTTACAAACAATGGACGTCCACTCTCGGGAGCGTCGGAGTGGTGCGGTCACCCTAAGTGACAGACCTAAAGTATCCGGGATTCAGGCATCTTCCCTGGCTTGTACATTTTTGGTGATGCGCCCTGGAGGTATCAGACTATTTTAAACAACTTTTCCCCGCTTTTCAAACACTTATTCCGAAGTTTTAGCCAGTCATTTTGCACGAAATCATTTAACATTGACGGTCTCCTGAAAAAGCACATATTCTGTGCATTTTCAGGAGAGCGTCTATGTTAAATGATTTCGTGCAAAATGACTGTCTAAAACTCTCTTCCAGACATTTAAAAATACTTTCCCCGACCATTTAAACATTATTTCTGGCTTGTAAAGTGCAGTTTATGCGCCCTGGAGATATTGCACTATTTACAAAATGTAGCACTCTGTTTATTTCACACCTCCAGGAGAGACCAGGGGGGAAATCACCTCTCTCTGCCCCCTCACAGAGCCCCAAGGACGGACTAATTACCTCCAGCATGTCCCCATAACAGTGGGACTCTGTTTCTTTCACAGCTCCAGCAGAGACCAGGGGGAAATCACCTCTCTCTGCCCGCTCACAGAGCCCCAAGGACGGACTAATTACCTCCAGCATGGGCCCCTAACAGTGGGACTCTGCACCTCCAGCAGAGACCAGGGGGAAATCACCTCTTTTTGCCCGCTCACAGAGCACCGAAGGACGGACTAGAGACCTCCAGCACCAGTCCCTAACAGGGGGACTCTGTTTATTTCACACCTCCAGGGCGGAGACCGGGAAAATCACCTCTCTCTGCCCGCTCACAGAGCCCCAAGGACGGACTAATTACCTCCAGCATGGGCCCCTAACAGTGGGACTCTGCACCTCCAGCAGAGACCAGGGGGAAATCACCTCTTTTTGCCCGCTCACAGAGCACCGAAGGACGGACTAGAGGACCTCCAGCACCAGTCCCTAACAGGGGGACTCTGTTTATTTTCACACCTCCCAGGGGCGGAGCACCGGGAAAATCACCTCTCTCTGCCCGCTCACAGAGCCCCAAGGACGGACTAATTACCTCCAGCATGGGCCCCTAACAGTGGGACTCTGCACCTCCAGCAGAGACCAGGGGGAAATCACCTCTCTCTGCCCCCTCACAGAGCCCCAAGGACGGACTAATTACCTCCAGCATGTCCCCATAACAGTGGGACTCTGTTTCTTCACAGCTCCAGCAGAGACCAGGGGAAAATCACCTCTCTCTGCCCCCTCACAGAGCCCCAAGGACAGACTAATTACCTCCAGCATGTCCCCATAACAGTGGGACTCTGTTTCTTTCACAGCTCCAGCAGAGACCAGGGGAAATCACCTCTCTCTGCCCGCTCACAGAGCCCCAAGGACGGACTAAATTACCTCCAGCATGGGCCCCTAACAGTGGGACTCTGCACCTCCAGCAGAGACCAGGGGGAAATCACCTCTTTTTGCCCGCTCACAGAGCACCGAAGGACGGACTAGAGACCTCCAGCACCAGTCCTAACAGGGGGGACTCTGTTTATTTCACCACCTCCAGGGCGGAGACCGGGAAAATCACCTCTCATTGCCCGGCTCACAGAGCCCCGAAGGACGGACTAATTACCTCCAGCATGGGCCCCTAACAGTGGGACTCTGCCACCTCCAGCAGAGACCAGGGGAAATCACC
>NW_022987680.1:342420-533302 GCF_902827165.1 Trematomus bernacchii
GTACGCAAACATGAAAACAGTGAGGTCTTAGAGGCAGCCATAAGGGGAACTGCTGAGGGCTACATCATCCATGTGCAGGATCACAAGACGGCCAAGACATATGGCGAAGCACAGCTGGCGCTTACAGTAGAGGAGTTTAGCTGGGTCATGCGGTGGATGGGGATTTAAAGAGGCATTGCTGGGTCCTCAGAATGAATTCTTCCTTTTCACAAGGGGGAATCGGGCCTCCAAGAACCTGAACGCTCACTTGAAGAGGGCATGGGCTGATGCTGGGCTAGAAACAGCCGTCACCTTCACAATCCTGCGCACTGCCCTGGCTGACAATATCAAGCATCACCAAGATCCAGAAAGCCGGTCGATTCTCGCCAGGTTATGTGTCACGACGTAACCACGGCGGACCGGTTCTACGCGAATGCGCCAGGTATAAAGGAGGCATTGAGAATCCGCTCCATGTTCAGGGCGTCATCAGATGCGGCAGCAGCTGCATCATCATCAGAAGGATGTCTACCGCTGTCAGATGGGGAGACCTCCGAAGAGGGCTGCTATAACAGTACAGCTCTATCATCTTCACCTGATGGGTCATTGGAGCGGCAGCAGCAGCGGAAGCGGAAGCGGGAGGGAAAGAGGCCAATGAAGTCGGGACCGGGGCTGGTTGACACTCCTGATGATGGGGCAGGGGCCGTGGACTCAACCTGTTTGCCCTGGTGCACCGTAAGAATTAGACGCCTAATTTGGTCCCCTGAATCCCGCTAAAACATTGTGAATATGTATACCGTGTATATAATTATTATTATAATCCTGTGTATACATTTTGTAAATAGTACAATATCTCCAGGGCGCATAACTGCACTTTACAAGCCAGGAAAGGTGCCAGAATCCTGGGCATACATTTTGTTAATAGTGCAACACCTCCAGGGCGCATAACTGCACTTTAAAACGTAGGTTAAGAAATTTAGTAGTACTGTTATAGTAGCAGTAGTACGTGTAAATAGTTTATGTTTTAGCCTCTCTGTACTGTCAACTGTGTTTTTTGTTCAAATAAAATAAAAAAAAAAAAAAAAACAATAACCTTGATGGTTACCAGGGGCAGAAAAAGTGCCACTTTCCATCAGCACCGGGGAGGCACTCTCCTTGGTGCTGAACCCTGTGATGAGCGCTCAAGTGTTGGCGGAGGAGGTGTAAGCCAGAGGAGGGTGAACAAAAGTTAAAGTGTTTGAACCTCCAGCCCAGAAGGGGGGGTGATGCCGTGAAGAAGGCCGAATATGGATGCTGATGGGCGGACACAGAAGCACCATAAAACCACCCCCTTGTAAGGTCACCAGGGGCACGAGAATACCCTCCAGCCCAGAAGGGGGGGTGATGCCGTGAAGAAGGCCGAATATGGATGCTGATGGGCGGACACAGAAGCACCATAAAACCACCCCCTTGTAAGGTCACCAGGGGCACGAGAATACCCTCCACAGAAGGGGGGGTGATGCCGTGAAGAAGGCCGAATATGGATGCTGATGGGCGGACACAGAAGCACCATAAAACCACCCCCTTGTAAGGTCACCAGGGGCACGAGGTTCTGGTGGGTGTGAATACCTGTGTTTAGTCCGTGGGGGAGTGCTTAACTGTGGGGGCCCGGGGACTCAGGGTGTGCAAGGTTATGGAGGTCCCACTGTTAGGGGCCCATGCTGGAGGTAATTAGTCCGTCCTTGGGGCTCTGTGAGCGGGCAAAAAGAGGTGATTTCCCCCTGGTCTCTGCTGGAGGTGCAGAGTCCCACTGTTAGGGGCCCATGCTGGAGGTAATTAGTCCGTCCTTCGGGGCTCTGTGAGCGGGCAATGAGAGGTGATTTTTCCCGGTCTCCGCCCTGGAGGTGTGAAATAAACAGAGTCCCCCTGTTAGGGACTGGTGCTGGAGGTCTCTAGTCCGTCCTTCGGTGCTCTGTGAGCGGGCAAAAAGAGGTGATTTCCCCCTGGTCTCTGCTGGAGGTGCAGAGTCCCACTGTTAGGGGCCCATGCTGGAGGTAATTAGTCCGTCCTTGGGGCTCTGTGAGCGGGCAGAGAGAGGTGATTTCCCCCTGGTCTCTGCTGGAGCTGTGAAAGAAACAGAGTCCCACTGTTATGGGGACATGCTGGAGGTAATTAGTCCGTCCTTGGGGCTCTGTGAGGGGGCAGAGAGAGGTGATTTCCCCCTGGTCTCTCCTGGAGGTGTGAAATAAACAGAGTGCTACATTTTGTAAATAGTGCAATATCTCCAGGGCGCATAACTGCACTTTACAAGCCAGAAATAATGTTTAAATGGTCGGGGAAAGTATTTTTAAATGTCTGGAAGAGAGTTTTAGACAGTCATTTTGCACGAAATCATTTAACATAGACGCTCTCCTGAAAATGCACAGAATATGTGCTTTTTCAGGAGACCGTCAATGTTAAATGATTTCGTGCAAAATGACTGGCTAAAACCTCGGAATAAGTGTTTGAAAAGCGGGGAAAAGTTGTTTAAAATAGTCTGATACCTCCAGGGCGCATCACCAAAAATGTACAAGCCAGGGAAGATGCCTGAATCCCGGATACTTTAGGTCTGTCACTTAGGGTGACCGCACCACTCCGACGCTCCCGAGAGTGGACGTCCATTGTTTGTAAGGCACCTAAGAGGGAGAAGGGGAAAAATCGGCCTGAAGCGCCAATAGTCTGGCCCCTTCTCCCGTTGGCACTCTGTCATTTTTTTGACAATTTTTCAAAACTTCATTTTTGATTATTTTAAGTTATAATTAAGCGTTTTCTTCAATTCTTTTTGCTTTCCACGGGTGGGGGCGCCTGGCAGGCCGCCTATGAGCACCCAAATTCGGCCTGGATCATCCAGGATTTGTGGGCTAAGCTCCATAAACTGACTAAATCACCCAGAGAGGTCACCTTTCTAGCCCAAATATATATAATACAAATACATTTAAATAGTAAAAGGTGCACTTGTGCTCTGCATTACCCGGAATTTTATTTTCATAGCCCCATGATAGTGATTAAAAATCATTTTCATGGGAAAAAGTGTTAAAACGCCTGATTAAATTATATGCAGGACCCCAGTGAGCTCCAGACTATGTGCATTGTGTTGGGGGAACCATATAAATGATAGAATAAATGCATTTAAATGCAAAAATAATGATTTTAAATCATTTTAGGGGGACAATTGTGGAGAGGAGCCTGAAAATGACTCTGCAGCAGGCTGCCTATGAGCACCCAAATTCGGCCTTCTTCACGGAACCACGACCCCTTCTGTGGAGGGTATTCTCGTGCCCCTGGTGAGCACACAATGACCCAGGAAAGAGTCTTCAAAACACAGGTAAAAGTGTGTTAAACAGTGGGGTAACATGTTTGAAATGACAGCACACTGCTGCTTGTTGGCAGGCCTGACTCACTTGACTTGTCTCACACACACCCAGGGGGGGAGAAAGAGGACACATTGACCCAGGAAAGAGTCTTCAAAACACAGGTAAAACTGTGTTAAACAGTGGGGTAACATGTTTGAAATGACAGCACACTGCTGCTTGTTGGCAGCCTGACTCACTTGACTTGTCTCACACACACCCAGGGGGGGAGAAAGAGGACACATTGACCCAGGAAAGAGTCTTCAAAACACAGGTAAAACTGTGTTAAACAGTGGGGTAACATGTTTGAAATGACAGCACACTGCTGCTTGTTGGCAGCCTGACTCACTTCACTTGTCTCACACACACCCAGGGGGGGAGAAAGAGGACACATTGGAGCACAGAATGACCCAGGAAAGAGTCTTCAAAACACAGGTAAAACTGTGTTAAACAGTGGGGTAACATGTTTGAAATGACAGCACACTGCTGCTTGTTGGCAGCCTGACTCACTTGACTTGTCTCACACACACCCAGGGGGGGAGAAAGAGGACACATTGACCCAGGAAAGAGTCTTCAAAACACAGGTAAAACTGTGTTAAACAGTGGGGTAACATGTTTGAAATGACAGCACACTGCTGCTTGTTGGCAGCCTGACTCACTTCACTTGTCTCACACACACCCAGGGGGGGAGAAAGAGGACACATTGACCCAGGAAAGAGTCTTCAAAACACAGGTAAAACTGTGTTAAACAGTGGGGTAACATGTTTGAAATGACAGCACACTGCTGCTTGTTGGCAGCCTGACTCACTTGACTTGTCTCACACACACCCAGGGGGGGAGAAAGAGGACACATTGACCCAGGAAAGAGTCTTCAAAACACAGGTAAAACTGTGTTAAACAGTGGGGTAACATGTTTGAAATGACAGCACACTGCTGCTTGTTGGCAGCCTGACTCACTTGACTTGTCTCACACACACCCAGGGGGGGAGAAAGAGGACACATTGACCCAGGAAAGAGTCTTCAAAACACAGGTAAAAGTGTGTTAAACAGTGGGGTAACATGTTTGAAATGACAGCACACTGCTGCTTGTTGGCAGGTAAACATTGTTTAATTGTTTAAGTGTTTTTAAATGTATGGAACAGTGTTTTGTCTCTTTCAAAACTCTCCCGTCATTGGCCGGATACATGGGGACGATTTTATATTCACTATGACCGTTACTATTCCAGTGAGACGAAGTACGTCCGGTGACGGGAGTGATCCCATGTTAATTTTGTCCAAAAACCAGAGCATTCCCTTATCCACCACAGATTTGGGGAAATTGGTCCGTGTGCAAAGCATTGTGGGGATTTTAAGGACGCAAAGTCTACCCATGTGCAGCCTCGAAATTTCCCCCAAACCAAGGACGCGGCCTCGGTGGAATTCCAAGTATGCTGGACATTGGAACGGTCCTGCTGCGCCACTTGATGACGTAGCATCCTTGAAATATTGGCTTGGAAGCCAATATCCTCGCGATTAAGAAACGGCCATGGTCTAGCTGCAGCCGCAGCAAGTACACGACACGCCCCCTACACGACACGCCCGCTACACGACACGCCCACCTGGCATGACACTACGGTGGCTGAGAGACATTGATACCGTACATGGCAGATTAAAAATGAATTGCAAATGTTATTGTAGCATTTTAAGCAACTATTAGGCAAATTAATTAATAATCTAGTCTATCCGTTTGAGACACAACAGTATATGACTTTAAACACAAATCATTTTGTCTAATTAATAAATTAAAACAAAAAGGGGGCTTCGTAAACTTTATTTTTTAGTACACATAAAATAGGTAATAATGAGATCTATTAATTATGTTTGTCTAACTGCTACACATGTATTTATACATAAATGTAAATATTTATGAACATCTAAATATAGTTGTTAAAGGATTTAAGATATAATAATCACATCATGGGGTCATTAAGGTTTCAAACAGGTTCATGTAAGGTAGGCCTACTATAACATGAAAACATGATTTTTAAAACTAATTTCTGAATCTCACATTAACCTGTAGTTTGGTATATTATTGATATGGGCTGGACACCCCTTCACAATGATCATCATTGACTTTTTTTTTTGTATATCTTAGCTCTTAGCTTGACATGCTCATCCAGTTAGCATGTATGCTAATAGGACATGCTCGCTCAGTTAGCATACACATATATATTATTTATGTATTCCATTCCTTTAACTTGAATATTTAAAATACAAATTAGCAAAATAAACACAATTATACTGTGCTAAACAGCCAAATCGACAAACAACCGAGAACCTAAATAGTATGTAATTATATCTAAATCCACAAGACGTTAATTACCTGTACTCGGTGCGCCATATTGTCTGTTGTCTGTTCTCTGTAAACCTCCATGTCTGATTAAATATCCTTGCGTCAGCGTGTTGGGCGAGCTCTCTTCTGACCATATTTGGAAGTACAACTTCCTACAACTTCCTACAGGTTCAACCTCCACCGGCTGGACCCTTCTCCTTAATGCACTACGCAGCACAGCAGTAGCCCCGCTGCGACAGAGTCCAACAGAGAGGCAGGAGCTGCGGGACAGTAGCCTAGAAGTGATCCTTCGTTAGCGTGAAGAGTCTGCTGAGCTTTATGCGCTCCGCAGTACCTGAGCGTGCCCCACTAGCACCCACCTCCCCCCGGTCAACAACTTCAAAATTCTGGGCTATATAAAAATCGCTGGCCCGCGAAAGTGTCTATTGGATACATTTTGGCCCTTGGACAAATGTAGTTGGTGATCCCTGCAGTAGGCGTTGGACTGGAAGTACCGACCATAAACGGTTTTGAAAACTTCTGTCACGTAGCATCTTCTCAATAAAACATATTTGCTGATGTTTTTTCGAGTCTTCTGGCCAATCAGAATCAAGATTGTTGCCGGAAGTACCCACGGAGAATAACTTTGCGGTAGAACTACTCTTTATACATCCATGGGTACAATTTCAGATAAAAATGAACACATAATGAAATATGACCCCCGGTTTGATGATTGACAGGTCACAGAACAATGGGAGCTATCTACCCTTACCCACAATTGAAAGTAATTCACACAGACTATCTACTCTTTGCTCTTCTCTCTGTGTGGAGCAGCAAGCTGTCAGAACTAAGTGAAAAACAAACAATGGCATAAAATATTATTAATATGTCGGGTAGCAATAGATTTATTTATTTTCTTCTCAGAGTGTACCAGAATGCGTAGTTTATATGTTAGTATTTCTAAAAATCTCCTGGGGGAGAATCCCCCCAGACCCCCCTTCTGGCGTTGGGTTTTCAGCATGTGTGCCTTTTTATGTTATACAGTTCATCTTTGATTCCATCATCTCATTAAACCTTATTTAAAAGCATTCTTCAGTTTAGTGAAGGGATATATGCACTGTACTTCACTTTAATAATGTATGCTGAAAAGCGTATATATTACAGCACGATTTTTTGTTGAATAGATTTGAGTGGTTCAAAAATTTCGGGTCGCGATTGATTGACAAAGGAAAAAGTGGGTCCCGAGGCCTGACCAGTTGAGAACCACTGTTCTACAGTATAATCCTAATGTTTTACACTTCTCTAATATGTTTTAACTTGGATGCTACGGATAGCATCGTTAGCACAGATGTAGCTTAGCTGAATAAAAAGACCAGTAAGAAATAAAGTGCTTGAATTTCACTTACCGAAGAAACTGCATTCAGGGACGGTCTGTTTTAACCGCAGAGCCATAAGATAAGTCCGATATTTAAATGAAGAATACTCCACCAGGCACCAACACAACAAACACATCAACAAGTTCAAGTTGTGTTCCCCGCATCAGCCTCGCAGCCTCGCCCCTGTAGCATCCTGGAGCTTACTGAGCTAACGGACCTACTAGCAGAGAGACAGAAAGCTAGAAGCAGCACTCACTGCAGACACCTGTCACTCAAGGTGACCACGCCCTAATTTATGCAAACACTTTAAGACCTAATATAACTAAAAGGGTTGTGTTATAAAATAATGTACCCCCCACACAGTTGTCATGAAGGGGGAATCTAATTATACAGAGAATATGGTTTTTTGAACCACGATGTAAACATGTTTATTTCTGCTGTAAAGTTGGTCATTTTAACATGGGGGTCTATGGAAATGTCTCCCTTCTGCAGACTGCTCCTACTGGCCACTAGATGAACTGCAGTTTGAGGCACTTCCTTATTGGCCTCCCGGCTCTGCCCAAGAGTTTGCCGCTTGGGTTGCAACTTACACGTTGTTCTCATTCTGTCCAAAAACATTAGTATTAGTGTTTAAAAGTTCATATATCAGTAAAAAGAGGGAGTGTAATTCCCTCTGTTAGGGGAATGTTGTTTTTTACAGGCAGTGTCAGACAGCAGGGACGCTGCAGAGCATCACCTCCATCATTAGAGGAGGAACTGCCAAACTGTTGTCAGATGAGCGTCTTGGGATGGAGCTCCCTGTTTGTCTTGAAACAGTTTTTATGATAGGAGAGCTGGTAAAGGCCAGGCCCTCATCAACCCCCCACTCCCCCAAAACCAGGTGGAACACACTTGCGTTCATTAGCGCCCTTTAATGAGGAGCAGATGCAACAATGCAGCCTCTCCCTCTCTCACACGCACGCACCCACGCACGCACGCACGCACGCACACACACACACACACACACACACACACACACACACACACACACACACACAAATACATTTTCCCATAGACAAACCCAAACTAAATGTATGTGCATGTTCTACACACACCACCAGAGATGGGGTTGTTACAAAAAAAAAGTAATATATTACATATTACTTTAAAAAAAGTAATATATTACACTACTTCGTTACTCTCTACATAAAGTAACTCGTTACTTTACTCGTTACTTTGCTCGCAGGGCCGGCCCGCCCCTCCCTACTGGCAGATCACGCAGACTGCTAAAGTTTCAAATGTTCTCTTTAGTTCAGTTTCCATTGTCGCATAAGACTGATCCAGATAGCTCTGACACGACCGTCATCGGCCAGATCACAGACGATGACGAGACGGCGTACGGAGGTCGAAAACCTGACATCTTGGTGCCAGGATAACAACCTCCATCTCAACGTCAGCAAAACAAAGGAGCTGATTGTGGATTACAGGAAGCAGCAGAGAGAGGGACACGCCCCCATCGCCATCAATGGGACTACGGTGGAGAGAGTCAGCAGCTTCAGGTTCCTTGGGGTCCACATCACTGAGGACCTGACATGGACTCTTCACACCACCACCATCACCAAGAAAGCTCGACAGCGGCTCTTCTTCCTCCGCAGGCTGAGGAGGTTCAAAATGGATTCCAGGATACTCTGCAACTTCTACAGGTGCACCATAGAGAGTATCCTGACTGGCAGCATCACGGCCTGGTACGGCAGCTGCACCGACCTCAATCGTAAGGCTTTACAGAGGGTGGTGAAAACTGCACAGAACATCACCAGGACGGAGCTGCCATCCATGGAGGACCTTTACTCCCAGCGGCTCAGGAAGAAATCCCTACGGATTATCAAAGACCCCCATCACCCCAGCCACAAACTGTTCTTTCTGTTGCCGTCTGGCAGACGTTACCGCACACTGTAAAAATATTCACCGTGAATTCACAATAAATACTTGGCCAAATTTTGCATGACTTTCACAGTAAGATTCACAGCAATTTACTGTGAATGTTTTCACAGCAATGTATTGTAATTTCACACCCATGATATTACAATACATTGCTGTGAATGTCTTCACAGCAATGTATTGTAATTTCACACCCATGATATTACAATACATTGCTGTGAATGTCTTCACAGCAATGTATTGTAATTTCACACCCATGATATTACAATACATTGCTGTGAATGTCTTCATGTTAGCTTGTAATATATAGAGCAGAGCTAACTAGCAAGTTAGCTAAACGTTAGCGGTTAGCCGTTTATGCTATGCTAGCTGTAACTAGAACATAACTATAACTATAACTGAACATTAACTAACTGGATTCCGCTGTAAGAAAGCTGTGAAACTTTACAATAAACTTGGCGACAACACTGTGACACCCCGCTGCATGTTTATGTGTAATTATCCCGTGTTGGAGACGAGAGGGTGGCGCAGCAGCATTGCAATAAGCTGTAAACTAATGTTAGCTGCCACCTGTTAAGCCCGGGCACAACATCTTGCAAGAAACAGCCTTTCAGGGTTTCTTAACATTTAACAACCTATTAATCATAACGGGAAGAAACTCAGCTAACCAGAAGAAGAAACATAACCTTAAATAAAAAATAAAACATTCACAAACTAAGGATATTCTAAATACATGTTTAACTCCATTACAGTCGCAGGACTCACCAGATCTCAAGTCTTCTGTTCTTTGTTGACGACGTCCCGATGCTCATATTTAACGTGTAGATGTAAAACGATCCCGATATTAATCCATAAACTCCTGCAGCAGAAATACAGGAGACCCGCTCAAACTGACGTGGATGTTTCAAATGTGAACGACAGGCGCAGACAGTTCTCATTGGCAGGTTTCTTCGATGACGTTTATATTAACCAATCAGGAGTGTTGTGGACTCATTCCAAACATGCCTGACTTGTCTGCCGTGTTATGGCTGAATTCCATTTCAAGTGCCGTAGCTCTGGCTGTCGGCCAGAATCTGAAAACCATACATTATACTGCATGTAAGACTATAACTAACCCTTATTACTGTATATTAACCAATGGGAAAAAAAACACAGCAACATAACACATAAATAAAATAAGGATAACTGTGACTTATTGTTGAGTAAATAACAGTGTGTGTTTTAAACCTTGGTCCTCCCTGCAGAGATTTCTCCACTTTCTATGATTTTTTTTTTTTTTTATTGATATTGTCAACTGTAGATGTTTACAATATAGTAAGTTAGGAATTTCATGAAAACATATTTATTTTTACTTTTGTTTCAACATTGGATATTTTGTGTTTGTGGTGGATTCAATCGAATATTGAGAAAATTATTTATGTAAAAATGTTTGACACTTTTTTTTTACAGTTTCATGTGTAGGTACCTTAAAATTACAAAGAAATATCTTAAAGTCTTATAATAGTAATACACTTTTATATTACGAGGAGTTACATATTTAATTGCAGATAATAATTTAAATTTTACATACATCTGCATGTATTTTCTGAAAGTGCAAAAATACTGTAAATATGATATAGTAAATTTACTTTAAAAAAAAAATGAAATAAATGTTATTTGTTGTGAAAATACTTAAAATAATGTTTTGGGTTGTTAATTTATAGTTCATATCTATAATTTTACGGGATTTTGCAAGTTATTTAAAAAAACATAATTACTATAAAAAAATAATTATTTCCTGTAAAATTAGGATATTTTTTTACAGTGTATAGAATGTCTCAGTTCAAATCTTCCAGACGGTTTGAGAAGTAGGCTATGCTGCAGGACACACGCCGGTTAGAATAGTCTATTCTGCACATGTGCAATGCTGCACAATTCAAATTTTACAGTAATGGGTTGTGCTATTACAGATGATTTTGAGTACAGTGCTTTACTGTGAAATAATAGTTAAATAATGTCAAATCCAATGTTACTGTAGTTTTATAGATATTTTGTTGTGATATTACAGGGGCTTTTTATTACAATATTTCTCTGTAATATGATACTCTTAAATGCTGTGAAATCCTTGCAATGTTTACAATGTTGTTGTGATATTACAGGGGCTTTTTATTACAATATTTCTCTGTAATATGATACTCTTAAATGCTGTGAAATCCTTGCAATGTTTACAATGTTGTTGTGATATTACAGGGGCTTTTTATTACAATATTTCTCTGTAATATGATTATTAAATGCTGTGAAATCCTTGCAATGTTTACAATGTTGTTGTGATATTACAGAGGATTTTGATTGCAGTATCTTATTGTGAAATAATAGTTAAATGCTGTGAAATCCAAGGATACAGTCCTTTTTACATGTATTTGTTGGGATATTACAGGGGGCCTTGATTACAATATGTCACTGTGAAATATTACTGTTAAATGTAGTGAAATGCTGGTAAATTTTTACAGTGCAGCATCCTGGCAAAAACAAAAAGATTCTGAGATAGTTTCTTCCCGTGGGCAGTGAGACTGTTAAACAATTGAACTGCTGAAACAATTTCATAACATTCATCAGTAATATATATCTATTATCTAATATATATCATTCCAATAACTTGTATATAGACTCGTACTGCACTATTCCACTACTCCAAATTCAAATTTTTGCTGCTTCGGAGTCGGCGGCGGCGCACTCACAACATCCTCACTCTGGGTTCGGGGGTCCTTAGCTATTAGCTTCACCTTAGCATGTGTTCTTTGCAGGTGTTTGTTGAGGTTTGACGTGGTGTTTACAGCAGTGGATAACAGCTTCTGGCCTGGACACAGTTTGCACCTCACCGTCACATTCCTGTCTATTCTTCGGACAAACTCAAAATAATGGGCATACCTCCACCCCTCGAAAGTTATCGCTGACTCTGCCATGTTTATGCAGCACTGCACGTGGAGATGTGGACGTGCAAGTCGCGCAGATTACGTACATATAAACCTGCGGCGGAAACCCCTCTTGTCTGTCAGCGTGATTATGACTGATTTTATAAAAGTAACGAAGTAACGCGTGTCGGGGCAATGTTAGTAACTGTAGTGTGATTACTGAATAATAAAAGTAACGCGTTACACTACTCCGTTACCGGCAAAAGTAATATTATTAGAGTTGGGTGTAACGCGTTACAAAATAACGCGTTACACCCAACTCTGCACACCACCAACCATTCATTCAGGGGATGGTGGCAGTGGCGGAGCCAGGACATTTTCAGTGGGGTGGCCAGGATGGAACCAGTGATCATTTTGTCACTATTATATGAACATAAAAATACATCTCACTAGAAAATAAGGGGTTATTTAAGGCACCTACAACACACCTCTACATTATTTGGGATTAAGCTAGTGGTGGAATAGATCAAATTATATTCAGTATATCTAACTATTTTTCTTATTCCCGCAGGCAAAGTAACAACGAAGCTTACATTATACAAATGTAATGCAATACACATACTGTTTAGCTTATGGTGATCAGCAGCCCTATGAGCTCATTCTCTCAGTGTATCATCAGGAAAACAGAGACACACACACATCATTTAAATAAGAGTTTTCAAATAAAATTATTGGTTAAGAATAAACATCTTAAAGTAAATAACAATAAACAATAGCCCTTAACCCTGTAAGGCCCCCGGTTGTAATTTTACAACATTACTTTAAGCTATCCTAAAAAAGTCAGTAAATGTTTTGTTTTTTTAAAAGACTACATTTACATAGTCAAACGGTCCTTTTGTTCAGCCTCACAATGCTATTGGGTAGTAAATGTGTTTATAGGTCCTGCCCTCTGGCCATACACTCACACAACCAGGGGCGCTGCCAGGGATTTTGGGCCCCATGAAAATATATCACATTGGGCCCCACCACCAGGCACAGGCCACGCCAACCAAGCACAATTGCTGTAACCACACCTCCAGAACCCAACCGACTCATTTATGCTTTAACCTGTTAAGCCCTGAGCCTGTTTTTCAGGTCTCAGGCTCGAAAATGACATTCCCAGAACAAATGACCATATCTTCCCTTCTAAAAGGGTTAAATTAATAATCTTTTTTCTCAAAGTAATGATAAACCTGTGAGTTGGATGTAGAAAAGTCAGAATCAATATAGATGTTTTTTATTTTAAAGAAAATTCAGATTTTACATAGTAAAAAACTGTAAATTATAGTGTCCGTCCAAAAATCATTTTTTACTTATAGTGAAAACTACCCTTAGATGATGGTAAGGTAGACTAAAAGCTTTAGGAATCCAAAGTACAACATATAATAAGTACCCTGTATCAAGATTGATGCAAAACAAGTGACATTTGTCCTTTTTAGAGAGATTTAGCAAAAAGAAACCACTTCTGGGGTCATTTGGGTGGATTTTCCATATCTCTGGCCTCCCTTGCTCGATTTTGATGGTTGACACCTCTTTCTGACCGTTAGAGCCAATAGAATCGAAGGGGGAGTCCCCCACACACACTCATTGTGAAACGAAAAGGTCGGGGCTTCGCGCATGCAGTTTTGCATCAGAGTGAACCTATCTCTAGCTTTGACATCTGGAAACGGAAAAGCAGTTTTAATGCTCATGGATTATCAGAAATCATTTCAAAGGGACACAGACACATTGGATTAACCTATGGATTAACTTCAGCAGCGTTTTTATCGTTTTAATGCCATTGAAGACCACTTTGGAGAGACTACAGAGCCAAGGTAAAAATGTTAGCATTTTTAGCTACCTAGCGTCATCTGTTTTGATGTCCGTTTTTGCTTATAACGTCACAAATTCGTATAAGTCAGTGATAATGTGGGTACCCATCGATTCTGTGTCACCTCACGATGTGAAACGATGTCATGGATGTAGAGAAGAGATAAATAATAAGGATTTGTGAGTGATTTTCGGTGCAGTAAGGTGTTAGCATTTTTCGCTCGTTGCTAATTCAGAGGCTCAGTGTTAGCATTGTGGGTTTTCTTTTGAAAAAAAAAAAAAAAAGATCAGTTAGATGAGTTTCTTCCCGTTACATGGATATAAAACATTCATAGTTTATTAAATAAACATGCCCTCAGACACTGTTTCCTGCAAGATGTTGCGGCAGTGCCCCGGTACCGGGGTCTCTCGGGCTTAACAGGTTAAATAACTCTACCTGTTGTAAATTCCCCTTGTTTTCCTTGATCTGCGTTATATCGTTCGTGTTTTAGTCAGGCACATTTAGGGACAGCTAAAGTAGTGCAGCTACGGGTCCTCGAGCTGGTTACACATGTGCGTTCATGACAGGACATTATTGCGGTCGCATCGTCACATGCATAATTACCATCGTCACAGAGAGAATGCGTTCGTGAAGAATAAACCATTCATTCATTCTCTACCCTACGTTATCATTATCATCATACTCATCAACCCATTCAACATCCTGTATGTGATTCCACATCAAGCATGATGTATTCTGTGTTGATGATCAGAACCAAGCTAATATAAAGTCCAACGACTGTACTTCCTGTCTCCGTGTCAACTCTCTAACCGGAGTGCTGTTTTGGATAAAGCGGCTCCAGCACAAACATCACAAAACACACAAGATTCCCCAATACCTGTACAGGCTTGCATCTATCTTGTAGTCCAGTACTAACTGTACAGTATTTACTGACACTGAGCTGTGAAAATATAACACTGTGCAGACGTGCAACATTCTGCTGCAGTGGAATTCACTATTTGATATAAGACTAACATTGCTGACAATATATCTCAATAGTCATCTTTTATGGTGTAAATGCCTTTTTAATAATAACATTTTTTAATGGAACATTCTCAACATGAATGCATAAATATAACTTAAATATGTGGAAAAATACTGTGTTTGAAATGTGTAATTGAAATGAGATGATAGCTTTTTGTTTTGATATATATATATATATATATATATATATATTAGGGCTGTCAAGTTAACGCGTTAATAACGCGTTAACGCAAAAAAAAATTAACGCCACTAATTATTTTAACGCGATTAACGCATGTGTATTTTTTGTCCTCGGCCGCCGTAGTTTCAGAGCGCATCGAGTGTAAAATACCATCGACAAGCTGATGCTGACAGCCTCGCTCCTGCCGCCCGCTTGTGGCAGACCACACTTCCACGCTCACCGGCAGGCCCGGACTGGCCATCGGGAGGACCGGGAGGGAGTGTGTATGTGTGGCGCGACTCGCGCAAGCGAGGCACACCTTACGTGTTGTTGTTGTTAGCATCTGGTGCTAGCTAGCTGCGCTAACGGATTTAAGGAGCTGTTTCAATGACATTTCGCCGACAACTGCGCCGAGCACTTGACTTTATGCAGGTAGCCAGACAGTGGGACATTGTACGAAAAGTCAGCACACTCAGCACGGATCGTACGCGCAACATGATTGCAGCGTCCAGGCAGCTCCCATTCGAGCATATATGCCTTGAGCTGCACATAGCTCCAACGATTCATCACAGTGTCTACACACACACACACACACACACACACACACACACACACACACACACACACACACACACACACACACACACACACACACACACACACACACACACACACACACACACACACACACACACACACACACACACACACACACACACACACACACACACAGTATTATTGTATGAAAGAGAGGTTCCAGGTTGAATTGAGGCGAATATTTGTAATGTTCAGAGGTTGTTGTGTTTAATATTCATGAGAATATTTGTCATTGTTCAAATGATAATAAACAAACATATAAAGCATATTTGTCCACTCATATGTTGATAAGAGTATTAAAAACTTGAAAGATATCCCTCTAAGGTACATTTAGAACAGATAAAAAATGTGCGATTAATTTGCGATTAATCGCGATTAACTATGGACAATCATGCGATTAATCGCGATTAAATATTTTAATCGACTGACAGCCCTAATATATATATATATTGTATTCCAGTCTCCCTTCAGATATGTTAAGTGGCATTCAACACAATGCTGCTCACCTCCTTCAGTTGGGAGAAAAGCTGGTTCAGGTTCAGCATTCTGGGGGGACAGGGCTGCTGAGCCTAAAGGCCGCTACACACCCACCTGAGACCAAAGAACGCGTACCGAAGGCATCCCGACTTTTACGTCAGCTTCGTCGCCCGCGTCGCCTGCGTCGGCTACGTCGGCTACGTCGCCCGCTACGCCGCCCGCCTACGAACACACCGCAAATACTTCAGTCGACTAGTGGCAATAACTGTCCTTACCAGCAGGCAGCGGTAGTGTGAACAGACAATCAGAGTGATTGCTTGGGCCGACTTTCTCTAACCTCCCGCGGCCGATTCAACATGTTGAATCGGCCGCGGGAGGCGTCGGGAGGTGTGAAAAGGTGCCGTAAAGAGACGACATTGCGGGACACACCAACCTGAGTAGGGCGCCGCGAATGCCCGACTGCCTCTGACGGCCTCTGACTCCCAAAATCGGGCTGTGTCCGGGCCTTAAAGATGGATCTGTTGGTCCTGGCACCAGGGGGAGGGACAATTGATTTAGTATGAATAGCTGCTAAAAATGTACCTGCATTTGTTAAATGTCAGCTAAAAGAGCAGTGAAATTAAAAACCTCTGCATTTTCTTTATAGATATTAATAGTACTTAATGTCAGCTTAGTAAAAAAAAAACATAACAATACCAGACCAATCACCAGAGAGTTGCATGGAAATAAACATCTGTCTTATTGGCTGACAGGTACCTATCCTGTGACAATGTTTAAACTGTCAGTCGGACTCAGAGTTTTTGAAGATGGAAATAAGAAAAATTTTTCTTAAAAAAGACGACAATTCTCAAGTGGTGGCTCACACAACAACCCCAGAGCCACCACTTGCACCAGGTAAACAAGGCATGTAAATGTCAGTAAACTTCCAAGTTATGCGAACATGTAAGCAAAGCATAAATTACAGCTACGTTGTTGACGTTACTTTGAATCGCGCGGGTAAGCTAAACCGTTAGCAAGTAGCTATAGCTAGCCAGAGATATTAAATTAACACTTTGTCATACAATATAAAAAATCCTCTGGAAAATGTTGACTTACTGTCAGTGTTCGACATGAAGCTAGAAGCTACCTTACATTACACAGCAACACACTCTCACTCCCTAAACGTCGAAACCTGACCGCTTGGTCAGGGTCCCGTGGCGTGCAGTTGGGACGCGCCTTCAGCTTCATAAACGGACGCAAAGAGCTTTCAACTGATTGCAATGTATTCCCATCGGCGGCGGTATTTGACGCTCATTGAAGCACCGCATCGGTCCATGTCGGCGGCATTTAAAGGCAATGTGAGCGTCCATTCCCATTGGATAACGGAGGATTTTACACCCGGAAGTAACTATTCTCCTTACTGTCGATTGATTTTACAGTGATATCTGCACTACTCATCAACTCAAAAACATCCTTGTTAATTACACAACATTGATTGGTTTAAATTGTGTGCAATGCTTTTGTATATTTCCCCTTCGATTCGGAGACACAAATATTTTTTCGGAGTTTAGGATGGCAGAAGACACTACACTACCCAGAATCCTCAGCTATCGTTTAGGACTACATCATGTGCTTTGTTTGACAAACCCCGTGATTAGTTCTAAAGCTCTGTGATTGGTTGACCTCCAACTGCATTCCATATGAAAAAAAACGTTTCGTAAAAGATAAAATCATACTTTATTCAGCAGTGCTTGCTTTACTCTTTGAAAGTCATCACATGAATGCATTGTAATAAATGGTTCGGCTGCATTAAATATTACACATCTGTCGTAGTTCTTTATTTATCTACAGAGATCGGGCTTCAGAATAGACCGGAAACTATTCTTTTACCGTTCTGTTTTAATTTCACAATAAAGTTAGTAGTAATATTTTGTTTTGATATTATTGTTTTGTATTAACTACTAGACCGCTGGGTCATGTTAAGACCATCTTTTCTGTGTTGCTGTGGGTTTTTCACATCGCTTTTGTGTTACAAATATCAAAACAATAACTAAATATATCCGTCGTAAACTAAACCAGAAACAGCAGTATATTTTATTTTGTTAACACTGTAAACTTGACAGCTTTTTAACCCGCACCTCCTACTGGTTAAAGCACGTTATTACACGTTTAGAGTCATTGCAATGCAGGTAGATTGTGTTGCTTTTTAATGACTGTTTTAAATGCCTTTTTCTTAATGTCTTTCATTTTTGTAAAGCACTTTTGAATGTGTTATATTTTATTTTAAATAGGAGGAAAGTAGAAGGTCAATGATAGAAATATAGAATAGAAAATATCAAGAAGATACTGTAAATGGTATCTAGATTAAAACAGTTTAGTGCCGGATGTACAAAGATATTAATAGGAGGATGTGCAAAACAGACAAACTAATTAGGCTTTATTTAAACATTAAATAATACTTTAGGTTAAGGTCTTCTTTTAAATACATGTAAGCAAAAAGCTTTGGGGGTATCTATATTAAGCCTGACAAAGTACTTAACGTTTAATATATTGCATGGTTTGTTTGGGACTTGACAATCAACTTTCCTGCAAAGTTAACTATGTTGAAGCACTTATTTTAACCGATATTATACATATTTATTATACTCTTATAAGATGTATGTAGATAGAATAAGAAATGTGCAGAATATGACAGTTTAATGGTGGAGGTACACACATATTGATAGATCTCTTGTTGAGGAACCTATGACCCAAGTTTGTCATCATTGCATAACTACACCGTAGTTGTGTATATGATATTTCAATAAACCTTTGAAAATCTTGAAATCTTGAAAGGGATGTACAAAATAGCCATTATATACAGTCTTTAATGAACGATTAGAGAATAACGAGTAATGAATATACTTTATAGGGATCTGCAGATAAATATTTAGTCTTCTCAAGCACCAACTATCAAATATCTCGCCTGATTGTTTGCACTTGACAATCACCTTCACTGAATTTTACTCAGGTGTAACTAAAGTCTGATTTAAGGGTTGTTTATATTTCACATCATTAATCCAAATCTGTAAAGTAACTAAAATAAATGTAGTGGAGTAAAAATACCAGGTTAACCTTAAAGAAAGCCCTCAGGATTATAAAAGACCCCCATCACCCCAGCCACAAACTGTTCTGTCTGCTGCCTTCTGGCAGGCGGTACCGCAGCATCCGGACTAAAACCACCAGACTCAGGGACAGTTTCATCCCACAGGCCAGAAGACTATTAAACACCTGAACTTAGAAACAACATCCATAGCATTCATCTGTGTTACGGTTTTGTATTTGTTTTCATTTTCCACCTTTGTTTTGAAATGTTTTCCTCCTTCTGTTCCTTCTTCCTGTGTTTGCCTTCCTGTCGTTAGTTTCCCTGGTGTGTCTGATTGTCTGATTGTGTTCACCTGTTGCCCTTGTGTTTCTGCCTCCCTTACCCCAGCTGTGTCTTGTCTTGTGATTACCCCTCTCTGTATTTAGTCTTGTCTTCCCCTGTGTGCCTTGTCGGTTCATTGTGGGTTTTTCCTGTCTCCCTCCATGTCAGTCACGGTCAGTCTTTTTCGATAAATGTTTTTTTCCTTTTGCTTTCGTTTTGTTTCAAGTCATGTTTTTTCTCCTCAGCTTTTGTAATAAAGCTCGTTTTTGTTTATAGACCTTTACCCTTTTTGTAGTCTGCATTTGGGTCCTACCCTTTCCACATTACCTAACAGAATGAACCGACCAGAAATGGACCCAGCAGACAGCTTGTACGAGGTGACGTACAATTTAACATGCTTGAGGAATGACTTTCGATATGCCTCCAGTAGTGAAGAGAGGCAGTCTATCATTTATACGGCACGCCAAGAAGTAACCTCAAGGCCCTGGTTAAGGGAGTTACTACCCGAGTGGATTGAGGACTTTTTTGGTAGCGTTGAGGTCAAACCTGTTTCCCGGCCTGCTAGCTCCAGGCATGCTAGCCCCCTGCCTCCCAGTTCCCGGCCTGGCACCGTACGTCTCGGTGTGTTCCGTCTGGAGTCAGCCCCTGCTTCTTCCCCATTTCCTGCTCCTGTCCAGGAGCCGTTCTCGGGTACTCGTCTGGCTTTTGGAGGTCCAAGGAGCCTCCAAAAGGCTCATAAGAGAAGGAGTCGCAAGTCCAGGCTAGCAGCCCGAGCCCCAGAAGCCATGCTTTGGGCTCCAGTACAGGCCCCAGCAGCCATGGTTCCGGCTTCAGTACCAGCCCACACAGCCATGGTTCCGTGCTCCAGTGCCGGCCCACACAGCCATGGTACCGTGCTCCAGTACCATCCCACACAGCCATGGTTCCGTGTTCCGGTTCCGTGCCCAGCAGCCATGGTGCCTGCTCTAGTACCGGCCCACACAGCCATGGTTCCGGCTCCAGAACCGGCCCATACAGCCATGGTTCCAGCCCCAGTTCCGGCCCCAGCAGCCATGGTTCCGGCCCCAGCGGCCATGGTTCCGGCCCCAGCAGCCATGGTTCCAGCCCCAGTTCTGGCCCCAGCAGCCATGGTTCCAGCCCCAGTTCTGGTCCCAACAGCCATGGTTCCGGCTCCAGTTTCGGCTCCAGTACTGGCTCCCCGGCCCACTCCAGCCCCCCGTGTTTTGTCAGTGGTTCGGCCCACTCCAGCCCCCCGTGTTTTGTCAGTGGTTCGGCCCACTCCAGCCCCCCGTGTTTTGTCAGTGGTTCGGCCCACTCCAGCTCCTCGTCTCCTGTTGGCTCTCCGGCCGACGCCAGCCCCCCGTGTCCTGTTGGCTCTACGGCCGACGCCTACTCCATGTCCTGTCCCATTGGGGGTCCCGCCGACTACTCTTCTGCCGGGGGTCCTGCCAACCCTATGTCCTGTCCCGTTGGAGGTCCCGCCGACTACTCTTCTGCCGGGGGTCTTGCCAATCCTATGTCCTGTCCCGTTGGGGGTCCCGCCGACTACTCTTCTGCCGGGGGTCCTGCCAACTCCATGTCCTGTCCCATTGGGGGTCCCGCCGACTACTCTTCTGCCGGGGGTCTTGCCAACCCTATGTCCTGTGCGGTTGGGGGTTCCGCTGAGGGTCCTGCCAACTCCACGTCCAGTATCGTTGGGGGTCCTGCCGACACCTGTTCCGCTGTGGGTCCTGCCAACCCCATGTCCTGTCCCGTTGGGGGTCCCGCCGACTACTGCTCCGCCAGGTTTCCTGCCAACACCAGAACCTGTCCTGTTGGGGGTCCCGCCGACACCTGCTCCGCCAGATTTCCTGCCTACACCATATCCTGTCCTGTTGGGGGTCCCGCCGACACCTGTCCCGCCGGGGGTCCTGCCAGCTCCATGTTATGTTCTGTTGGGGGTCCCGCCGACACCTGTCCCGCCGGGGGTCCTGCCAACTCTGTGTCCTGTCCTGTTGGAGGTCCTGCCGACACCTGTTCCACCGGGGGTCCTGCCGACACCTGTTCCACCGGGGGTCCTGCCAACTCTGTGTCCTCTTCCGTTGGGGGTCCAGTCGACACCAGCCCTTGCTCCATCCGGGGGCCCATTGACACCAGCCCATGTCATGTTCAGGATCCCGTCTACGCCTGTCCCGTCGGCTCCGGTTCCTGTCCGGCCGATACTGGGTCCTGCCCGTCCTCCGGAGTTGTCCCGTCAGCGCCTTCCTGCCCGGTCTCCGGAGCTGTCCCGTCAACGCCTTCCTGCCCGTCCTCCGGAGCTGTCCCGTCAGCGCCTTCCTGCCCGTCCTCCGGAGCTGTCCCGTCAGCGCCTTCCTGCCCGTCCTCCGGAGCTGTCCCGTCGCCGCCTTCTTGTTCGCCCTCGAGCCCGGCCCCCTGAGTGCAGCGGTCTTCGCCCTCGAGCCCGGCCCCCTGACTCTTCCAGCCGCTGCCTTCGCCCTCAAGCCCGGCCCCTTGAGTTCTCCAGCCGTGGTCTTCGCCCTCGAGCCCGGCCTCCTGACTCTTCCAGCCACTGCCTTCGCTCTCATGCCCGGGCCCCTGAGTTCGCCCGCTGTGGCCTTCGCCCCTTTTTGGACTCTGCCTTGCCCCCGGGCCCGTCCTCCGGACCCCCTCCACCCACCCTTTTGGCCCTGGTTGTGTGTCCCTCCTCCGGGCCCCCTCCGCCCACCCTTCTAGAGGTTTTGGGGTTTTCTTGGGACGTCTGGAATCCGTCCCTTGAGGGGGGGGGGTTCTGTTACGGTTTTGTATTTATGTTTTCATTTTCCACCTTTTGTTTTGAAATGTTTTCCTCCTTGTGTCTTCTCTGTTCCTTCTTCCTGTGTTTGCCTTCCTGTCGTTAGTTTCCCTGGTGTGTCTGATTGTCTGATTGTGTTCACCTGTTGCCCTTGTGTTTCTGCCTCCCTTACCCCAGCTGTGTCTTGTCTTGTGATTACCCCTCTCTGTATTTAGTCTTGTCTTCCCCTGTGTGCCTTGTCGGTTCATTGTTGGTTTTTCCTGTCTCCCTCCATGTCAGTCACGGTCAGTCTTTCGATAAATGTTTTTTTCCTTTTGCTTTCAAGTCATGTTTTTTGTCCTCAGCTTTTGTAATAAAGCTCGTTTTTGTTTATAGACCTTTACCCTTTTTGTAGTCTGCATTTGGGTCCTACCCTTTCCACATTACCTAACAATCTGGCTGCTACTTGGAAATTATTTATCTAATATATCATATTCCAATCACTTGTATATAGACTCTTATTGCACTATTTCACTTTATAGTGGGGGGGGGGGGTAGGACACGTTCAAGTCTTGATTTGGATAGTGTGCCGTCGATGGGTTTCATTCCATTTCAAAGTGCTGTTTCACGCAGTGTAAACTTTGCGCATTGCCACTCCAACATCCATTCACAGAGCTTGAGAACTAATCACGGGGTTTGTCAAACAGAGCACATGGTGTAGTCCTAAACGATAGCTGAGGATTTTGCAACCCGGTATCACGGCAAGACGTGAACATGTGACGATCTACCATGCTGGGAGACGTGAATATGTCACGGTTTCGTCCCTTCAAACGTGACAGTTACACGGTATTGTTAACATGGCCCAACCAGTGGAGAAATACCCGGAAGTGCCAAGCAAATGGTCTACCGCGCCGGTCGGTTTTTATTGTCAAAATTAGATGTTTTTAATCGTCACACTTGATTTCGCCGATTTTCTTGTTGCCCTAGCTGGTCGACACCTCTTTTAGCAGAAACAAAGGCTACATTCATGTATTAAATCGATGTTAATCCATGTGTGTGGATCATAGACTAGTGTGGATGTGGAATTAACGGATGTGACGTTGTGCGATTGCGTTGCCAGGCAACGCAATTTACAAACTCTTCAACTACAACCCTAATTATATTTAAAAACATTTTAGAAGGCCTCACGAAATACTTTAATGTAAATTAAAATGTAAATGTGAAGGGATGTGTGTAATGTGATGATTGACATTATTCACCCACGGATCTATGGGTTGGGGGTATTGTTCCGCACGGACATTTTAGTTAACCGGACTTACTGTTCATGTGAAATCCGAAAAAAAATACGTTATACACCATAACGGTGCACAGCTGATATAAAAGGACTTGTCGTTTTTAAAGATATTACTGATTTTCTTTTAATATAAGAATGTAAATACTGAGTTGAGAGAATAGTCAGGGGATTTGGGTGATGGGAGACACATCTATGGATTCAGAATTTCAATAGCTTACTGTTAAATGACGGATATACCTTTCTGTCTGTGATGTTTTACAAATCAGATATAAGTAAAACATGTGAAATAATATAGCAATATCCTGTACAATTATGTGAAAACATGAATAAAACTACACATCTTCAGATGTTATACATACACAAGTGTCCTACACTAATAATACAAAGTTATTATGGCTGTGTGTACCTTGTGTGCACCGCCTAGTGGTTAAAGCACGTTATTGAATTAGTTGTGTATATGATATGTCAATGAACCTTAGAAAATCTTGAAATCTTGAAAGGGATATGCAAAATAGCCATTATATACAGTCTTTAATTAACTATTAGTAGAGAATAACGAGTAATTAATATACTTTATAGGGATCTGCAGATAAATGTTTAGTCTTCTCAAGCACCAACTATCAAATATCTCTCCTGATTGTTGGCACTTGACAATCACCTTTTCTGAATTTTACTCAGGTGTAACTAAAGCCTGATTTAAGGGTTGTTTATATTTCACATCATTAATCAGAATCTGCAAAGTAACTAAAATAAATGTAGTGGAGTAAAAATACCAGGTTAACCTCTGAATTGTAGTGGAGTAGAATTTCTGTTTTGTTTAGTAATGGATATTGAATATGGAATAAAGGTTTTGACAAGACCTGGTGTAACAATAATCAAAAAGGACATTAAAAGAGCTCCAGATGTTAATGATCTAAACAAAACAGCACACCTGAAATGTATATTTAAATACTTTATTAAGGGCAGTGAATTCGTTTTTTCTGTATGTTTTTCAAATCAGTGTTATACAGTAAGTGTCATAGACAGTGTTACATTGCTATTATTATCCTTAAAATATATGTAAAACAAAACCACTTATGATCTTTTTTTTGGGGTGGTTTACTAATGACAGTTAATTCTGTTTCTGCTATTGATGGTTTCATTTTTGTGAAAAATAATAAAATAATAAAATTCAATAACGTGCTTTAACCACTAGATGTGCCTTTCTATCATCTGTGCACCGTTATGGCGTAAATACAGCCTATCTACCAATTGGATCAAATATAAAAGTCAGCCGAATTAGTGTTGATACTGCAAGGAGACGTATTGTGTGAAAAGAAATGTAAGATGTTGTTTAATTGCTTATATATTTAAGATCCACGTCAAGTTTTCAGTTTTGGCGGCAGTTCTTCCTGTTTGTCCAGAAGTCTTCTCATCAGGGCTCTATAAATACAGAACTACGGCAGATATGTAATATTTAATGCAGCCGAACCGTGTATTACAATGCCGTTATGTGATGACTTTCAAAGAGAAAAGCAAGCACACTCGGAATAAAGTATTATTTTATTTTTAATTTTTTTCTTCGGATTTCACATCAACAGTAAGTCCGGTTAACTAAAATGTCCGTGCGGAACAATACCCCCAACCCATAGATCCGTGGGTGAATAATGTCAATCATCACATTACACACATCCCTTCACATTTACATTTTAATTTACATTAAAGTATTTCGTGAGGCCTTCTAAAATGTTTTTAAATATAATTAGGGTTGTAGTTGAAGAGTTTGTAAATTGCGTTGCCTGGCAACGCAATCGCACAACGTCACATCCGTTAATTCCACATCCACACCAGTCTATGATCCACACACATGGATTAACATCGATTTAATACATTAATTTAGCCTTTGTTTCTGCTAAAAGAGGTGTCGACCAGCTAGGGAAACAAGAAAATCGGTGAAATCAAGTGTGACGATTAAAAAATAAATTAAAAACATCTAATTTTGACAATAAAAACCGACCGGCGCGGTAGACCACTTGCTTGGCAATTCCGGGTATTTCTCCACTGGTTGGGCCATGTTAACAATACCGTGTAACTGTCACGTTTGAAGGGACGAAACCGTGACATATTCACGTCTCCCAGCATGGTAGATCGTCACATGTTCACGTCTTGCCGTGATACCGGGTTGGGATTCTGGGTAGTGTAGTGTCTTCTGCCATCCTAAACTCCGAAAAAATATTTGTTTCTCCGAATCGAAGGGGAAAAACACAAAAGCATTGCACACAATTTAAACCAATCAATGTTGTGTAATTAACAAGGATAATCTGGTGTTTTTGAGTTGATGAGTAGTGCAGATATCACTGTAAAATCAATCGACAGTAAGGGGAATACTTACTTCCGGGTGTAAAATCCTCCGTTATCCAATGGGAATGGACGCTCACATTGTCTTTAAATGCCGCCGGCATGGACCGATGCGGTGCTTCCATGAGCGTCAAATACCGCCGCAGATGGGAATACATTGCAATCAGTTGAAAGCTCTTTGCGTCCGTTTGTGAAGCTGAAGGAGCCTCGGAGCGTCCCAACTGCACGCTACGGGACCCTGACCAAGCGTCGCTCCTGGACGTTTAGGGAGTGAGAGTGTGTTGTACACAGTGACAGGGGAGTGATTTGTAAAATATCCATAAAGAAAAAGAAAATCTGTTTACAGTTCTGTTTCATATGGGTGTTGAAATATGTATCCATAGATCTCTTAATTTTGCTCTCAAAGTGCACCAGATTGATGCTTTTAACTTCAATATTAAAAAAAAAATCACAGCTCAGATGTGTGGGCCTCATTTGTCCAATTTAGATGAATTACTGAGATCATATATCATTCTCCTTATTTTAGACTATTTTTATCTTTGAAGAAGTCAGAAAATTCCCCTTCTGTGGATGTGGGTTAGTTTTCTTTTTACTGGTGTGATACCCCATTCACACCAAAGGTGTTTCAGGGCCGGTTCGGAGCTGGAGCTTGAAAAGCACCGGGTTTTCCTGTTCACACCGCAGCGGAGCAGCCTCTAAGCTCCGGAATCCGGTTCGTTTCGAGCACCAAAAAGTTGTCCGTCTAGAAGCAAGAACCGCATACGTCACGCTTACGTCGGAGGGGGGCGAGATTAACCTGAGCTAACAGTTAAGGCGAGTATGGCAAATAAAAGTTGTAACAAGCAGTAGTGCTGAGCAAAGTGACTAGAACGCAACCACACACTTGTACAAAAAAAAACACGCTTTATAAAGTCAGGCAACACTAACCAGGCTTCGTGTGATTCTGTTTATTTGTACCTTACTTTGACCATCCGTTCGCTGTTATTGATCATTGTGGAGAGCAGGCAGACGTTTTGTTTGTTATTATAGCAGCTATCGGATGGAATCAATACATGGGCTGCACAGGTTGTCATGTCCGACTATCACAAGTAGAATCATAATGAAAAATACGCCGGTAAAATGTGCCTGTAGAAAACGGCTTAGCAAGTAGTCAGTTTAGCTTCGGTTGCTATGCTAACATCACCCATGTTATACCAGAGAAACTTTCATAACAGCGTTGTGATGCCAAACAGCGTCAATTCAGACTGACACCAAACAGCGTCAATTCAGACTGACACACATTCACTTAAGGGGAACTGGGGATATGTATCAGCTGCTTGTGTGACAGTCAGACAGTGAATACTTTAGAGCCGTGTGAGCTAACCCGGAGCTAACGGGAGAATAAACTCCCGTGGAAGAGCAGCCAGCACTGCAGCGGTCGGTAAATGCCGCTGAAACACATTAATAAACAATGAACCACGGCACTCTGGAGAAAAGTATAAGGTTGGAGAAGTCGTTATTTAATTTAATCTGGCTTCGTATGATTAAAAGCAACACGATCATCGACCCGACGCAGTCCCCGGCCCGTTGTTGTTGTGAGGTGAGCTCCGTTGGGGAGAAAATCAGCGACGTAAACTGTGACATCATGACGCAGCAGCGGCAGCACCAGTCGGGCTCTGAGCGGTGTGAAAAGAGCCGGAGCTAAACCGAAGTACCGGTTCTGAACCAGAAAAGCTCTAGCACGGAGCTTGAATCGGAGTTGCGTTGGTGTGAAAGGGGCATTAGAGGCTCAACTTCTCATCACTGACAACAACAACTGTTTGATGTCTTCCTCAAGGAAACACACACAAACTGCTGATGGACATGTTGGCTGTTCCTCACCACTTTCTGTTAGAGCAATATATCTTTAAATCAAATTTAGATAATCTTTACATTTTGAAAATGTCTATGCATTTTATATTTACTAAAGCTACATCATATAAATGTTAGATAACAAAAAAAGTAGCAGGTCATCAAATTATAATTTGTTAATTAGTCTTAGTTCACCAAACTTGGAGAACTTTCAGATGTATTAAAAGTCTCAAGGAGTTCATATCAATCCCATGTGTTTTTAAACTTGAGTAGAATTGTTCGCAGTAAATGTTAATTTCCTACAATCAATTTACTCTTTCAAATTAAAAGGAGTACTAGCATATGTGTATTACGTTCAACACAAGCCTATATAAAACATTAAAACAGGTTGGTTGTTGAACTCAGAATGTAAACTGTAACAGGGGCTACAATGCTAACATTAGCAGTAGCATGCTAACATTAGCATCATAGCACAGTAAGAACAGCACAGCTGTTGTCAGTAGTTCTGCAGGTATTTGGGCATACATACATTTTGGACAAACAAAAATGCTGAGGTGACAAAAGAGCTACAGGAAAAGCCAGAGCATCACCAAAGTTATTCCAAATCCAAGTGTGAAGCAATGTCATGGCAAGGGGGATTTAAAGAGAGCCATTCTTAGTCTTGACAGTTCTCTGCTCAGTTAGCCTAACCTTGTAATGACCTTTAGTGTCTTCACTTTTGAAAAATAAACAACATTCAGATTTCCCCAAATGTTTAAAAACTGGTCATGAATTGTAGACTTATAATGGCAATAACTTTTTTTTTACTTCAACATAAAGGTGAGCTTGCATCTGGAATATGAAAATCAGTACTAATATATGCAAATGTCGGGCAAATGTTACAGGCACAACCTTCTCTAAACACATCTGTTTTCTAAACTAGTTGGTTGATTTGTCTAGAATTCCAACCCTGACTGCTACCAGCATGGAAAAGAAATGGGGCCTCAGAATACTGAAATCTGTATTTATTTAAATCTTTTTTTCTTTCTAATTTGTTATTATTTACATTGCTTTTAAAATCGTTCTGTGTGACATGAAAAAAATGGGGAAATCGTGTTGGTGAACACGAATCAATAGATTAATTTCGTGATTATAACACGAAATGTCGTGAGACTGTTGAAATATGATATGAGATGAACATATCACAAACTTTAATACACGCAGAACTACTATTTAGAGACTCTGAAGGTAATATCATTGTTCAAGCACACATACGTTTGATAACATCTGCTTTCAGCTGGAATTGAATTTCCTATGTGTACTTAATACTATGATACCCTTATAAAATAAATATAACTGCATTTCATGACCTTATTATTCAACAATCTGTAGAATTCTTAAGAGCCAAGCAAAGGAGATCAGAAGAGGTACAGCTGTGGTGTGTGTGTGTGTGTGTGTGTGTGTGTGTGTGTGTGTGTGTGTGTGTGTGTGTGTGTGTGTGTGTGTGTGTGTGTGTGTGTGTGTGTGTGTGTGTGTGTGTGTGTGTGTGTGTGTGTGTGTGTGTGTGTGTGTGTGTGTGTGTGTGTGTGTGTGTGTGTGTGTGTGTGTGTGTGTGTGTGTGTGTGTGTGTGTGTGTGTGTGTGTGTGTGTGTGTGTGTAAGGTTTGGCATTTCAGACAGAGATATCATAGAAAAAAGGGTGAGTGGTCTGTGGTTCCTCAGTGGAGCGGGGGGGGGGGGTGCAGGCTGGGAGTTGGGAGTCGGGAGTCCCGCAGCTCCGCTGGGCGTCTGCTCTTCAGTCCCCGGTCTGATAAGCTGCATCCCTCTGCCCCCCCCCCCCCCCCCCCCCCCCCCCCCGGTACATCCTCCCCCTGTTGGAAATGCCAGTGCAGGGTGGAGGGCAGAGTTCACCCAACGGGGGGGCTTGATGAACCATGGGGCAGCTATACTTCTTATCAGCATCCACACACCTGTATTGCTGCTACAATAGGGGGCCATAGAGGTGTGTCTGTTTGGTGGTATGCGGGAGGGCAAAACAGATGCACAGAGAGAGGAACTACAAGGTGGTCTCTTACTGGGTTTTTGAACTCTTGGATTTTTGAAGGAGTTCATCATTTCCGCACAAAGAACAGGCCTGACAGTTTTTGTTCGTCAAGTCGGCCTCTGGCTGATCTGAGATTAGCAGAGGTGCTGCTTGATAAGAGATCAGGTCAACAGCCCACCAATCTCTGGGCCCATCTTCTTCTCTGCTTGCTTGTTCTGCTGGTTGTGAGCTCAGAAACAGGAGAGGGAAACAGAACACAATTTCTGAGCTGGTAGTTGAATGCTATGATGCATTTCATGAACTTAAACAAGCATATAGTTGTCGCTGTCTATTAGGTCTGTAAGACTTCAGCTGTAATGGTCTGTAAAACCACTCAGGAAGTTAAGTTGATCTATTTAGGTGGGCTGCTAAATGCCTCTTTGCATATCATGTCTGTACGTGCAAACACAAGCAGTTTTGAGTATATGCGTGGCTACACACTTTTGTGTGTGTTTTCTATAATTGTGTAAGCCAATGAGGAACTGATAAGCCTTATGGAGCCAGCCGGCAGACACTTAAAGATGTCTGCATTGATAATGAGCAGGGAGTTTAGTAAAGCCAAACCGTCCTCAAAATAGTTTGACCTGATCACTGCTGATGAATCCTGCTCCAGGTGATGTTATCAGCAAACCATTTATTGTCATAACCTCCTTTAGTAAAGCCAAACCATTTATTGTCATACCCTCCTCAGCACACTGTCGCTGCAGTTTTGTCCTCCAATGATGGCTGAGGAGGAATGCTCTTCCTTCATGTTTAATGTAACTTTCCATATTGGGAGAAGAACTCTAAACATGTGAGTGTCTGTAGAGCTCTGGTTGTAGGAGATCAAAGCAAGGGATAGCCAATGTTGAAGTGGGCTTATCTAACTACTGTGGCAGGGGTCAGCAGCTTAAAAAAGCTATGATCTCAGTGTTCATTGAAAAGAATCCTCCATGGCGACACTCAACTGTGGCCTTGAGAGAAACTGGCTGCAGCAAATAGGTTAAAGGCTAATTGATTGCATGTTGTTAGAGTGCATGACTTGGGTCCCTGCCGGTGTAAGTGAACTAATTATATGCCCAAGGACATAACAAGTGCCTGGGAGAGTAAGTGTGCCGCGTCCCTCGCCCCCCACCCTTCTGTCTGTGTTTTTGAACTTGGAGATGAAGCCATCTGCACGCTCTCTGGAGACACCGGGCTCCCTCGTCTCTCCTTCATTTTCTGCTCCCACTGTAATGGGAAAATTGCTCTGTCTCTCCGCTCTAGTTGGGATTGGCAGCGTTGATAAGCATTGCAGGGACAATTAGAGGCAGGAGTTTATATTGAGAGGCTTTCAAACGACGCTGGGCTGTCATTGGTGGCTGATACCCCTTGGGACCTATGCACTGAACATGACTCCATCTCAGTGAGAGAACACCGCTGCTTAGAGGTAAAGTCCAGTGTTTGGGTGCAGCAACAACCTCTGATTCTTGTCATTTCATTGATCTTAACAGCAGTCACCCTCAGTATGTAATCAGACAATAGGCGCGTGTGTATAGCAGCTGGTTTCTTTCCTTTTTCTTCCTTTTCATGTATTCTCTTCACAATAAAGACAACAAAAAGCTCTCTTATCCACCAAGTCTGGCTTTGTTTGGATGTGTATGATGAGCCTGTCATTATTTCAGCAGGCTTCTACCAGCACAGATTTACCTTACCTTTCTCCTTCTCGCAGAGATGGCCCCGAATTGGGAACATACCTTGCTGTGCTGTAGTCCCTCAACTAATTACTGTTAAAAGGTCTGATATGACTGGGTGGCATGCAGGCAGCGAGAGGCTGGGACTGGCAGGCAGAAATATGAAGGTGTGGAAGGGCCTGGGGGCATTGTTTATGAGCTAAGTGAAGTGGACCATCACAGAGGGAGTCAAGCAAAGGCCAAATAAGTGATGGAAGGAACGATTAGAGGAGAGTGAGAGGGGGGAGGAAAGAGCAACATTCCTGCATAGGACTCAATCCCCCCTCTCAGTAACAGGACACTTGTCTCCGCAGTGGGGGCGTCACATGAGAAAAGCCCAGAGCATGTTAGCAGCCCTGCTACATCTTCTTCTGGGTTTTCCTGATCAGTCTGGAAGTGCTCAGTTCACATTTGGTACATGTGTGTACAGTTTTTAATCTGTTTCCTGTCTGAGGCTCATTCAAACAGCACCGGACAGATTATCTATCCCTGAGCTATTCATCATGGTCTGCCTCTCTCCCAACTCTCAGGACCACGTCTCCAACTTCCTCATGTATCTGGGGTCAAACATGCATCAAGACCCAAACCCATTAGCTGCCAGGTTTTTCCTGAGCTCAGATAAAAGCTGTGATAATAGCAGCGCTAGTTGAGTCAGTGGAGCTGCATTCACAGCACACTGCTAATTGGCCATAAATGAGCCCATCTGGTTTGATTTGCTGTTCCGTGAGGCAGCAGGGTAGCAGCCCCCCACCCCCCCCCCCCCCCCCCAGCTAAGCTGCTCTAGCTGCCTGCTCAGCCCACGGCCCCACTAACACGAGACCACCTAAGCTGAACTCATAACTTGAAACCTAAACTATACCTCTATACACCGACACATAAAGAGCTAGGTTCGGCTTATTCAAAAGCCTGCCCTTAATTACTGCATTATAGATAAACCCTCGGCTAAGGCCTTCTTTTGAGAAGAAGTATGCAACATTCATGCCTGAAAAAATATAATAATTAAGTAAAAACGTTATACAAAGCCTGAAGAAAATAAAAGTGTAGTTGAATGTTATACTGTCCAGCAGTGCAGCATGATGGGAAGGGATGACAGGGTAGTGGATCAGTGGTTCAGTGGTTCAGTCAGGGGCTGACCTTTGGCTTGTAGGTTCAGGGTGGAGGCTGATGTGAGTTGTGGGGTAAAATATTATGGGCTGTCTCAGAGACATATAGAGAAAAAGTGAAAACAGTATTGCAATGAATAGTTACTGAGATCAATTAAAAGGCCATATAACTCAGGTTTGTTGTATATCTACTGTTACAGGTGAACTCAGTGGACATCAGTACCCTCCCACCTGCTCACAGTGGACTTCACCACTCTTCATAAACGTCCATTGTTTTGACGGTCTAACAATGCGTCCAACACAGACGAAGTCTGCCTTGGTGCCTTAGTATATTAGAGTTTATACAGAGTCATGTCTCTGTCCAAAGGGTTAATATGATGAAGTTCAAAATTCACTATCATTTTAGCTTTGGTTTGATCTCCACTAAACGCTGGTTAACTGCTGAATCTCCTGTGTTCAGCAGCCAGCTGCTAACTCAGTGTTATGTTTGGTATTAGCGCTTCTGCACTAAAATTAGCCAGGTATAAAATCAAACCCAAAACAATTTTCTGAAAGAAAGTAAAACTGACCCTGAGTTTGTTACTGCTACTGACAACAGTCACATAACACATATACAAATTGATTAATTACATACCATTAGTTACAACAATTCAACACATCTCTATGTCCAAAATCACTCCCTCCATTCCTCACTACCTAGTGCCCTACATTTCCCGCCATAATTGTAATGGTCTTATAATTATTTGTTTCAAAAACATACGCTATTTAA
The DNA here is from genome assembly GCF_902827165.1 of Trematomus bernacchii. NCBI lineage: Eukaryota > Metazoa > Chordata > Actinopteri > Perciformes > Nototheniidae > Trematomus > Trematomus bernacchii. The sequence continues at coordinate 375,585 of NW_022987680.1, forward strand.
CTTTAATTAACAGAAATCCACCCACATCCCATTGTCACTCGAGAGGTTTTTACATGTTTGAAGTTTCCAGGACTCAGTATTCCACATGCAGGCCCCATATTTACTGTGACACTGAACAGAAAAGTTGTCACACTTGTGCTTATCTTTTGACAAATTAAAATATTTCTACCTATATCCTATGGAACAAACGTACGTTCATTTTTGATAATTCATTGTTCATACAATTCAATTTGATAGTAACATAAATTGTGCTCCACTATTTAGTGGTCATGCAAAAAAGATTGTGATTCTTGTCTGAAATCTCAATGCACTGTTCTTTGTTATAAAATACACGAATATAACTCTTATGGTTGTAGTTTTCATGAGCCAGGGACTAAAAGATAGAGAAGGTTCTGTTAACCTCTCTGAAAGATTTCATTGTTACTCTATTTGTTTGGTGCATACATTGATGTACTGACATATAATGCTTAAAGATGCCTAAGTCCTACTGAGATTTTGGTTTAGACATGTGGTAAATGATACACTATAAGGGTGTGTTAAGCTGTTAATTAACTTCCATGTGCCGAATGGGACCAGAGCACTGGGATGGGTGATAAGAAGAGCACAGTCATGGCATAAACCAGCCACAGTACAGGTAGAATGCAACAATTACTGCAATTTTCCAATAATACATTCTACCTTTACCATCTAACAAAAACAACAATGAAGTTAGATTCCCAAAGTCACAAACCCCATTAACATTTGCTTAGCTTGAACTCAAATAATGGTACATTTGACTGGTTCCACTCTGTGGGGTCCAGACCTGTTGGCACCACTTCCCCACCTTTAGCCTCAGATCAATCCCTGCACATCCTGCAGCCTCTGTTTGCACAGCTTGCAGCCCAATGCTCATACGAATACAATACATAACACCTCAGAGCAGAACAAACTAGCGCAACCTGTCATAATGTGAAGTGTCTGCAGCTGGATCATCAAATAGTCGATCTGTGATGCTCAGGGCTGGCTTTTGAGAAACTTTAAAGTCTGGATTAAATAACTGATGTTAGTACATTTAACTGACTGGGTGTCCAATGCTGGATTCTTACAGTTGTGTTTCTGATACACAATGTGTTTCTGATTAGCACTCCAGAGTGCTTTTAACAAGCATGGCCAAATTGACTTGGTGATGCTCCTTTTATTCACCTGCTCCTCCCAGTCTCTGTGCATTGTGCTCAGATATTCTATGCTGCAAAATTGTCCAGCCTAAGGTTTGCTGTGTGATGATAAGACTTTTTCATTTTAAAGGAGTATGATAAATATTTACCCAAATTGAAAAAGGACCTGAAACTATACCCAAACACAGGTACACTCACGTAAATATTCAGGCTCTATTTATAAAAATAATGTGTTTTGATTACAAATTTCTATGAATTTGGATTATACAGTTCTGACATAAACCAAACAAATAAACACGTTTCGAATACATAATAACCAGGTCAATAGACTAACCATCAATAAATCAAATGTATTTCAAATTCATAACATTAGGCTTATGTATTCAATATATATAATAAAGGATATTTATTTTAGATTAATAGGAAACAGGTATTTAAAATAAATAAATCCTTTATGTTTGAAATTCATTATAGGGGAAAGTGGGGTATCTAGCAACTGTGCACATTTGTTGTCATGTTGTCTTAAATTCAGGAAGCACTCATCATTTCTATTTGGCTGTGGTGGAGGGAAGCACATGGTTTAGTGGTAAATGTGTTTTTTTCACAATAAACCATGTTTTGCTCATCAAATTACATTTCGAAGGTGTCAGGTATAATTACTGTTCTGTTGGTTATTTAGCGAGGTGTAAAGTCATCTGAATCATTTAGCTAAAGATTAGCATGAATGACTAAGGACAATCTTTTTTTCAAAGAAGTGTCTGTGGGGTAAAGTGAGCCAGTGGTTCAACTTAACCCCCCATGAGGCACTGAGGTTGAAGTTAAGTCTCTGTGGTATGAAATGGTATTTCAGTGTAGTTTTACAACTGATCTGTTTTGGATGTTTTAAACATGTAGAAAGAACAACAATCCTGTACCAAACAGCTGGAGAGCAGGTAGGGGGTGCAAGAGATCACATGATTCAGTAGGTCAGCTAAGGTTGACTGGTGTAGCTACAGTAAATACAGTATCTTGATAGAAAGTCGCTAATGCTAATGGCTAGCGTGAGTTGCTCATGCTAATCACTAGGCCGATATACATGTAACATTAGCTTGGGAACATATGTATATCCAGTCCCCACAAGTATATTAAAATCCTCATTGTGAGTGTTTTAGAGACTTTCTGTGGTGTTGAGTGCGTTAATGTGAAGATTTGTGTCACTGTGTATGTTAGTATGGGAATGTGTGTGTAGCTAGTACCTCGCTTGGCTACTTTATATCAACACACTCTCACTCCATAAACGTCCAGGAGCGACGCTTGGTCAGGGTCCCGAGGCATGCAGTTGGGACGCTCCTAGGCTCCTTCAGATTCATAAACAGACGCAAATAGCTTTCAACTGATTGCAATGTATTCCCATCTGCGGCGGGATTTGACGCTCATGGAAGCACGGCATTCGTTTGTGTCGGAGGCTGTTAAAGGCAATGTGAGCGTCCATTCCCATTGGATAACGGAGAATTGTACACCCGGAAGTAAGTATTCCCCTTACTGTCGATTAATTTGACAGTGATATCTGCACTACTCATCAACTCAAAAACACCAGATTATCCTTGTTAATTAAACGACATTGATAGGTTTTAGTGTACAATGCTTTTGTCACGTTTTCCCCTTCAATTCTGAGAAACAAGTCGTTTTCTATGAGTTTTGGATGGCCGAAGACATTACATTACCCACAATCCTCTGTAGCAACCATAGACTGTATAAAAAAATTAAATAATACATTATTCCGAGTGTGCTTGCTTTTCTCTTTGAAAGTCATCACATAACGGCATTGTAATACACGTTTCGGCTGCATTAAATATGACATATCTGCCGTAGTTAACTCTATTTATAGAGCCCTGATGAGAAGACTTCTAGACAAACAGGAACTGCCGCCAAAACTGAAAACTTGACGTGGATCTTAAATATATAAGCAATTAAACAACATCTTACTTTTCTTTTCACACAATACGTCTCCTTGCAGTATCAACACTAATTCGGCTGACTTTTATATTTGATCCAATTGGTAGATAGGCTGTATTTACGCCATAACGGTGCACAGCTGATAGAAAGGGACACCTACTGGTTAAAGCACGTTATTGCATTTTATAATTGTATTATTAGATATTAATAGGAGGATGTGCAAAACAGACAAACTAATAAGGCTTTATTTAAACATTAAAGAATACTTTAGGTTAAGGTCTTCTTTTGAATAAGAACCATTAGTAGAGAATAACGACGAGTAAAGAATATACTTCATAGGGATCCTATTAATATCTAATAATAAAATTATAAAATCATCTTTCTATCAGCTATGTAAATACAGCCTATCTACCAATTGGATCAAATATAAAAGTCAGCCGAATTAGTGTTGATACTGCAAGGAGACGTATTGTGTGAAAAGAAATGTAAGATGTTATTTAATTGCTTATATATTTAAGATCCACGTCAAGTTTTCAGTTTTGGCGGCAGTTCCTGTTTGTCTAGAAGTCTTCTCATCAGGGCTCTATAAATAGAGTTAACTACGGCAGATATGTCATATTTAATGCAGCCGAAACGTGTATTACAATGCCGTTATGTGATGACTTTCAAAGAGAAAAGCAAGCACACTCGGAATAAAGTATTATTTAATTGTTTTATACAGTCTATGGTTGCTACAGAGGATTGTGGGTAATGTAATGTCTTCGGCCATCCAAAACTCATAGAAAACGACTTGTTTCTCAGAATTGAAGGGGAAAACGTGACAAAAGCATTGTACACTAAAACCTATCAATGTCGTTTAATTAACAAGGATAATCTGGTGTTTTTGAGTTGATGAGTAGTGGAGATATCACTGTCAAATCAATCCACAGTAAGGGGAATACTTACTTCCGGGTGTACAATTCTCCGTTATCCAATGGGAATGGACGCTCACATTGCCTTTAAATGCCTCCGACACAAACGAATGCCGTGCTTCCATGAGCGTCAAATACCGCCGCAGATGGGAATACATTGCAATCAGTTGAAAGCTATTTGCGTCTGTTTATGAATCTGAAGGAGCCTAGGAGCGTCCCAACTGGACGCCACGGGACCCTGACCAAGCGTCGCTCCTGGACGTTTATGGAGTGAGAGTGTGTTGTTTATATAGACAAACACAGCCGAGACAACGATTGTCGCCATTTCCTGTGTCTGCTGCATATGATTGTGTAATCTTTATATGGTATTTAATGTACTTTGTGATACTTGATCTATTTTTATGTCAGAGCAGGGTGAGAGAGATTAAGGAGTCATCATACCAGATGACAGTTTGTTACATTGTTTCATTTTTCAGAAGGTTCGGTTTGCATTAACACAGGCAAACCTCAAACGGAATATAAACTATAAACAAAAGTCATGTGCACGGAAATGCTGTTCAACAATTGGTCAGACATTAAGGGGTAAAAACGCAATTTCTACCGTAGCCTCCACCATGGAGCAGGTTATTTTCTTGCTGCTGTTAATATGGAGAGCATATCAACAGACTCTAGCTGACGGCGCATATGATTATATAATCAGACGACGTGCGATAAAAAACATTAAAATAATGAGAGACGTCCTGCAGCAAGGAGGGCGTCTCACCGACCACAAGTGGCTCTGCTGTACACAGGGGACCAGTGAGGTAAGCAGTCACAAGCAAATATAGCCTAGCTTATGTTTATGACCGTATAGGCTACTGTATGTTACACACAGCCTAAATAAAAAATGGATTTGTCTTTAATATCGGAGGAGCTGCCACTTTTTTGCAGCGTGCCGAGTTTTTTTACTTTTACACGACACTGTTCAACACTTAAAGGTGTCCTATCATGCAAAATGCACTTTTGTATGTCTTTTATACATACATTTGTGTCCCCGATGTGTCAGGGAACTCACAAAGTGTCATAAAACAAAACCCTCTCTCTTTTCCTCCATACCCAAATCTCTAAAAACGGGGGAACAACGGAGCTGATCCAGATTTGCGTCCGATATGACGTAATATCGGAAATGTGGGCTGGCTTTACACCCACGGCCCTATCAGAAACAATGCCCAACGTGTTTTGGAAGTAATATGGTCTGTGTTTACATTAGCAAGCATCGCTAACACTCAGAGCCAGGCACGTGCACACATCGACATCAAAGTGGGCTTGAGCCCCTGCCCTTTTTCTTCCTCCAGAGAAAGTGCCCTTTTTATGGGGTGCTTTTTTTCCATTTTTTTTTTCTTCAATAAATGAATATATATCTACTGCTGTTTACGCACAGTTTCCCTTTCCAAAAATATATTGATTGAATACAAAATAAAAATATCAGGTCGGGAGATTAGACTGTGAAGTTCCGATGCTCTCTCTACTGTACCCTCCCTCCCCGTCTCCTGCACAGTGGTGCGGACATCGGCTGTCACTTCAGACAGACAGGTAGCAGCACCTCCAACCTTAAAGTCCCATGTTATGCCGGCTTTTCTTGGCTTGTTTGAAGGTAAGTGGAGATGAACAAATGACTAAGGCGGTGTTTACACGAGAACGAAACGGGTTGTATCTGCTACTATGCTCTCGCATATAGCCCGTTAGTTTACACGAGGCCGTAACGGAACCGCGGAAACGGACCCCGCAAACAATAACGGGTCCCAAGCTGGATAGATCTGCAACCGGAAAGCTCTGGGGGGCCAAACGGCTCATTGTGTACGCCGTATACGGCCCGCGAGACCATTTTATACGGCCCTCGAGGTCATTTATAAACACACGCAAAATATTTAAGAAATCTAGACCGCAAAATAATTAAACAAGCGAGTGCCTGTTTTTCCTGGCCAAGGTCAAGGTCCTTGAACACAACACAAGCCTAACGTGTCATCACGTGGTATATGTCTCGTCTGACAGGGCTGTAGTGCTAACGGAGAGCACCAGAACGCCACTCCGGGACTTCAAAAATTGCAGTACCCATAAGGAGCCGTACACATGCCGCAGTTTGTGCGTGGCTGTGTCTTTAGTTGAAAGCCCAGTGGCGATCTGTTCATCTGTCATACTGATCATACAGTCAATAACGTTGTTGTTATTAGCATCTGGTTAGCTAGCTATGCTAATGAATATAAGAAGCTTGTTCTACAACCAGTGAGGTAAAGGCACATCTTTATATGATCATTATAGTTATAAAAAAACAAGAGAATAAAGTAAACGGCTATAAAATACTATATGACAGTAAAAAAAAAGTTGTAAAAAAGAATACAGTTTGAAAGGGGAGTGATTTGTAAAATATCCATAAAGAAAAATAAAATCTGCTTCCAGTTCTGTTTCCAACCTGGTCTCACCAGAATGCGTGACTCCACCACGACTCCTTAACACCGCAGTGCGTGGTGGAGTCACGAACTTTGCTACATTTACGTGTCGGCACCACGCAAACAACCCCAATGTAAAGTGAATGAGGCTCCTTTGTCGTGGTGCACACACGCATTTCTACAACGTCCAGCAGTGAGCTTTTATTCTATAAAACGTTTTTAAAATCTACTTTATAGCTTGTAGTAACTCACGGGAGGCTTCTTTTATTTTATTTGTATTCATAATAATTTCTATTTTTCGTCAGAATGTATTATGGTGCATTAGTTACGAATTTTTGTTCTCAAAAAACAGTGCATTGTGTGTTTATTAAATTAGTTCGTTTTTAAGGAAGGCCAGAGATTCAGCTGTGTCAAATAGATTGTTCCCTTTAGTTAACGTTATTTAAAAGATAATTATATTCCTATTTGATCATGTCCCCTTTATTGTATTACGGACCCAAAGAGCAATGTGAGCGTCCATTCCCATTGGATAACGGAGGATTTTACACCAGGAAGTAAGTATTCTCCTTACTGTCGATTGATTTTACAGTGATATCTGCACTACTCATCAACTCAAAAACACCAGATTATCCTTGTTAATTACACAACATTGATTGGTTTAAATTGTGTACAATGCTTTTGTATTTTCCCCTTTCGATTCGGAGAAACAAATATTTGTTCTGAGTGTTTGGATGGCAGAAGACACTACACTACCCAGAATCCTCAGCTATTGTTCCGCTTTGCCTCAAGCTCTGTGATTGGTTGACCTCCGACTGCATTCCATTATGAAAAAAAACGTTTCGTAAAAGATAAAATCATACTTTATTCAGCAGTGCTTGCTTTACTCTTTGAAAGTCATCACATGAATGCGTTGTAATAAATGGTTCGGCTGCATTAAATATTACACATCTGTCGTAGTTCTTTATTTATCTACAGAGATCGGGCCTCAGAATAGACCGGAAACTATTCTTTTACCGTTCTGTTTTAATTTCACAATAAAGTTAGTAGTAATAATTTGTTTTGATATTATTGTTTTTTATTAACTACTAGACCGCTGGGTCATGTTAAAGGGCCCATGTCATGGCCATTTCCACTGATCATAATTACATTGTTGAGGTATACTAAAATAGATTTATACTGTGCAATTTTCCAAACTCACATTGGTTTCGCATACAGCATCTCTGTCAAGCATGTGTATTCAGCAGTATTCACTTTCTCCACTAAACGACTCGTTGGAGCTCTTGCCCCCCCCTCCCTGTGAGCCTAGTGTGCTCCGATTGGTCAGCTCGGCCACTCGTTCTGATTAGTCAACCACCAGAGAGGCTGCGCCCATGTCAGTGCTTTTCCCGGCTGCTCTCAGCGTAACATCAGTCTTATCATGGCGTCGGTACAGCGGTATATTTTATATACATATATATTTTTAACTGTTGTTATAGAAGAGTGTGACGGCCCCAGGGCCTTTGTCTTACGATGGGGTGGAGCTGAAGAGGGTAATCAGCACGATCACGGACACCTCCGGACACTACGGCCCCAGTCTCTCTCCAAAGCGGCTGCAGGAAGACTAACTCTGCGATCCTCTCAACCACCTATCTTTGCATTTACCACAATAAATGTGCCGTGGTTTTGTAAACTCGTGTATGTCTCCTTGTCTTTCCGTTGTGGCCTACGAGCTACTCTCATAACAAAGAGTAAGTTATTTTTACCCGTTATAAACTACTACTGTTTGATGAGAAATCAAATCATGGTTTGCTATATATGAATTCAGGGAAGAAAGGATAGGCCTACTAAGTATTTCCATTAACTTTATTTTTAGAAATGTACAAAATGAACATAAATATACATATATACACGGTATATCATCCATTCCTCCTCCTCTTGCCTGCGCACAGCCGGTGCGGTGCGGTGCCTTTTAGCACCCTCAGTAGAATCCCTTCCCCGTCATGGATTGTCCGCCAGGATCTGGCTGGACGAAATCAAATGCAAATCACAAAATATTAGAGAAACTTAGTTGTTTTAGATTCGTTAGTAGTAGTTGTGTAATGAACAGCTTGCCTGCTAATATGCTAACCTAGCTTTGTTTACCTTGGTAGCTAACACGATATGAACGTTAGCTTGGAGGAAAGGCAACTATAATGCAGTGTAATAAAACTACTATGAACAAAAGCTAGTGGTTCATATTAGGCTAGCAATAACGTGTTTATAATTGCAATCGTATACGGGTATTCTGCTACCATACAATGTAACTTGCATGAATACATTGTTTTGCGCTAGCATACAGCTAGCCTCGTTAGCTACATGCAGTATATGTACGGTCACAATGTACGGTAAACCGGAGTATACTGTATGAGTATTCCGTGTGTGTGACTGCAGACATTCTCCTGCCATGACAAACATGTAAGGCCATCTGCTGACATTGTAGTTGATATATTTAAACGCTAGCAACGTAGCATCACAAAAATGTTTTTCTGACCAAAACTAGCTCAAGCTCCGTGTGTTAGATCGCTACGCCAGCTATAATGTAATTACGTTTCGCGACTGACCGGCAAATCACCCGCAGTATACTGTCAATAGGTATTTTGTGTGTGAATGCAGACATTCTCCTGCTATGAGATACATGTATGCAAGGCCATCTGCTGATATTAGAGTTGATATATGGAAACTCTAGCAACTTAGTTAGCACAGTTAGCACTGTGTCAATGGCTTAGCAGTCCAACACAGTTTACACATTTAAACAGTCTTGTTTGATAAATACACAAATAACAATGCAAACTTACAGGTTGTATACCCAGATCTTCCCCTGCTCCAAACGGTCCAAACAAGCTGTGCATATCCGGCCTCAAACTGGGCAATGTTTTGGAAGCTTTCGTCTGTGAAATGCCGGTTCTTCGAACCTCTGGAGGAGGAACACGCCGCTGCTGGTGTGGCCATAGCTCTTCGGGATTGGTCCATTTCGTTCCGGGTACCGCATGACATCAGGCGGTACCCGGAACTAAATGGAAGACTCAAATGGGCAGTGACGTATCTCCAACGAGGCGTTTTGGGGAGGTATTTTCTGTGTTAGAGTTTTACTCGCTACAGGGTGTACTTTGAGGGTTTTGACTCTGCACACCGTTTACATGCATAAAAACCTTCATAACACACAAGGGGACGGGTAATAACCGGAAAAGCATGACATGGGAGCTTTAAGACCATCTTTTCTGTGTTGCTGTGGGTTTTTTACATCGCTTTTGTGTTACAAATATCAAAACAATAACAGAATATATCCGTCGTAAACTAAACCAGAAACAGCAGTATATTTTATTTTGTTAACACTGTAAACTTGACAGCTTTTTAACCCGCACCTCCTACTGGTTAAAGCACGTTATTACACGTTTAGAGTCATTGCAATGCAGGTAGATTGTGTTGCTTTTTAATGACTGTTTTAAAATGCCTTTTTCTTAATGTCTTTCATTTTTGTAAAGCACTTTTGAATGTGTTATATTTGATGAAAACATTTCAATATTAAGAGTACATACTCTTAATATAGTGGGAAAGTGGAAGGTCAATGATATAAATAATATAGAATAGAAAATATCAAGAAGATACTGTAAGTGATCTCTACAATAAAACAGTTTGGTGCCTGATAGGAGGATGTGCAAAACAGACAAACTAATAAGGCTTTATTTAAACATGAAAGAATACTTTAGGTTAAGGTCTTCTTTTAAATAAGAAAAAAGCTTTGGGGCTATCTACAGATATTAAGCCTGACAAAGTACTTAACGTCTAATATATTGCATGGTTTGTTTTGGAACTTGACAATCAACTTTCCTGCAATGTTAACTATGTTGAAGCACTTATTTTAACTGATATTATACATATTAATTATACTCTTATAAGATGTATGTAGATAGTATAAGAAATGTGCAGAATATGTTTAATGGTGGAGGTACACAGATATCGATAGATGTAATGCACTGTTGAGGAACCTGTGACCCAAGTGTTTCATTCATTGCATAACTACACCGTAGTTGTGTATATGATATGTCAATAAACCTTAGAAAATCTTGAAATCTTGAAAGGGATGTGCAAAATAGCCATTATATACAGTTTTTAATGAACTATTAGTAGAGAATAACGAGTAATGAATATGCTTTATAGGGATCTGCAGATACATATTTAGTCTTCTCAAGCACCCACTACCAAATATCTCTCCTGATTGTTGGCACTTGACAATCACCTTCACTGAATTTTACTCAGGTGTAACTAAAGTCTGATTTAAGGGTTGTTTATATTTCACATCATTAAAGGTGCGGTAGGTAATTTTGGAGAAACCAGCTCGAGTGTGCTAGAATTTGAAAATACACAACCGGAAAAAATCTGCCACTTCCTTACAGAGCCCCTCCTCCAACACACACGAACGCGCACATGACCAATGAGGGCACGAGATAAGTTTGTGAACAGATGGAAGGCTGACAGGCAGGTAGGCCATCCAGTTATTTTAGCCGGGCCGGCTAAAATGATTGGTCGTGCTTTTCACAGTACTACGGCTTCCACAGATTATATTTTTTTATGGATTTTTTGTCAAAGCACTTAAGATATTCATTGCTATCGGGATGTTAAGAGCATTCCATGGAATATAACAAAAAGTGTATCTCGAGCCGGTTTCTCAAATTTACCTACCCCACCTTTAATCCAAATCTGTAAAGTAACTAAAATAAATGTAGTGGAGTAAAAATACCAGGTTAACCTTAAAGAAAGCCCTCAGGATTATAAAAGACCCCCATCACCCCAGCCACAAACTGTTCTGTCTGCTGCCGTCTGGCAGGCGGTACCGCAGCATCCGGACTAAAACCACCAGACTCAGGGACAGCTTCATCCCACAGGCCATAAGACTATTAAACACCTGAACTTAGAAACAACATCCATAACATTCATCTGGCTGCAATTTAGAAATTATTTATCTAATATATCATATTCCAATCACTTGTATATAGACTCTTATTGCACTATTTCACTTTTTACTATTTTACTATTGTTCTTTTTGTATTTACTTGCACTATTTTTTCTGTGTATCTGTTTTATTGTGTTGCACTGTTGGGGGAGCCTGTGACCTAAGGGGGGGGGTAGGACACGTTCTAAGCACATGGTGTAGTCCCATAGCTGAGGATTCTGGGTAGTGCAGTGTCTTCTGCCATCCAAACACTCCGAAAAAATATTTGTTTCTCCGAATCGAAAGGGGAAAATACAAAAGCATTGTACACAATTTACACCAATCAATGTTGTGTAATTAACAAGGATAATCTGGTGTTTTTGAGTTGATGAGAAGTGCAGATATCACTGTAAATAAAATCAATCGACAGTAAGGAGAATACTTACTTCCGGGTGTAAAATCCTCCGTTATCCAATGGGAATGGACGCTCACATTGCTCTCTGGGTCCGTAATACAATAAAGGGGACATGATCAAATAGGAATATAATTATCTTTTAAATAACGTTAACTAAAGGGAACAATCTATTTGACACAGCTGAAGCTCTGGCCTTCCTTAAAAACTAACTCATTTAATAAACACACAATGCACTGTTTTTTGAGAACAAAAATTGGTGAATAATGCACCATAATACATTCTGACGAAAAATAAAAATTATTATGAATACAAATAAAATAAAAGAAGCCTCCCGTGAGTTACTACAAGCTATAAAGTAGATTTTAAAAACGTTTTATAGAATAAAAGCTCACTGCTGGACGTTGTAGAAATGCGTGTGTGCACCACGACAAAGGAGCCTCATTCACTTTACATTGGGGTTGTTTGCGTGGTGCAGACACGTAAATGTAGCAAAGTTCGTGACTCCACCACGTACTGCGGTGTTAAGGAGTCGTGGTGGAGTCACGCATTCTGGTGAGACCAGGTTGTCTGTTTCATATGGGTGTTGAGAGATGTATCCATAGATCTCCTAATGTTGCTCTCAAAGTGCACCAGAATGATGCTTTTAGCATGCCCCCGGACCCCCCTAGAGGAGGTTAGGTCCACCCCCCACTTAAATCATGTTCACATGGATAGGAAACTAAATACATTTGCACACATCTTGTGTCCATATCTTTCTGTTTTGGTGGTCATGCCACAACCGTGCATGTGAATGCATGCGCGAGTCATGGTAAGATATCTGGATCAAGGTTGCTTTTTCTTTGCACAGCATGAAAGAAAGGCGAAATGAATGGGCTGTGATTTTAGTTTTTTTAAGCAGAGGTCAATCATTTGTACGGCCCTCGGAGGATGTTGAAAAAATTCAAATGGCCCTTGAGAGGAAAAAGGTTCCCCACCCCTGCCCTATATGATCATTTCCTGATAACGATGAAGCCATAGCCCCACCTCTGCTGCTCACTGCTGTAGCATGGTCAGTAGCTACTGTCAGTAGCTACTGCTAGTGCTACTGCTACTGACCATGCTACAGATGTTAGTGCAAAATCTACAGCTCCTCTACCACAACCATCAGCAACAAGTGGACATGGAGAATTACATGAACTACATGTTGCTAAATCTACCCTGGGGCCAGTGGCGGCTGTTTGAAAATATTTTTGGTGGGGCTATGGAATTGGTGACAATTGGAAGAACATTTTGAGAAATGACCCCTTAAATTATGACTTCTGGTGATGTTAGAGGGGGGGGGGGGGAAGGACAAATTGAGGCTTAAAAATATGAGATAATCCATAATCTTCAGTGTGGTTAGCTATGAATCTTCCAAAACTTCCAAATACCTTGTCCTGGACATAGTTTCTACAGTATAAACTGTGCAACAGTACAGTAGGCCCACACAAACTGCAGAACACTGGTGCTTTGGGAACACTCAAATGATTTAATTCCCATTTAAAATCAGGAGACTAAATACGAACATTATGTGTGTGTGTGTGTGTGTGTGTGTGTGTGTGTGTGTGTGTGTGTGTGTGTGTGTGTGTGTGTGTGTGTGTGTGTGTGTGTGTGTGTGTGTGTGTGTGTGTGTGTGTGTGTGTGTGTGTGTGTGTGTGTGTGTGTCATGTACTTGCCAACCCTCCCGATTTTCGCGGGAGACTCCCGATTTCATTGCCCTCTCCCGGTTTCCTCCCGGGGTCATATTTCTCCCGCATTTCTCCCGATTTCGACAAAATCAGATTTACTCACGACTGTTTCCACTCTGACTTTAATACAGCTACACCATTGTTTGGTTTCCATGGTAGCGCGTCTCTTTAGCAGCGAGCGCAACTCAAAGTCTGAGAGGGTGAGGAAGAATCGACAACTCGACCCTCTGCTCACTCCTTTCCTGTAAAATACAGGTCCAGCCCACACATATGCTCCATGGTGCTACAGGCATTGCCCTTACAACTACAATAAGCATGTAAATGTTAATCTACAGTCTCCACCTGCAGACGCAGCCATCCTCATCAACTAACTACTGTAGCGTCACCTTGGATACGAGTCCAAACAACTCACAGACTGCATTGGGCGCTGAAATTAGCGCCCTATGACCATTAGATCTGACGGCCCCAAACGTCTCTTCTCAACCGGCTCTGATTGGGGGAGAAAGTGCTGCCCTTGGTGTGGAGTACCACTCAACTTTAACCTGATTGCTACTGCTGACCTCTCTAAGCGCAACCAATGAGAGGACACTAGCATGTGACGTAGCCATAAGCAGCACAGAGCACAGAACTCACGGTAAAATACCCTTATTACTTATCGTATCTGCACAAACAAGATATCGATTAGCAAGCTGAGATTCCACAGATTCCAGAAATATAAGTATCATCACTAGGGATGGGTATCATTAGGATTTTAGCGATACCGATACCGATACTGCTTATCGATACCGGTATTTTTCGATACTCTTATCGATACTTTTCAATAATTTGGTGCTCAAAATTATAGACATGATTACAAGATGTTGTAGAGCCGATGAAACTCCACACTTTATTATCCATTAGAAAGAAGACAAGGTAAGTAACATCTGCTTGTTGCTACTCAAGCTAGCATGAATGACACCAACCCCGGTACCCTCACTAACGGGTCCGTGTTGCAACACAATATTCCCAACGGTGAATTATGTCCCATAACGTGTCACCACACAAGCCCCCCCATAATTCACCCATAAACAAAGTCAGCGTGGCGGGGAGGAACGACAGGCCGACCCCCACGACTCCTGAGCACGGGAGCCGGGAAAGCGACCTCTGCATGGGCGGCCTCCGGAAGAGGCGGGACCGGAACAATGGGTCTCAATTCGGTGACAGGGATCAAGGCCGGGGGCCGCCCCCGTCGCGGAGGTCGTGCCAGCACCACCGGCTGGTCCAAATCCAAGTGGGCCGCCTTCACCCGGTCCACCGAGACGTGCTCGGCCTTACCACCCAGGTCGACCACAAAGTGTTTGTCCCCGTCTTCCAAAACCCGGAAAGGTCCATCGTAAGGAGGCCGCAGGGGACCCCTGTGCGCATCGTGCCGGATGAAGACGTGCTCCGCCGAGCGGAGATCCGCGGGAACCCGGGACACCTGAGTACCATGTTGAGCAGTGGGAATCGGAGCAAAGGCCTCAGCGGCGTCCTGCAGGCAAACCCGCTGCGCCGACGCCGACCAGGGAGCCGACGCGGCGGCTGACCGTAGACCATCTCAGCCGTGGAACTCTGCAGATCCTCCTTAGGCGCGGTCCGCAGGCCCAGCATTACCCAAGGCAGCTTGTCGACCCAATTGCCATCCTTCAGGCCAGCTCTGAGTGCTGCCTTCATGGAGCGATGGAAATGTTCACAGAGGCCGTTAGCCTGAGGGTGATAAGCGGTTGTCCTGTGAAGCTTAACCCCCAAACCACACGCCACGGCGTTCCAGAGCTCAGACGTGAACTGCGAACCCCGGTCTGAGGAAATGTCCGACGGGGTGCCAAACCGACATACCCACATCGCAATGAAAGCCCGGGCTATGTCAGCCGCCGACGTCGACACGAGAGGAACCGCCTCCGGCCAACGGGTCGTCCTGTCCACCATGGTGAGGAGGTAGGAAAAACCCTGAGAGGAGGGCAATGGACCCACTAGGTCGATGTTGACGTGGTCAAACCTCCTCTCCGGCACCAGGAAACGTTCCAAAGGGGCTTTCGTGTGGCGGTGCACCTTAGCGCGCGGACAAGGCCGCTCACCAGCCCAAGTCCTCACCTCCTTTTTTAGCCCCCGCCAGACGAATTTCGTGGCCACCAAGCGCACTGAAGGCTTACCGCCGGGGTGAGACAGGTCGTGCACTGCCTCAAAAACGCCTCAAAAACAGAGCGCCTCCAACTGGCGGGAACGACTGGCCGCGGCAGGCCTGTGGAGACGTCGCACAGGAGAGTAACGCCCGCGTCACCGAAAACCACGTCTTCCAAGCGCAGCCCCAAGCTATCCTCCTTCAGGGCCTGTACGCCGGGGTCCGTGACCTGGTCCGTCGCCATGCGGGTATAGTCCAGGCCCAACTGGACGGCCCCAATGACGACCCTAGAGAGGCAATCTGCGACCAGGTTCGATTTGCCAGCCACGTGCTTAATGTCTGTGGTGAACTCCGAGATGTAAGAAAGCTGCCGCTGCTGACGTGCAGACCAAGGCTCCGCCACTTTTGACATGGCGAACGTGAGCGGCTTGTGGTCGACAAACGCCGTAAATTCACGGCCTTCCAGCAAAAAACGGAAGTGCCGCACCGCCAGCCAGAGTCCAAGGAGCTCTCGGTCAAAAGCGCTGTACCTGCGTTCCCTGGGCGTCAGCTGACGGCTGAAAAAGGCGAGTGGCTGCCAAGCGCCCTCCACCCACTGCTCATGCACCGCACCAACGGCGTAGTCCGATGCGTCTGTGGTAATGGAGATGGGAGCCGTGGATGATGGGTGCGCCAACAGGGCCGCCTGAGCCAGCGCGGTCTTGACCTCCTTAAAAGCCACCTCAGCATCCGCCGTCCAGTCGATCTCCTGGATGTGGGCCTTACCCTTCAACGCCTCATACAGCGGCCGCATAATGTGGGCGGCCCGGGCAATGAAACGGTGGTAGAAAGTCACCATCCCCAGGAACTCACGGAGCGACCGGGCTGTGTGCGGGCGAGGAAACGCCGCAACAGCCTCGACCTTCGCCGGCAGGGGTGCTGCACCGCCTTTGGTGACGCGGTGCCCGAGGAAGTCAATGTCAAACACCCCGAACAGGCACTTTGCAGGATTGATTATCAACCCGTGTTGGCTGAGCCTCGTGAAAAGGGCTCGGAGGTGGGACAGGTGCTCTTCCACTGAAGCGCTGGCGATGAGTATGTCGTCCAGGTAAACGAACACAAACGGCAGGTCCCGCAGCACCGAATCCATCAGGCGCTGGAACGTTTGAGCGGCATTCTTGAGCCCAAAAGGCATCCGCAGGAACTCGAACAACCCAAACGGCGTTATCACTGCCGTTTTGGGAACATCCAGGGGATGCATGGGCACCTGGTGGTATCCACGCACCAGGTCCACTTTAGAAAACACCAGTGTGCCGGCCAAATGCGCTGAAAAGTCCTGAATGTGCGGCACCGGGTAGCGGTCAGGTGTCGTGGCGTCGTTGAGGCGGCGGTAATCCCCACACGAGCGCCAACCGCCGTTCGGCTTGGGAACGATGTGCAGAGGAGAGGCCCAAGGACTGTCAGACCGACAGATGATACCCAGGCGTTCCATGGTCGAAAACTCCGCCCTCGCTACTGCAAGCTTAGAAGGGTTCAACCGCCGGGCCCTGGTGTAGACTGGGGGACCTTCGGTGGTGACGTGGTAATTAATTAATTCGTTTTTCTGTTTTGCACATCCTCCTATTAATATCTTTGTACATCCGGCACTAAACTGTTTTATTGTAGAGATCACTTACAGTATCTTCTTGATTTTTTATATTCTATATTTCTATCATTGATCTTCTACTTTCCCCCTATGTAAATATAACATATTCAACAAAAATTCAATAACGTGCTTTAACCACTAGGCGGTGCGGGTTAAAAAACTGTCAAGTTTACAGTGTTAACACAATAAATTAGACTTTCCAGTCTAAGTTTCCAGCTTAGTTCATGACGGATGTATTTTGTTATTGTTGGAGCAGAACACCTCTGCTACGCGCCGTTCGTTGGATGAGGCTGGATCTCTATTAAATTAAGAAAGGAATTGAAAACACCGGAATCAAAGTTATAACAAATTATCTGAGTTTACTTCTGGTAGGAAACCAAACACATATACAAGTTATACAGAGTACTCGAGTACTCCGGACTTCAGGTTTGTGATGCGATGCGGACACAGATGTCGGGACCGGCCACTCAGCAAACCAGAAGCATTTTACACTCAAAAACAATAGTATTCATACTTATATTTCGGGGCGGAGATGTGTTGACTTGTTCCCTCCCCCTTTTATTCGACAGCGAATTAGAGAGCGCCTGGGGAGGAGCTGTGTAAGCTGATCACCTCCCCCAAGTGTCCTGACTGGCTGGATTCACTTCTGGTCGGGTTCAATAGTTCTTCACCAGAACTTGAAATTCCAAAGTTCCCTAAGGTCAAAAGTCAACCCCTATCTCCGATTCGAATCTTAACTCCATTCCTTTCCCATGAGTTCTTCACATAAACTATCCTCCTTCAGACATTTAAACCTTTCTGCATCTATTTAACGATGTCTTTAATGACCTTAAAAAACAACATCTGTTCTTAGGGGTGAAAAGGCCAAGTGTGTGTGTGTGAAAACAGAATCTCTGGGTCAGTGAGTTTGAAAGTAAGAATATCATTTCTATATATATGATTACCCAAAACCGTTGTGATTACTTAAAACAGTTCAAACAATACATGTTCACTAAAATACAATTCAAAATAATACATGTTTACTTCAATACAGTGTAGAATCATATCTTTTTACTTCATTATCCACACATATATTTTTTTTATATTTGAAACTACACCTGCAACAGTCAAAGACAGGCAACTGTTGAGGAGTTGGAAAGGTCTGAAGATGTTACAAATAACACACAGCATACAATGCCATAATAACTTTGTATTATTAGTGTAGGACACTTATGTATGTATAACATCTGAAGATGTGTAGTTTTATTCATGTTTTCACATAATTTTACAGGATATTGCTATATTATTTCACATGTTTTACTTCTACACATTAATATCTGTAAAACGTCATAGACAGAAAGGTATATCCGTCATTTATTGGTAAACTATTGAAATTCTGAACCCATAGATGTGTCTCCCATCACCCAAAACCCCTGACTATTCTCTCAATTCAGTATTTACATTCTTATATTCAAAGAAAATCAGTAATATCTTTAAAAACTACAAGTCCCTTTCTATCAGCTGTGCACCGTTATGGTGTAAATATAGCCTATTTACCAATTGGATCAAATATAAAAGTCAGCCGAATTAATGTTGATACTGCAAGGAGACGTATTGTGTGAAGAGAAATTGAAGATATTGTTTAATTGCTGATATATTTATGATTCACGTCCATATTCAGTTTTGGCGGCAGTTCTTCCAGTTTGTCTAGAAGTCATCAGGGCTCTATAAATAGAGAACTACGGCAGATGTGTAATATTTAATGCAGCCGAACCGTGTATTACAATGCCGTTATGTGATGACTTTCAAAGAGAAAAGCAAGCACACTCGGAATAAAGTATTATTTTCATTTTTGTAAATGTTTTTCGGATTTTATATTGCATAAACACCATATCCCAACGTGCATTGCGGCTAAAACATCCAATCACCGAGCTTCAACCATAGCTGAGGATCTTGGGTAATCAGTTCAGTGGCTGTGTATCGCAATCATGCTCGAAATGTCCCTTAGGCCTACGTCTGTTTCCAGTAACTTTATTTTTGAAATTCAGTTCCTGAGGAACGGCAAAAAAGCCCGAGATTATAGAATTAAACAAATAAATAAAAACAAGGATAATTGTGTGTTATTGTTGAGTGTTATTTAGAAAAGAATAACAAATTAGAAGGAAAAAAAGATTAAAAGAAATACAGATTTCAGTATTCTGAGGCTCTGAGCCCCATTTATTTTCCTCGCGGACGGCAAAAAAAGTCTGACATTATACGATTTAAAATAAAAACAATAATCGTCGCTTGATATTGAGTAAGAACATGTTTTTATGAACCACACAGCTTCCGGTCTTCCAAGACCCGACCGGACAAAAAGACGTGGGGCAGGCACGAAACATACCAATAGAAATACATTGCTTTTAAAATCGTTCTATGTGACACGAAAAAAAGGGGGAAATCGTGTTGGTGAACACGATTCAATAGATTAAATGTTGTGACTATAACACGAAATGCCGTGAGACTGGGTTATCACACGGGATGAGGGTTCCCAACCACCCAGAATTGTTTAAACTAAGGAAGTAGCGTAATTCATAGATTCACCCAGACATCACACCACGTAGCTTTACGGAGCAAACACTGTGGTATTATTGTGCTGTTTGTGTGTTAGCCAATAGTAGTGAAGCCATACGGGCACGGGGCAGACGACAGGTTATGGTAACGGGCATGTGAGCTACTGTTCTAGCATGTGGGTTACCAATAAAGACACACGTAATGTTGACAGTTGAACTCGCATGTACTATTGAATAACACGACAAACACGGGTAAAATGTCTTACCTTTTGCTGTTTCTGATCAAAAGTTGTGTTCAATGGCATTAAAACGATAAAAACGCTGCTGAAGGTTAATCCATAGGTTAATCCAATGTGTCTGAAATGATTACTGATAATCCATCTTCATATTTATGTCAATAACGGAGTTTTCATAGCTGCTATGATAGCTAGCAGAGTGTATGACAGCTTCCGGTTTTGGGCATTCTGGCTACGCATCACTCATTCACCAATGCGTAATGTTTAGATGGATTTGAGGAACTTCCCCTCGATTCTATTGGCTCTAACGGTTCAAAAGAGGTGTCAATCATCAAAATCGACCGAGGGGGGCCAGAGATATGGAAAATCCACCCAAATGACCCCAGAAGTGTTTTTATTTTGCTAAACCTCTCTAAAAAAGTCAAATGTCACTTGTTTTGGATCAATGTTGATACAGGGTACTTATTATATGTTATAGTTTGGATTCCTAAAGCTTTTAGTCTACTATCCCATCATTCAAGGGTGGTTTTCACTATAAGTAATGTTTTTTTACTATGTTCAATCTGAATTTACTTTAAAATAAAAAAATTCTATATTGATTCTAACTTTTCTACATCCAACTCACAGGTTTATCATTGCTTTGAGAAAAAAGATTATTAATTTACCCCTTTTAGAAGTGAAGATATAGTCAATTGTTCTGCGAATGTCATTTTCGAGCCTGAGGCCTGAAAAACAGGCTCAGGGCTTAACAGGTTAACAGGTTTAGGTGATTTGTCTTTTTTCCATCAGGGCTCCTCAGCTTTGAACAACCTGCCTGAGGAGATATTTTTTTTCAGAACCAGTAACTTCTTAAATGTTATTTTCTTTCATGTGCTGTAGCCTTTCTATCAATGTTTCTTTCTAATTATTTTTGGTGACTAGTTTTTGTTTAGTTTTTTCGGGCAACCAGTGCCTTTACTTGAGAGACAGCTATGAAAGGGGGCGACAGAGGGGGTGACACGTGCTGGATTTGAACCGTGGTCCTCCAGTTCATGGGGCGTCAGCTCTTCCAACTGAGCTATATGACAGCCCAGTTTAATTCCATTGTACTTGACTTTCTGTATAATTGTTTTCTTCGCTACACTATGTCTTTGAGTCTATGTCTAGTTTTCCTGCTTTTACCTTGCTTTGTCTTTCAAATCACTTTGTAAACTCTGTTTTTAGATGGTATATAAATACAGTATATTGGAGGGTCCAAGCCCAGAGGGCTAATGTAAAATGTGTGATATCCAGCTATATAAATAAACTGATTAATTGATTGAGTATATGCTGCCATGTTGTGTCAGCCTCCTGTGGTAAAGGCTGATGATGCTGACATGCAGATCTTGTTCTTTAAACATGTGTGTGTTCAGTGCAGCTAATGTTGTTTTCCCACAAAAAAAACACGACATTACGCTCCGTGTTCCCGAGGTCGACACTCATGCACGAGTAATGTGAAAACAAATAAGCCCAGGTGAGTGAGATAAGCCTCTTCTAACAACCCTGTGAGTGTTGAATTGGGAAAATGGGGTAAGCTATTTCATTCCTCATTTGTAAAAGCCGTAGTGTTGAGGAATGTTTTCACTAATGCATCACTTGCAGGTAACTGACTGATAAAAATAGATTTTTAATCTCATTATCTCCAAAACAGCTATGAAGAGGAAGAGAGGCACAGAGCCGGAGAGAGTGTGTGTGTGAGTGTGAATGTTCATAAGCGAGTGTGTTTGAGAGGGAGAGAAAAGAGAGATGGGAGGGTGGGAGGGGGTTTGGGTGCTCAGATATGCACCCTCGCTTCCTCCCACCCCCAGGTGCTCTAATTGAGAGGAAGCCTTTGTTATATATATACAAGAGGTACACCTCAAGTTGAAAATTAAATATTTGGAGAGCAGGCGTCATGCTTTTGAAAGTGATATATATTCCAGTGGGTGAACGCTGGTGTCAAAGGGGGGCTGATGAAGAGGTGGTTATTGGCATGGAGAGCAGCGGAGAGTCAGCCTCACCTCTCCTCTCCTTCACAACAATGAGCCAAACAGCCTCTAAAGCTCTATTTCTGTACGCTCCAATTGGATCACGCTGCTGCTGATTCTTCTACATCTCAATAGGCTGTTAAAGTGGTAATCTGCAAGTTCCTTGTTACTCTCCTTTTTTACTTTTTCTCCATGTTTGGTGCTAAGCGCTCATTACTGCAGTTTTGCTCTGCACATCCCAAAGATCAATCAGAGTGTCTGGTACTCCGACTTATTTTTCCTTGGATTGTTGAAGTTTGAGTTCCTGTAAGTAGCACACTTTGGTGTCTTCAGCTCTGTGGCTATTGGTGCTCATGCTCATTTGTGTTTCAGAAAGTCTGACTTCCTGCAAAGGGACTGTTGGAGGTGCAGCAAGTCAGTGTCGTGAACAAGTCAGTCTCAGCAAACACGGGTGGTTGGTAGCCAAAGACACACTAAAAAGGAGTCAGACCTGTGGCAGAGGTAGGAAGAGAATTGTGGGCGTATTCCACCCAGGTTAAATGCTTGCTCCACGATGAGGGATTCTGAGCCACCAAGCACCTCAGACATGTCTCCAACACCTGATTTAGGCGCCGTGTACACGAGGAGAAAACGGCTTGTATCTGCATAGTTTCGCGTGCGTATAGCCCTATTATTTACACGAGGCCGATAGAAACTGACCCCACAAACGATAACGGGTCCCAAGGTGGATAGATTTGCAAACGAAACGCTCTGGGGGGTCAACCGAGTCCGTGTAATCACCTCTATACGAATATTTCCTGAAAAAATAGCGATAGCCCCACCTCTCCCCACCTCTCCTGCTCACTGCTGTAGCAACTATCAAAAATACCTGTGTTAATTAAACGCACAAGGGGTTCTTGAATGAAATAATATTATGAAAGGCAAACCAGAATTGTTAACGCCCAATATACTCCTTAAACAAAATAAACAGAGTCAGATTTCATGCATTGATCCATTATATTGACAAAGGAGCGATCTCACCCGGTGTTTGTAGAGAATATCTCTCTTTCTGAGCGTGTCCTCTCCACAGAGACGTGCTTCTTGGTCGGTCGATGCAATATCCACAGATTCGGTTTCTTTCAGTTAACTTCCCCGTTGCATTTATCCATATGCTGAGGAAATTACTATATCCCGCTGAATACCAGCAATCGCCACACACACTTCCTCCTGTCAGTAGCTACTGCTAGTGCTACTGCTACTGACCATGCTACAGATATTAGTGCAAAATCTACAGCTCCTCTACCACAACCATCAGCAACAAGTGGACATGGATAATTACATGAACTACATGTTGCTAAATACACCGCGGGGCGTAAACAGAAGGGTAGCCATGGCAACATTGCTGCGGGCCTGCTCGGGCTGCTCTTCTTCACTGCTTTTGGTGTATTTTGGCGGAAGTTACAGCGCCACTTACAGTCCCGGCATATGTACTACAGCGTTTCCAGCGGTCTCGTTTGAACAGACACGTTAAATGAAACAAATGCATGTGAACGGAAGACTTTTTAGAATACGCATACTGTGCATAAACGCAAACGTTCCCGTGTGAAGGAGGCCTTAGTCTCTCCGTTTGTCTGTTGGACTGGGGGTGATACCCAGAGGAGAGGCTTGCGGTGGCTCCAATGAGGCTGCAGAACTCTTTCCAGAACTTGGAAACAAACTGTGGGCCCCGGTCTGACACAATATCCCTAGGAAATCCATGTATGCGGAACACATTGGTCATCATCATTTCTGCCGTTTCCTTGGCCGAGGGTAACTTGGTCAATGGAATAAAATGTGTCATTTTAGAAAAACGATCTACCACTGTTAGCACAGTGGTATTACCTTGAGACACCAGGAGTCCAGTAACAAAGTCCATGGATATGTCAGACCAGGGCCGTCGAGGAATGGGCAGAGGCTGCAGCAACCCAGCCTGGGACCTGGAAGAAGTTTTGCTGCGAGCACAAACAGGACAGGCAGTCACATATTCAACAACATCTTTTGCCATGGACGGCCACCAGAAACGCTGCTTAACCCTCTGAGACCCACATAGGACATTGCCGTTTTTGTATATTTTTGTGTTTTGCCTTATAAATTGTCATTTCTTTGCAGTATAATCAAGTTTTACACATCCCAGAAATCAGCACAACCTCAGCTAAGTCAAAGTCAAAATCCAAGTCAGCTTTATTGTCAAGAATTCTACATGTTGTACATCCAGAAATATCGAAATATCGTTTCCCGCAGTCCTACAGTGTGACATATATACATCAAACAAAAAACAAAAAGGGCCTAGATAAACATGGTATACATTAAACAAAACAAAGGGCCTAGATAACCGGGGTATACAGTTTAAAATGTTAATAATATAATTTAAGTGTTCAAAGTACAGTTTCAGTGCAGTAGCAGCAGAGATGGGCAGAAAAGTGACTGGTGCTGGATGAGGGAGGTTGGTTGTGTGTGTGTGTGTGTGTGTGTGTGTGTGTGTGTGTGTGTGTGTGTGTGTGTGTGTGTGTGTGTGTGTGTGTGTGTGTGTGTGTGTATGTGTGTGTGTGTGTGTGTGTGTGTGTGTGTGTGTGTGTGAGAGAGAGAGAGAGAGAGATGTCAGAGAGGGGGAGAGAGGGTGGGAGGGAGGGAGAGAGTTCAGCAGCCTGACCGCCTGGTGGAGGAAGCTGTTGCCCAGCCTGGAGGTGCGCGAGCTGAGGCTGAGGAACCTTTTTCCTGAAGGCAGGAGGCTGAAGAGGCTGTTGGAGGGGTGGGTGGAGTCACCCACAATGCTGAGTGCTTTGCGGGTGAGGCGGGTGTTGTATATGTCCTGTAGTAAGGGGAGTGAGGCACCGATGATCCTCTGGGCAGAGTTCACTATGCGCTGCAGGCTCTTGCGGTCGGCGGCGGTGCGGCTTCCGAACCACAGCGTGATACAGCTGCTGAGGATGCTCTCGGTGGCGCCTCGGTAGAAGGACAGCATGATGGGGGGTGATGCTCCAGCTCGCTTGAGCTTCCGGATGAAGTACAGGCGCTGCTGGGCTTTCCTCGCTAGTGCGGTGGTGTTGTTTTTCCAGGTGAGGTCATCAGTGATGGTCACCCCAAGGAATTTGGTGCTGGTCACTTGCTTCACAGCAGCGCCGTTGATGGTCAGGGGGAGAGGGGGTCGGCGGTGGGTTCTCCTGAAGTCAACAACTATCTCCTTTGTTTTCTCCAGGTTGAGGAAGAGGTTGTTGTTTTGGCACCACAGGGCCAGCTGGTTCACTTCCTTCCTGTAGTTAGTCTCATCGTTGTTGCTGATGAGACCCACCACAGTAGTGTCGTCTGCAAACTTCACAATGTGGTTGGAGCTGAAGATGGGTTTGCAGTCATGGGTCAGCAGAGTGAAGAGAAGGGGGCTGAGCACACATCCTTGGGGGGCCCCCGTGCTCAGTATGAGGGTGTCTGAGGTGTTATTGTTGACCCGTACAGGTTGTGGTCTCTCTGTGAGGAAGTCCAGCAACCAGTTGCAGAGAGAGGGGCTGAGGCCCAGGTCTGTAAGTTTTTGTACAAGCTGCTGGGGGATGATGGTGTTGAGCTAATGATATATGTCACTCATTAGACATTATTATACACTATAATAGGGGATATTTGCCCATAAATAAAAAATAAATAAAAAACGGAGCTTGAATTGCATACATTTATTATCATTGTATCAGAACTGATTGGAAGATTCTAACTTATTCTGTTCATTAGTTGTGCCCATTTTGGGCAGTGGGCGTTTTTTTGCGAGGAATTCTCATCTTTTGTCCTGCCAATTTTGAAGAGTACATATCATGTCCACAATCACACATGGCATGCTGAGCAGATTTGTCCCCAACTCCGGGGACTTCCGGCCAGGGACTTCAGGTGGCAGTATACGCCGTGAAGTTGTTTGCGGCCTGCCAGTAAACCCAAAGCAGAAGAAGAAGAAGTGACGTCAGCGGCTTCCCTCAGGGAACTTATTCCGGTGTGAACGCGATCGGCTCTTAGTTCCATGGGGGTACTAAGTGCTGGGAACTAAGTGCTGGGAACTAAGTACGGCAAAGTACTTGGTGTGAAAGCGGCTAAGGGCTATTTATAGGTGAGGGGGATGAGCACAGGTGAAAACTATCAGGGCAGGGCCAAGCAATCTCAAGGGCGGGAAACACACAAAGGCAGGAAGTATGGGACCTGGAATGAGAGGGAAGGATTACTTTCAAAATAAAAAAAACAAGATCAAAAACACAAGACTAGACTAGAAAAAATAACTTAAGATAACATAACTGTCGAGCCACAACAGTCAGAATTCCAAGTAGTGAGAATGGGCTCTCCTCAATACCAATAAACTCTATCTAGACCAGGGGTGGGCAATTATTTTTTAGAAGGGGCCACTTCAGAAACTCGAGCTGTGTTGGGGGGCCGAATCAAAAATAAGTTGAACTTAATTCTGCTCAATATACCAATACTGAAAAGGTGTTTTACAGTATGTTAAAGATAAGAAATGAATCAGCTTTATACAAAACGAAATGAGTGCTTTTGATTTTTGTTTTTCAGTTCATTTTACTTGTTCAGTGAGAAAAATCCAGTCTGTCTTGGGCTTGAACAAGTGCACGGAAATCTGGTTCAATGTCTGAGGTGGATATGCGAAGGACAGCTGAGAGGTGATCATCAGTGATAGAGGATCTGTATCTGGATTTGTTGAACTTCATCACTGAGAATGTCTGTTCACATATGTAGGTAGATCCAAAGAGGACCATCATCTTCTGAGCACGTCTCCTGATGTGTGGAAAGTTCTCCTCTTTCAGGGAAGCGTAAAACTCAGGCAGTGAGACTGACCTAAAGTGCTCTGACAGAAGTGTGTCAGACTGCAGGTCAATGAGTTCAAGCTGAACATCACTGGGTGCATCATCCACATGGCATGTAAATGGGGAAAAGATCATGTTCATTTTATTCTCAACTGTTTTGAAGTCTTTAAATCGCCTTGAAAACTCACCATGCAGTGCTTCTAACATGGATGAGTACCTCTGGAGGTGATCAGCTGATGGTGTGGCTTCCTTCAGTGTTGGCAAGTGCGTGAGAATGTTGTCCTCCATTTGGCTTGAGAGAAGCTGCAGCTTTCTCATGAAAGCCTTCACTGCACTGTACATGTCATGCACAAAAAGGCCCTTGCCTTGCAGTTTGACATTTAGTTCACTCATTAGTGCAGTCACATCTACAGCAAAACCAAGGTCTGCCATCCAGTCTGCATCTGAAAGCTGTGGGATGTCGTTTCCTTTCTTCACACAGAAGTCTTGAATCTCTTCTCTCAGGTCCCCTACTCTTTTCAGCACTTTGCCCAGGCTGAGCCACCTGACAGCTGCATGGTAGGGTATGTCACAATGTTCAGTCTCACTTTCCTCCAAAAGTGCAACAAACTGTCTGTGATTCAATGCTCTTGCCCTGATGAAGTTAACTATTTTAGTTACAACATCAACAACATGGTTAATTTTTAACACTGACTTACACAACACTTCCTGATGTATAATACAATGCAAAAATACCAATTTCTGCTCAGGGTTAATTTCTGTCACTTTATCCTGCATTCTCTTCAATAGTCCAAAATGTTTCCCTGTCAGATTTGGACAACCATCCGTTGTCACGCCTGCCAGCTTGTCCCATTTCAGTCCCAACTTTTCCACACATGCATTTACCTCCGTGAACAAATCACTCCCTGTTGTTGTACCTTTCATTGACTGCATGGCTGCCAGCTCCTCCGTGATTTTGAAGTCTGTAGTTATCCCACGTAGGAAGATGAGTAGCTGGGCAGTGTCACGTACATCGCAGCTCTCATCCAAAGCCAAGGAAAAAAAGTCAAAGTTGACCGCTCTGTTCTGCAGCTGAAGCTCCAGATTTCCCGCGATGTCCTCAATTCTCCTCGTAACAGTGCGTCGGGAGAGCGGCACTTTCTCAAATGCCTCCTTTTTCTCCGGGCATATTAGTGCGGCAGAGTCCAACAAACACTCCTTAATGAACTCTCCGTCCGAAAACGGTTTACTTTTAAGACATAACTCGTCTTGACAGCTGCATCTCTGGATGTGGAATGTTTTGTGAAAATGTGTTGTTGGCTTTGCAGCTTAGCTAGCAAAGCATCCGACCCCTTTGCCCGCTCTTCCTCAGACAGGTTCTTGTATTTATCTGCGTGTTTGGTAGCATAGTGGCGACTCAAATTGTACTCCTTGAACACAGCGACCTGCGCACCACAAACTAAACACACTCACTTCTGTAAATAAATACTTAGCGGTCCATGTCTTGTTGAAAATGCGGCATTCAGTTTCGATCTTTCTTTTTTTGCCCTTAGCGGACATTTCGAGGACTAGCCGGCCAGCATCACTCGTAGCTGTTCACGGCATGCGCGTTTACGTAAATAAATTAAAAAAACAGCAGCGCCCTTTTCAAAATAAAAGCAACACAGTTAGAAAAGTATTTACGCCATGCAAGCAATACAGCTGTGTTGCTTTTATTTTGAAAAGGTTGCTGTTTATTTTCATTATGTTATAATTTATGATCAACCTCACACGGGCCGGCCAAGGCCGGCCAACGGGCCGGATGTGGCCCGCGGGCCGTAAAATGCCCACCCCTGATCTAGACAAATATTACCATGAAATATAATTTTTTTTTTTTCATGAGATCTTTTTGTGGCCCATTGGACCCCTCCCACCGTTTTTTTTTTCGAGATAATTTCTCAGGGCTTCTTAACATTTATGAAACTATTAATGTGTAGCACCAGATTAACGGGAAGAATCTCAGCTAACTGAAGATATGAACCATTTTTACCAAAACAAAACAGAAGTCTCATAAGAAACGTCTAAATGACCCCTGAGCACTGCGGCACACAATTCAAGATAAAAATACCCTTATTACTTATCGTAGCTGCACATACAATATAGCCGATTAAAGCTGAGACTCCACGGATTATTTAGGTATAGTATCATCACTGAGCGATCCGAACTTGCGACAGGGGAAGCAAACACAGACATCACAACACGTACCTTTACGGAGCTTTTACGGCAGATCGTCTCACCGTAGCTGTCAATTAGGTCAAAAGAAGTGTTCAATGGCATTAAAATGAAAAAAGAAAATGCTACAACTGTTGATCCATAGGTTGATAATGTACCTGTGCCTTTGAAGAAATTATTTATAATCCATAATTCCATTTTTTATGTAAAAATCGGAGCGGAAAAGTTAGCTGCTAATGGTAGCCACCAGAGTGTATGCAGCTTCCGGTTTTGGTAACGCGTCACTCTCACTCCTTATTTGTTAACGTGTTGGTGTGTATATAACTTTCCCTCGATTCCATTGGCTCTAGCGGTTATAAAGAGATTTCATTCATCAAAATCGAGCAAGGGGGGCCAGAGATAGGTCAAATCCACCCAAATGACCCCAGAAGTGGGGTTTTTTGGCTAAATCTCTCTAAAAAGGTCAAATTTCACTTGTTTTGCATCAATCTTGATACAGGGTACTTATATGTTGTACTTTGGATTCCTAAAGCTTTTAGTCTACTAACCCATCATCGAAGGGTAGTTTTCACTATAAGTAAAAAAGAATTTTTGGACGGACACTATAATTTACAGTTTTTTACTATGTAAAATCTGAATTTTCTTTAAAATAAAAAACATCTATATTGATTCTGACTTTTCTACATCCAACTCACAGGTTTATCATTACTTTGAGAATAAAGATTATTAATTTAACCCTTTTAGAAGGGAAGATATGGTCATTTGTTCTGGGAATGTCATTTTCGAGCCTGAGACCTGAAAAACAGGCTCAGGGCTTAAGAGGTTAATTGTGGCGGTCTGCCACAAATGAATCGATGTATGGGAAACACTGACTTTAACTGCTCAGTGCAGGCTAGCAGCAGCTGATAGTCACTGGGGCCGTTTCTCAATGTCGAGTAAAGCTGCTTCAGAGCCACTATTTCAAGCATACTACGTCATCGAGTGCCGCCGAAGGACTGTTCCAATGTCCAGCATACTTGGAAATCTACCGAGCCCGGCGTACTTCGTAGAGAGAAATATCGAGGCTGCACATGAGTAGACTCCGCGGTCTTAAAATCCCCACAATGCTTTGCGCACGGACCAATTTCCCCAAATCTGTGGCGGAAAATGTAAGGCGGGGCCTCTCATATGACGCACACCTGCACACTTGCTCGCCTGTTCCACTCTTCGTTTTCCGAATGTCAGGAAGTATTCTTTCCTCGCTTCGGAAGCAAGTGACTCGGAAGACATGTGCTACCAAGCAAGCGTACTCGACATTGAGAAACACCCTGAGAGCGATGCGATTCAAGATGCAGTTTTCCGGTTCGAACTGTGCAGTATTTCACAATCATAATGGAGCCAAATTGAATTAAAACCAACCTGATCTCACCAGAATGCGTGACTCCACCACGACTCCTTAACACTGCATTGCGTGGTGGAGTCACGAACTTTGTTACATTTACGTGTCTGCACCACGCAAACAACGCCAATGTAAAGTGAATGAGGCTCCTTTGTCGTGGTGCACACACGCATTTCTACAACGTCCAGCAGTGAGCTTTTATTCTATAAAACGTTTTTAAAATCTACTGTATAGCTTGTAGTAACTCACAGGAGGCTTCTTTTATTTTATTTGTATTCATAATAATTTTTATTTTTCGTCAGAATGTATTATGGTGCATTATTCACCAATGTTTGTTCTCAAAAAACAATGTATTGTAAGTAATACAACTGTGATTTTTATTAAATTAGTTCGTTTTTAAGGAAGGCCAGAGCTTCAGCTGTGTCAAAGAGATTGTTCCCTTTAGTTAACGTTATTTAAAAGATAATTATATTCCTATTTGATCATGTCCCCTTTATTGTATTACGGACCCAAAGAGCTGAGCGTCCATTCCCATTGGATAACAGAGCATTTTACACCCGGAAGTAAGTATTCTCCTTACTGTCCATTGATTTTATTTACAGTGATATCTGCACTACTCATCAACTCAAAAACACCAGATTATCCTTGTTAATTACACAACATTGATTGGTTTAAATTGTGTACAATGCTTTTGTATTTTCCCCTTTCGATTCGGAGAAACAAATATGTTTTCGGAGTGTGTGGATGGTAGAAGACACTACACTACCCAGAATCCTCAGCTATTGTTCCGCTTTGCCTCAAGCTCTGTGATTGGTTGACCTCCAACTGCATTCCAATGAAAAAAACGTTTCGTCAAAGATCAAATCATACTTTATTCAGCAGTGCTTGCTTTACTCTTTGAACGTCATCACATGAATGCATTGTAATGAATGGTTTGGCTGCATTAAACATTACACATCTGTCGTAGTTCTTTATTTATCTACAGAGATCGGGCCTCAGAATGGACCGGAAACTATTCTTTTACCGTTCTATTTTAATTTCACAATAAAGTTAGTAGTAATAATTTGTTTTGATATTATTGTTTTTTATTAACTACTAGACCGCTGGGTCATGTTAAGACCATCTTTTCTGTGTTGCTGTGGGTTTTTTACATCGCTTTTGTTTTACAAATATCAAAACAATAACAGAATATATCCGTCGTAAACTAAACCAGAAACAGCAGTATATTTTATTTTGTTAACACTGTAAACTTGACAGCTTTTTAACCCGCACCTCCTACTGGTTAAAGCACGTTATTACACGTTTAGAGTAATGCAATGCAGGTAGATTGGGTTGCTTTTTATTGACTGTTTTAAAATGCCTTTTTCTTAATGTCTTTCATTTTTGTAAAGCACTTTTGAATGTGTTATATTTGATGAAAACATTTCAATATTAAGAGTACATACTGTTAATATAGTGGGAAAGTGGAAGGTCAATGATATAAATAATATAGAATAGAAAATATCAAGAAGATACTGTAAGTGATCTCTACAATAAAACAGTTTAGTGCCTGATAGGAGGATGTGCAAAACAGACAAACTTATAAGGCTTTATTTAAACATTAAAGAATACTTTAGGTTAAGGTCGTCTTTTAAATAAGAAAAAAGCTTTGGGGGTATCTACAGATATTAAGCCTGACAAAGTACTTAACGTCTAATATATTGCATGGTTTGTTTTGGAACTTGACAATCAACTTTCCTTCAATGTTAACTATGTTGAAGCACTTATTTTAACTGATATTATACATATTAATTATACTCTTATAAGATGTATGTAGATAGTATAAGAAATGTGCAGAATATGTTTAATGGTGGAGGTACACAGATATCGATAGATGTCTTGTGATGCACTGTTGATGAACCTGTGACCCAAGTGTTTCATTCATTGCATAACTACACCGTAGTTGTGTATATGATATGTCAATAAACCTTAGAAAATCTTGAAATCTTGAAAGGGATGTGCAAAATAGCCATTATATACAGTTTTTAATGAACTATTAGTAGAGAATAACGAGTAATGAATATGCTTTAGGGATCTGCAGATACATATTTAGTCTTCTCAAGCACCCACTACCAAATATCTCGCCTGATTGTTGGCTGAATTCACTGAATTTTACTCCGGTGTAACTAAAGTCTGATTTAAGGGTTGTTTATATTTCACATCATTAATCCAAATCTGTAAAGTAACTAAAATAAATGTAGTGGAGTAAAAATACCAGGTTAACCTTAAAGAAAGCCCTCAGGATTATAAAAGACCCCCATCACCCCACAAACTGTTCTGTCTGCTGCCGTCTGGCAGGCGGTACCGCAGCATCCGGACTAAAACCCACCAGACTCAGGGACAGTTTCATCCCACAGGCCATAAGACTATTAAACACCTGAACTTAGAAACAACATCCATAACATTCATCTGGCTGCTACTTAGAAATTATTTATCTAATATATCATATTCCAATCACTTGTATATAGACTCTTATTGCACTATTTCACTTTTTACTATTTTACTATTTTTCTTTTTGTATTTACTTGCACTATTTGTTCTGTGTAGCCTATCTGTTTTATTGTGTTGCACTGTTGGAGGAGCCTGTGACCTAAGGGGGGGGGGGGGTAGGACACGTTCTAAGCACATGGTGTAGTCCTATAGCTGAGGATTCTGGGTAGTGTAGTGCCTTCTGCCATCCACACACTACGAACAAATATTTGTTTCTCCGAATCGAAAGGGGCAAATACAAAAGCATTGCACACAATTTAAACCAATCAATGTTGTGTAATTAACAAGGATAATCTGGTGTTTTTGAGTTGATGAGTAGTGCAGATATCACTGTAAATAAAATCAATGGACAGTAAGGAGAATACTTACTTCCGGGTGTAAAATGCTCTGTTATCCAATGGGAATGGACGCTCAGCTCTTTGGGTCCGTAATACAATAAAGGGGACTTAATCAAATAGGAATATAATTATCTTTTAAATAACGTTAACTAAAGGGAACAATCTCTTTGACACAGCTGAAGCTCTGGCCTTCCTTAAAAACGAACTAATTTAATAAAAATCACAGTTGTATTACACACAATGCATTGTTTTTTGAGAACAAACATTGGTGAATAATGCACCATAATACATTCTGACGAAAAATAAAAATGATTATGAATACAAATAAAATAAAAGAAGCCTCCTGTGAGTTACTACAAGCTATAAAGTAGATTTTAAAAACGTTTTATAGAATAAAAGCTCACTGCTGGACGTTGTAGAAATGCGTGTGTGCACCACGACAAAGGAGCCTCATTCACTTTACATTGGGGTTGTTTGCGTGGTGCAGACACGTAAATGTAGCAAAGTTCGTGACTCCACCACGCAATGCGGTGTTAAGGAGTCGTGGTGGAGTCACGCATTCTGGTGAGACCAGGTTGATTAAAACAGCAGGGAAAATATCAGCCTTCAGAATCTTCCACCAGGTCTGCTACATAAATGCTCAGTTTGTTAACACAAAATGCTCAACTGAAAATATTGATAAAAAACATTGCTGACTATTGTTGCAGATTAGTCCAAAAATAATGCTATTATATATGAAAACATTATATTGCAAGTTACTCTGTACCACTGGAACCTTGCTTTTTTTGTTGCCGTTTCCCTAAATTACCCTGAATAAAAGATACTTGTTTTGGTGTTTTTAAAAATATTCCTGTAACTGCTGGATGCTTGTTTAAGTTATTAGTTATAAAGAAAGATGGAGGTTGTTTATTTGTTAAAGGTAGAGTAGGTAAGTTTGAGAAACCGGCTCGAGATCGCTAGAATTTGAAAATACACAACCGGAGAAAATCTGCCACTTCCTTATAGAGCCCCTCCCCCAACACACACGAACGCGCACATGACCAATGAGGGCACGAGATAAGTTTGTGCACAGATGGAAGGCTGACAGGCAGGTAGGCCATCCAGTTATTTTAGCCGGGCCGGCTAAAATGATTGGTCGTGCTTTTTACAGTATTACCGGCCGTCTCCACGGCAGCGTTAAAAAAATCTTGGAGGTGGGCGTATCTGAAGCTTGAGGATTTTTTGCGAGCAACCAATCACATGAATCTCCCGCCCGCGACATACGAAGCAAAAAAGCCCGAAGTAAACTGGATATAAACTCCCCAAAACAGGCGAAAACCTACCACTGTCTCTGCCACCTCCCTCCATGCCTGGCTCCTCCGGTTTATATCCCGGTAGGTCTGGTCATAAAGCACCGGGTGATTGATTCGCTACCGCTAATTTCTCCTCCATTTTTTTGGAATATGAGGAAATGACCTGCGGTATTTCTCTCCCAGCATACACGCCGTTTGATTGGCTAGAGCTTGAACTGTCAGATTTGCGTACACGGGATTTGATTGGCTGACGCTTCCACCTCAGCCTCAAAAGTTGAACATTGTTCAACTTTGGATCTTGAAAATCCTGAGAATCTCCGCTCGCCTGCCCACAATGCATTTCGGCGAAAGCGAAAAAAAAGTGACGTCACCCCATTCAAAGTGAATGGGCAGAAGCGTTTCAAGATTTTTTAACGCTGCCGTGGAGACGGCCCGTTACAGCTTCCACAGATGATATTTTTTTATGGATTTTTTGTCAAAGCACTTAAGATATTCATTGCTATCGGGATGTTAAGAGCATTCCATGGAATATAACAAAAAGTGTATCTCGAGCCGGTTTCTCAAACATACCTACCCCACCTTTAATATGACAAAAACTGCAATTAATGAGAGATCTTCAAAAGTAGAGCTTTCATTTGAGATGCAGTAAGACCACAACATTTCCTTTTGTCTGCATTGATCAGCCACACATGAAAAGAAAATGTGTGCTTATGCATCTGTAGAACAGAATAACAATCTCAACAATAGCTGCCTCTGCAGATACAGCCTATCTGAAAAGCTTGTACGGCGTAGCAGAGGGTAAATGGAGCTGGAGAGTCTGGTGTGAATCAATAAAAAGCCATCAAACACCTGAGGGGTCCCCCAATTTCCCCACAAACCACTCCACCCCCTGGGCAGGGGGAAACAATGGCGGGGCATCAATACCTGCAATTGGGAGAAGGTGGGGCAGAACACAGAGAACGAACCACACAAGTAGGTCAGCTCTCTTCCAGACAGCAAATGGATGCGCAATCGTTTGCATCAATTCAGTCCAGTGGGAGATGGAGGACAGATAGGGAAGGGGTGCCATTTAGAGTGTAGTGGTATAGAAGGTGGGTGCAGGGGAGGAAGAAGGGGTGTGGAGGTTTTTAAAGCAGGTGGAGATGGAGACACAGGGGGATATAGGTGTTTTCAATTACCCACAAATTCAGAGCAATTTCCTCCTCTTTCTGACCACACCTCCCACTGCGAGGCTGATGGGAGTCCTGAACAAGAGGCGGGGAGATCGCAATTGTTTGACTGCGGGTTGGTGGGGCGCAGCAGTAGGAGGTCGGTTTTCATCTGTTTGCCTTGTTCAACCTTTCTTTGTCACCTTGCAGCTTTTATTGGAGCCTTTCTTTTTATGCAATAGGTAGAAACTTCAGAGTGCATTTCAACTTCTATGTAGATGTTGATAAACCACTTCCTGAGAGCCAGACAGCATATGCTGCTTAAAGATAACACACACACACACACACACACACACACACACACACACACACACACACACACACACACACACACACACACACACAGAGCTTTGTTCTCCTAAACAGAACACAACTGTGCTGTTTCTGTTTAGCAAAATGTTACATTTGCTCTGTAGTGATGCATGCATTAACTCAAGGATCACAGTAGACATGAGCCAAAAAGATATCTCTGCAACTCTTCATGCCCACTCACACACCATTTGCATTGTGTTCCGAGATGGTCAGTTTGTAATGTTTAGGATTCAATTATTGTAGATACTATGTATGTGGTGTCTAGGGGTTGCCTGGGGCAGATGCACTGACAAAATGTTTACTTTAGATATGCTTCCTTTAGGCAATTTTATAAGGAATCAACCCAAAAACGTTTACTGTAACGCAGATAATACCCAACTAAATCTATTGATCAAACCAGATAAAAACAATCAACTGTGGTGGCACATTATTAGTACATAATTCACCGTGTGATTAGTGTGTGTTGCAACCCGGACCCGTTAGTGAGGGTACCGGGGTTTGGTGTCATTCATGCTAGCTTGACATGCAGTAGCAGCACATGTACTTACCTTGTCTTGATTAATGGATAATAAAGTGTGGAGTTCCATACTGAACACACCGCCTCTGACTCCCTTTTCATCGGCTCTACACTGGTGACACTGACGTTTTCGTGAAAGTTTCCGAAGACTTAATGAACATGGCTGATCGCAATGTTTTTGTAAAGCTGCCGGAGTTTTGGGAGCATGCCACTGCGGCGTGGTTCGCACACGTGGAGGCACACTTTGCCTGCCGACAAGTCCGTGACGGGGACTTGAAATATTTCCACGTGGTAGCAGCGATGGGAAGCTCCACGTCATCCAGGTTGGTGGGATTTATCGCAGACCCCCCATGCCATGGCAAATATGAGGCGATTAAGGCCCTTCTCCTTAAGACATTTAGCTTATCTGCTAAGGAGAGGGCCCGCCAGATTCTTGACATTCAAGGCCTAGGAGACAGCAAGCCATCTCAGCTCATGGAGAAATGCTGAATCTGCTAGGGGGGGAAGACCTCCGGATTTTGTTTATGGAGACGTTCCTGCGCCAATTGCCTTCCCGGGTTCAGACGGCGCTAGCCAACACGTCCATTATGGAGCCCCGTGCCTTGGCTGAAGAGGCCGACTGTTTTTTCCTGGCTACCCAGCAGTCCGGTGCAGAGGCGCTAGCTGTGACGCTCAGCGCCCCCTCAACAGTTAAGAAGGCTTGGGGGAGGCTGGACGCGACGGTACCAAGCCGGCGTGGGGACACAGGAGAGTGTTTTTACCATGCGCGGTTCGGGGCCAGGGCGAAGAAGTGTGTCGCTCCCTGCAGTTACAAACCTCCAGGAAACGGGGGAGCCGGCGCTCAGTAGTGGCCCTGAGCGTTGGTGGCACGAGCAGGCTTCTCTTCGTCAGCGACAGAGTCTCAGGAAGGTTGTTTCTGTGTGACACAGGAGCTCAACGGAGTGTGGTTCCTGCGTCGAGGGAAGACGTCGCTCGTGGGGGACACGGACCGCGGTTGACGACGGCTAATGGCGGACCCATTCGCACGTACGGCGTGAGGCCTATGTGTTTGTGTATTGGAGGACAGCGGTTCAACTGGGATTTTGTGACGGCAGACATTTCTTTCCCCCTCCTCGGGATAGACTTTTTATGTGCTCACGGACTCCTGGTGGACGTTAAAAATAAACGCTTGGTTGATGCCTTGACGTTTTCCTCCCTCGTGTGTACACTTGGCAAGGCGACACGGGCTGTCGGGCTCGCTGTCGGGGGCGGACACTTTTCTCAGGCTGTTGGCTGAATTTCCAGATCTGACGCTACCCACCTTTTCCGCGCTCACCACCAAGCATGGAGTGGAGCACCACGTCACCACCGAAGGTCCCCCAGTTTATGCCAGGGCCCCGCGGTTGAACCCTTCTAAGCTTGCAGTAGCGAGGGCGGAGTTTTCAACCATGGAACGCCTGGGTATCGTCCGCCGGTCTGACAGTCCTTGGGCCTCTCCTCTGCACGTCGTTCCCAAGCCGAACGGCGGTTGGCGCTCGTGCGGGGATTACCGCCGCCTCAACGACGCCACGACGCCTGACCGCTACCCGGTGCCGCACATTCAAGACTTTTCAGCACATCTGGCCGGTACGCTGGTGTTTTCTAAAGTGGACCTGGTGCGCGGATACCACCAGGTGCCCATGCATCCCCTGGACGTTCCCAAGACGGCAGTGATAATGCCGTTTGGACTTTTCGATTTCCTGCGGATGCCTTTTGGGCTCAAGAACGCCGCTCAAACGTTCCAGCGCCTGATGGATTCGGTGCTACAGGACCTGCCGTTTTCGTCTACCTGGACGACATACTTGTCGCCAGCGCTTCGGTGGAAGAGCACCTGTCACATCTCCGAGCCCTGTTGGCGCACCCATCATCCACAGCTCCCATCTCCATTACCACAGACGCATTGGACTACGCCGTTGGTGCGGTGCACGAGCAGTGGGTGCAGGGCGGTTGGCAGCCACTCGCCTTTTTCAGCCGTCAGCTGACGCCCAGGGAACGCAGGTACAGCGCCTTTGACAGAGAGCTCTTTGGACTTTGGCTGGCCGTGCGGGACTTCCGTTTTTTGCTGGAAGGCCGTGAATTTACGGCGTTTGTTGACCACAAGCAGCTCACGTTCGCCATGTCAAAAGTGGCAGAGCCTTGGTCTGCACGTCAGCAGCGGCAGCTGTCTTAAGGCCGCTACACACCAACCCGATTTTGGGAGTCAGAGGCTGTCAGAGGCCGTCAGAAGCAGTCGGGCATTCGCGGCGCCCTGCTCAGGTTGGTGTGTCCCGCACCGTCGTCTCTTTACGGCACATTTTCACACCTCCCGCGGCCTCCCAACATGTTGAATCGGCCGCGGGAGGTCAGAGAAAGTCGGGCCAAAGAAATCACTCTGATTGGCTGTTCAGCTTAGCGGAGAAGCGAAGCGGAAGTGAGGGACCAAAACAAACGATTAAGAAGGCACACACAGACGGTTAATCTTTTTCATTTTCATCTCACCCGGACGCAAGAGTCTCTTTTTTATGTTTACATGTTTTCGATCGACGAGAGAGAGTGAAAATGGAACCCAGACGCTATTTGTTGTTTGTTTATATCACGCAGCCTGTTCTTCTTCTCTCGGGGTATAGTCTGTCTTCCGGTTGTTGCCTCTTTTGAATGACGAATACACACTACCGCTGCCTGCTGGTAAGGACAGTTATTGCCACTCGTCAACTGAAGTCTTTGCGGTGTGTTCGTAGGCGGGCGGCGTAGGCGGGCGGCGTAGGCGGGCGGCGTAGCCGACGCAGGCGACGTAGCGGACGTAAAAGTCGGGACGCCTTCGGTACGCGTTCTTTGGTCTCAGGTTGGTGTGTAGCAGCCTTTACATCTCGGAGTTCACCACAGACATTAAGCACGTGGCTGGCAAATCGAACCTGGTCACTGATTGCCTCTCCAGGGTCGTCATCGGGGCCGTCCAGTTGGGCCTGGACTATACTCGCATGGCGACGGACCAGGTCACGGACCCCGGCGTACAGGCCCTGAAGGAGGACAGCTTGGGGCTGCGCTTGGAAGACGTGGTTTTCGGTGACGCAGGCGTTACTCTCCTGTGCGACGTCTCCACAGGCCTGCCGCGGCCGGTCGTTCCCGCCAGTTGGAGGCGCTCCGTTTTTGGGGCGGTGCACGACCTGTCTCACCCCGGCGGTAAACCTTCGGTGCGCTTGGTGGCCGCGAAGTTTGTCTGGCGGGGACTTAAAAAGGACGTGAGGACTTGGGCTGGTGAGTGCGTGGCTTGTCAGCGCGCTAAGGTGCATCGCCACACGTAGGGCTAATTTGTGTCTTTGTATGTGTTTCCAGATATGCGAATTCTACGGAACGCGTCGTGTCCCGCGCTCTCTCTGGGTGAACAATAGAACATCGGCTTGGTGGGAGGTGGTGCCAACGTGCAGTGGATCAAAGATTTCCGAATGTCCAAGGGCTCTTTTCAACTCCTCTGTATTCGCCTGGAAGCAACGTTGGAGAGAGGCATCTGAACAGCATGGAAATTGTAAATTGACAATAAAGCTGATCTTTTGTAGTGCATTTGGTTCTCTTTTATTTACCAGTCAACAGACACAATTACAATAGTGCAGACACACCTTAGTGCAAAGATTAAATGTCAGTATCAAAACAAGGTTCAAGGTTCTTTATTGTCAATCTGACATAGCTACAGAGTAATTATGCAGTTGAAAATCTTATGTTACAGGCTTCTCCAACAATGCAACATAATAACATAACATAATAACAATAAGAGCATGAGCAATACAAAAATAATAATAGTTATAAAAATGAAATAAAGTTATGATGTGGAATAGTGCAGTACGAGTCTATATACAAGTTATTGGAATGATATATATATATTAGGTATTAGATACATACTACTGAGTAGCAGATGAATGTTTGATGTTGTTTCAACAGTTCAATTTTTTAACAGTCTCACTGCCCGCGGGAAGAAACTGTCTCCGAATCTTCTTGTCCTTGCCAGGATGCTGCGGTAACGTCTGCCAGACGGCAACAGAAAGAACAGTTTGTGGCTGGGGTGATGGGGGTCTTTGATAATCCGTAGTGATTTCTTCCTGAGCCGCTGGGAGTAAAGGTCCTCCATGGATGGCAGCTCCGTCCTGGTGATGTGCTGTGCAGTTTTCACCACCCTCTGTAAAGCCTTACGATCGAGGTCGGTGCAGCTGCCG
Organism: Trematomus bernacchii; assembly: GCF_902827165.1. Taxonomy (NCBI): domain Eukaryota; kingdom Metazoa; phylum Chordata; class Actinopteri; order Perciformes; family Nototheniidae; genus Trematomus; species Trematomus bernacchii. The sequence continues at coordinate 416,361 of NW_022987680.1, forward strand.
TACCAGGCCGTCATGCTGCCAGTGAGGATACTCTCTATCGTGCACCTGTAGAAGTTGCAGAGTATCCTGGAATCCATTTTGAACCTCCTCAACCTGCGGAGGAAGAAGAGCCGCTGTCGAGCTTTCTTGGTGATGGTGGTGGTGTGAAGAGACCATGTCAGGTCCTCAGTGATGTGGACCCCAAGGAACCTGAAGCTTTTGACTCTCTCCACCGTAGTCCCATTGATGGCGATGGGGGCGTGTCCCTCTCCCTGCTGCTTCCTGTAGTCCACAATCAGCTCCTTTGTTTTGCTGATGTTGAGATGGAGGTTGTTATCCTGGCACCAAGATGTCAGGTTTTCGACCTCCTCTCTGTACGCCGTCTCGTCATCGTCTGTGATCTGGCCGATGACGGTCGTGTCATCAGCAAACTTCACGATGGTGTTGGAGCTGTGTGTGGCCACGCAGTCGTGGGTGAACAGGGAGTAGAGGAGAGGGCTGAGCACGCAGCCTTGAGGGGCACCGGTGTTTAGAATCAGGGTGGAGGATGTGATGTTTCCCAACCGCACTGCCTGGGGTCTGCCCGTCAGGAAGTTCAGGATCCAGTCACAGAGGGCGCTGTTGAGCCCGAGGTCTCTGAGCTTGATGGCCAGCTTGGAGGGCACAATGGTATTGAATGCTGAACTGTAGTCAATGAACAGCATTCTCACATATGTGTCCCTGTTCTTCGGGTCCAGGTGTGAGAGGGCAGTGTGGAGGGTGAGGGCTATGGCGTCGTCTGTGGACCTGTTTGCTCTGTAGGCAAACTGCAGGGGGTCCAGAGATTCAGGGAGGGAGGAGGTGATGAATAATTTGACTAACCGCTCAAAGCACTTCATTATGATGGAGGTGAGTGCTACTGGGCGGTAGTCGTTGGGGCAGGTGATGATTGTCTTTTTGGGGACAGGAATGATGGTGGAGTGTTTAAAACATGTGGGGACTACAGACTGCAGCAGGGACCTGTTGAAGATGTCTGTGAACACCTCTGCCAGCTGAACTGCACACACCCTGAGAACACGGCCAGGGATGCCATCAGGTCCAGGAGCCTTGTGTGGGTTAACCCTTTTAAAGGATTTACACACATCTGCCCTATTTAAAACAAAAGGGCAGTGTAGCTCCTGGTCCCTCTGTACCTCCACAGCCTGGCTGCTCTCAAAGCGTGCAAAAAAACTGTTTAGCTCATCTGGGAGAGATGCGCACGCAGACCCCCCGCTGCTCCTTTGTAGTCAGTCATTGTCCTTAGTCCCGCCCACATATTCCTAGTGTTACAGCCTTTGAAGTCAGATTCCACCTTGTCTTTGTACTGTCTCTTTGCATTTTTAATTGCTCTCCGGAGATCATACCTAGATTTCCTGTACTCCTCCAAATCTCCCGCTGTGTGCGCGATAGTGCGCGCTTTCAGTTTGCCGCGCACCTCACCGTTTACCCAGGGCTTTTGATTTGGGAATGTCCGTACAGAAACCTTCGGTACCACGTCATCGATGCATTTCCCAATGTAGCAGATGACAGTGTCCGTGTGTGTGTTGATGTTATTGTCCTCAAACACACTCCAATCCGTGGATGCAAAGCAATCCTGCAGTGCCTCATCTGACTCCACGCTCCATCGTTGTACTGTCCTTGTTACCGGTCTGTCCCTTTTAAGTTTCTGCTTGTACGCAGGCAACAACAGTAGTGAGATATGGTCTGATTTGCCGAAGGGAGGGCGAGGGAGAGCCTTATATCCATTCCGGAAAGGGGAATAAACATGGTCCAGTATGTTTCCCCCGCGCGTCGGGAAGTTGATGTGTTGGTAATATTTTGGCAAAACCTTCTTCATGTTGGCGGTGTTGAAATCTCCGGCCACAACGAACGCCGCATCTGGCCGTGAAACAGTACTCATACTGTATATTTGTATATTAATGAGTATATTATTATGTTAAATGTGTGTTAAAGACAATGGGATGAGGTTAAAAACTGTTGTATACCATCTTTACTGTGATAAATACATACATGTTAAGCATACACACCTGAAGAACTACGTTACACACACAGGTTAGTCTGTGCACTGCTGCTGGTTTAAACAAAGACAGTCATGATGCTAGTGCCGTGCATGTAGGTTCTCTTTTATTTATCAGCAGCAGATCAATAAGTGTCAGTAGTATCAACACAATATAATAACAGTGGCAATATATATATATATATAATAACAATAGGTAGGCTCAGCAGCAGACACACCTTAGTGCAAAGTTAGGTGTCAGTATTGATAACAGTGGCATATATATATATATATAATCACAATAATACAAAATTAACTGTCCCAGGTGTAGGCAATTTGGGGTGAAGTGTCTTGCCCAGGGACACAACGACATCCTGACTGCAGTGGGGTTTCAACCTGTGCCCCCCTGATCCGAACACCAACGCACCAGACCACTGAACCACCCGCCTCCCAACAAGTCATTGTACAGTTTATCAACGACAAGTTTTTCTTAATTTTTGTATTGAAGGCCTGTTGGATTTAATCAGCTCGCTTAGCACTGCCAGAAGCCCAGCCTGAAAGGTATTTTGTTGCTCCACCTCGATTCCTGGGCCTTGTGTGAATGCAGCAGCCGTTCGTCGTGCATCTCCTTGGCACGCAGGTCCTCATTCTCCTTGCTGACCATGGCACGGTGGTCCATCGCCATGATGGTGTCAAGGAAGCTGTCATTGCGTGCCCACTTTCCTAAGGTGAAATATGCAAGATACAAGATCAGTTTAATCGCAACAACGAGACAACATTGTCCAAATACCGGAAGGGGAGCAGCCCATAACAGAGAGCCCCCCCACGTCAGAGTCATCACTGTGGGCGATCTCCACCTCTGAGTCTGTCGCTGCAGGCACACAACAGGAGGAACACGGGGAACACCTTTGATTTGACTATTAACATTTTAAATGGTGAAGGCACTAGCAATTGGGGGATGCAGGGCTCTCAGGACATGATAGGGAGGCGTGTGGCGCAGTGGGTAAGTGCATTGGTGTTCGGATCAGGGGAGCACAGGTTCAAACCCCACTGCAGTCAGCATGTCGTTGTGTCCCTGAGACACTTCACCCCAAAGTGCTCCTGTGGGGATTGCCCACAGTATTGAGTATGTAAGCTTTGGATAAAAGCGTCTAACAAGTGACATGTAATGATTCAAAAAGCTTTTGAATATTGAATAACAAACCAATGTGGTTTACTTGTTATCCACAGTTTAGCTGCTAAATGTTTTTTAGCAATGCTTTTCTTTGTGCTCCACATATCTAAATGTATAAAGTGTGTTTTCACCTCCGTTCCCTCCTGTTTGCTGCAGTATGGCAGCAGCGGTCAGGATGGGATCCTCTGTGATCAGATAGTAGTCCTGATGGTGTCCGCTGACCGGGCGCAGGGTGTGGAGCTGCCTACTCTCAGCGGGGGGGAACTGAACGTGGAAACTGTGTTTCTCTGAGGGATCCTCCATGTAGTCTGAGAAGCCTTCTGAGGAAACAAGGTCAAACTATTTAGGATAATACTATGACAAGGAACAATGTTTAGGCAGTAAATAGAATTTCAATTACATTTCTACTTAAATGTGCAAAAGTATTAGAACATCAGTCTTTGTGGCATGCAGGTAATCAACTGTTTAAGCTTTTACCATTAACATGTAGAATGAATGTTGCAAATTACTTGAAATTATAGCAACTACAATGTATTGTTAGAGGTAACAATACAGAGGTAGCATTATGTCCAGCTAGCATGCTAATTGCTAACGTTATATTATCGTTTTATCCCGGAGGGGAAAACTAGTTTCTAATCCTGAGAGAAACACCTCGCCTGAAACACACGATTAGTGCCATGAGTTAGTGAAGCAAATTACAGAACATTGCACACTTATTCACAAGTCAAAACGTGTTCATAGCGGGCACGGCTGAGAATAGCTAGCTAGCTAGATGTTGTTAGCCAGCTTGGACCTAATGTTAGCAAGTTCTAGCATGGCTAGCTCGATCTACTGAGCAAATAAAAGTACATCTAAGACCAGTATTGTGCAGATTAAAACAGTGCAGTGCATGTATTTTATTTTACCTTCGTAGTCGTCACGACATGACTTTGCCAGGTCTGCTAACTTTGCTGATTCACGGAAACTGCATTCAGTAGAAGCTTCTGAATGCCGCACTTCGCGTCCTCCGAGTAAATCGCCAGAAGCGCCGAGACATCCTCATCAATTCCACCGCTCCGATGATTTATTTAGTGTTGCTATAATAACTGCTTTCACAAAAGTAATCTCTTCGGGTAAGCGAGCAAATACAATGGCCGCTTCCAAAAAAAAATTCAGAGTCAAACGGGCGTGGTTTGCATTCCGCACAGCCAATCAGACGTACGAACTATTTTCTCCCACAACAGTCCCTGCTCTCTAGCAGGGACTGAAAAGCGGGTCGGACGAACTCATTTGAGCTACTTTAGTTCCTGGGGCTTTTTGGTGTGAACGCAAATATATCGTAGTTCTGATGAACTATTGTGGGAAAAGTACACCAAAGTACTCCGGTGTGAACGCACCTATACTGGAATCGAACTTGACTTTTAAGAAACATATCAAGAAAGTATCAAATACCATTAAATTCAACTTGCAACATTTTAAACAAATTAGACCTTTCTTAAGTGTCAATGCTGCAAAGTCATACCTCCACTGTATGATTCTATCCCACATTGAATACTGTTTTACAAACTGGTCGTTTGCTTGTGCCACAAACCTGAAACCTATAGAACAGCTGTGAGAGAGAGCTATCAAGGTGTTTGACAGAAAGCCTTATTCATACCACCACTGCACCATCCTTGAGAAACACAATTTCTTGAGTTTTGACAATTTTAAGTCTTTTAAAAGTATGTGTTTTTTTTATAAATGTTTACATGGACTGGCCCCCCCTCCCCCCTTAGGGGAATTCATCCACAGAAAACACACTGGACGCTGCACTAGGTCAGAAACCAGAGGAGACTGTGAAGTCCACCACAGACGGACCACTTTCTTTCAAAATGTCCTCTCCATTAAAGGCAGCTCTTTGTGGAATAGCCTCCCAACTGAGATACGGGATTGTCCCACTTTGAACAGTTTTAAAGGTCAACTAAAAGAATGGTTGAGAAACAAACAGACGTGTAATCACCGCTAGATGCACTTTAACACAGGGGTATCTCCTCTTGCACTTTAGGTAGCTCTTTTATCTCCTCCTGCACTTTATATGTCGTAGCTGCTACATTGTACTGCCATGTGGTAAATGCTTATATGCTGCTCATGCTCTTTCTGCATATCATGTATTTATTTTGCTATGTATATAAATGTCATGTTCTTAAATATTGTATGTGAGGGACTACGGATGGAAACTAGCTCAAAGCTAAAATCCGGCATGTTTACGTTTTTAAAGCATTATTTGTTTTAAATGTTCATCAATGTGCACTGTCCCTCTTCAAATAAACGATGAAATGAAATGAAATGACCACGTCAACATCGACCTAGTGGGTCCATTGCCCTCCTCTCAGGGTTTTTCCTACCTCCTCACCATGGTGGACAGGACGACCCGTTGGCCGGAGACGGTTCCTCTCGTGTCGATGTCGGCGGCTGACATAGCCCGGGCTTTCATTGCGACGTGGGTATGTCGGTTTGGCACCCCGTCGGACATTTCCTCTGACCGGGGTTCGCAGTTCACGTCTGAGCTCTGGAACGCCGTGGCGTGTGGTTTGGGGGTTAAGCTTCACAGGACAACCGCTTATCACCCTCAGGCTAACGGCCTCTGTGAACATTTCCATCGCTCCATGAAGGCGGCACTCAGAGCCGGCCTGAAGGACGGCAATTGGGTCGACAAGCTGCCTTGGGTAATGCTGGGCCTGCGGACCGCGCCTAAGGAAGATCTGCGGTGTTCCACGACTGAGATGGTCTACGGTCAGCCGCTGAGAGTTCCAGGGGATACTGTTTATGTTTTTTAATTAAATTGTCACTTAAAGTTACTAAAACAAATACTCTAAATGAAGAAAACTACTGAAACAAAGGACTGTAACTTAAATTTACTAAAACAAATACCTTTACAAAAACAAATACCAATTAAAACTGCGGTCACAGACGTGCACGCAGTTGTGGGCGGGCCTTCGCGTCTGTGCGCCTGTCGGGGAGGGTCGCCGGTCGTCCCGGCGTCAAGGCGACGTACAGGAGTGCTCCGAAATGAGCGGTTTGTAATTTCTCAAATGCTCGCGTCCTCGACTCCTCGACTCCTCGGTCCTCCGGCTGCGACCCGGAAACGGATGTCGGCGCGCTGCCTCGAAGGAAAACAAATGTCTCTAAAGGCTCGTCGAGGATCGATTATCGCGGAGGCTGTCTGGAGGAGCCGTAACCGAGGATACACTGATTTAGAGGAGAGAGGAGAGAGGAGTCTCTCTGGAGGAGCTATAACCGAGGGTACACTGATGTAGAGGAGAGAGTAGAGAGGGGAGAGAGAGGAGAGAGGAGGCTCTCTGGAGGAGCTTTAACCGAGGGTACACTGATGTATCCTCCATAGTCGATTTCAGGCCACAGAGACCGGGTGTAAATTAAATTAAACTTTATTCACAACAGGCTATAGTTGCGAGATAGTGGGATGTAAACAGGTCTAAGTGTAATTAACAGTTCATAGACACATATCAACAGTAGAAAATATAATATGTTCACTGAAAAGAGTAAAGGTTAATGGAATAATACACAAGTAATAGCAACAAAATTAATCAGTGTACCAAAATCTAATATTGTCATCTCACTCCAAGCTGAACTCTAAAGATGGCAGCCCTGGACTATATGTATGTGTGGTCTATAACAGAGAAATACAAAATGTACAAGTATAATGAGAATCAGTTACTTAAATATATTATACAGCAAACAATAAGCATAACTTTCTCTGCAATGACACATATTCTCAAAGGCTAATTAACTGTTCAACATGCAGGTTGTAATATAACCATTACAAATATAAACATGTAATATACTGCACAGATAGCTCCTTTAACTTACAATGTAACAGGTTAATATGTCATCTCAACATTAGATTGCCAACATTGTCAAACAAAGCTGGACTTATACGCACGCAGCTAATGTCAAGGAAGCACATCTCTGCAAACTGTTCCCGTTGATCAAATGTGCATCAGACTTTCTGCCCTTTACCATTTGTTTACTCACTAAACGCATCTCCTCTGGATATTAGGCTATGTATTTTTTGCTTTAATTGTGAGCCGACATTTACAGTGAGAACAGCTGCTGAGGCCAGTGCAGAAAGCAGAACAGTGTATTATAAATATCACTCAATAATATAAGTGACAGGCCTACATTACACACTTTATTTGTATCCTTTAGTAGATATCTACAAATAAACAGTTGATATTTTTAATGAAACCAAATAGTGCTTCACATCATAACATATACAAGGGCTGTAGCCTGATATATATTATATGCTTTAAGAGCTGTATGTGTATGTTTTGGAGTGTATATGTGCCTGTAATTGCATGTGCCGCCAGCAGAGGGAGCTGCTGAACTAACACTCAACATCATTGCCAGCAGTGTGTGAGTGTGTTTGAGTGTGTGTGTGTGTGTGTGTGTGTGTGTGTGTGTGTGTGTGTGTGTGTGTGTGTGAGTGAGTGAGTGAGTGAGTGAGTGAGTGAGTGAGTGAGTGAGTGAGTGAGTGAGTGAGTGAGTGAGTGAGTGAGTGAGTGAGTGAGTGAGTGAGTGAGTGAGAGATGATGTGGAAGGCAGAGATAGCTTATCTGACATCTAAATGGTGGAAAATGGTACATTGTAGCCTGTGAGCTCCCCTTTCGAGCAATTTAGCATCACATTGGATATGGGCTGAATTTGTCCTGGAATGGATTTTTTCCGATCATTTCCCTACGAGGAGTTTGCAAAAATGTGCTTAAAATACATGAAGAACGCACATTTTTCAAAATGGCCGACTTCCTGGGATGCGGGGCAAATGGAAGGCAATTTGAAATATGTCCGCAATCATAAGAGGATTGTGTATACAGCGTTTCGTGAATATCGGAAACACTGTATGCGAGAAGTTTGGAGTAATTTGTGACATGTTAATCGGCAAAAATGGTACAATCCCCCTTAGCTTACGACCTCCCCCATTGAGCCAGCAACTATTTCATTTGCAATTTAGCATCACATTGGATATGGGCTGAACTTGTCCTGGATTCGAATTTTTCCGATCATTTCCCTAGGAGGAGTCGCCGAAAATGTGCTTAAAACGCACATTTTTCAAAATGGGCGACTTTATGGGGGGCGGGGCTAATGGAAGCCATTTTGAAAAATGTTCGCAATTCCATGAGGAAAATCTGTGCCATGATTCGGGTAGCTCGAAGAAACTATATGTGACTACCGCACAATAAGGGGCGCTACTGAGCCGTTTTTGCTAAAATGCACGATTTATTTGTACAGTCGCGAAGAGTTCGTGGGCTGTGACGTGTGTTCCAAGTTTCGCGTCCGTAGCTCATTTTAGCACATCGCAATTAAAAAAAAATGTATAGGCCACGCCCACGTTCGTCATTCGTTGCGACACTTTGAATCTCAGTTCATACTCACCCCCAGAGTATGTCTATAAAAAAACCCAATTATTTCGTCCATCCGTTCTTGAGTTAGAAATTTGCGGTGTTTTTGGGGCCCCCTATAGTCGAAATGAAATTGCTTTAGTGTGCCTATTCCCCAACACAGACTGAACCTATCCACCAAAATCTGTGGTGAATGGATACATTGTTGAGTTATGAGCATTTCTTTCTAAGGCACACCTTTTCGCTAATACGTTTTCATTAATGGCGGCCATATTTATTACCTGAACATGCTCATTTCCTACTGTAATGTGTGTGACCCTCCACCGATGCTGTCTACTAAGATTGGTGTTGATAAACCAAAAAGTGAAATTTAGGATAATATTTAACTGTTTTTAACATTATGCTAATTAAAAATAAATAAAAGTAGGCGGAGCTTAGGGGTTTAAGAGGACTTTATGTAGAGCAGGTCCACCCGGATAAGTGGGCAACATTTCAGGTCCATGGGACTTACGGTGCAACTATGTACATTTTTCAAAATGTTTTACATATAGGTGGCGCTAGCGAGCATGTTGGCAATTTTGAACCCATGGACTCCAGAATGTCAAATTTTTCACCGGTCCTGCGGTCCCTGCAACATTTCGCTGCTTGAATGGCGTCGTAAAACCCTCAAAAACAGGTTTCAAAGCGCACAGGAATCATAACATGAATTCTACGAATAACAATAGGTCTTCGCACACTTCGTGCTCAGGCCCTAATTACTGTATTTTATGTTTATTTTACACAATTACTTTATGTTGCGTGAGACATTATATTCAGCAGAAGTCCCCACGTTTGCAGTCAACCAAAGTAGTTTGTAAGCATCATCTTAACTAGTTGTAATGGACAGAAAAAACACACAACCACATTTCACTGAGTTTGGCCTGGAGAACTGACAGTTTATTTCTGCACATGCTCATTAGCATCACCACGTTTCTTTCACACTCAGGCACGCTCTGATGATGTCATATACACATGAACGGAAAACCTGACTTTGTTCTTATTCAAATATGCTTAACACTCCCACTCAAAGACATGTTGAGAACTCTCTACAGTGGTACACAGAATCCAAAAAAATAAAACCTTCCCTAGCAGTGTTTAATTTTTACATCTGTAATTCACATTACTCTCCAAACAAATACCCTTTGAACTTTTCAAATGTAGCCTTTGTCAACTAGAGATGGGTGAGTCCTGATTCATCCGGATCATTAACCCGGATCCTAGAAATGAGCTGGTCGTGACGAGTCTCCCCTCTCCATTAACCCGAGTCCTTTGAGTCCTACACTTGGTGTGACGTACAAATTAAAACTATAAATTGCGTCACTCGCTACTCTCTTTATAACATGTAAAATCACATTACAACGCCCAGTCCATCTACCCGATAGCTGCCAGAAGTTATCGTTTGGCTCAGGGGAGGGAACGCGGATCAGTGAAACTTCCTGCAGACTCGTGGGGACTCAGAGGAGCCGACGGCTCCTAATAGCATAGCAGATCCAGCGATCCATACTCGTCATGTGCACGAGCATAGCCCCTCCTCCAGCACCCGGCTCCCGCGGCTATATTATGCACGAGTCAACAGCAGACTCAGAGATTCGCAAATCCTGACTCACTGTGCAAAACACAGCAGACTTGTGCGGACTCAGAGCCGTAACCGTATAGCAGCATATCCAGAGATCCAGCAGACTCGTCATCATGCACGATTCAACAGCAGACTCAGATTCGCCAAATCGCAAAATGACCCTTTTTTTTGTGATCAATATGTTTTATTAAAGCAAAAGACACCACTTTACACACGTTTAACACATACAAACACCAGTATTGCAATGATTACGCAGTCCATGAGAAAATATGGGGGGAATATGATTGGATATAATTATATGTTTAATAATAATAATAATTGTATAATTAAGACATTTTATATATTCTAACTGTTTTGCAATCATTGTCATTGTTTGTTTCTTTTTGTGTGCTATGTTCAAAATAAATGTTTTGCCAAGTAAGATCCTTATTGGAAATGCAGCTATTACACGCAGGAGACTGTTGCACAACATGACAATTTAGTTAGAAGTCTACACTGAAACTTCATTTAGAGCCAGAAACATAATGGACTTAATCAAAATCGCGGGATCCGTGAATCCAGGTCAATGATCGAGAGAGACCAGTAGCCTACAAGTTAGTCAGCGGAACTTCACAGACTCAGATTCGCAAATCCTGACTCGCTGTGCAACACACAGCAGAGCAGACTCGTGCGGACTCAGAGCCGTAGCCATATAGCAGCAGATCCAGAGATCCAGCAGACTCGTCCTCATGCACGAGTCAACAGCAGACTCAGATTTGCCAAATCGCAAAATAACCCTTTTTTTTGTGATAAACATTTTTTATTAAAGCAAAATACACTGTGTAGCGGAGGTTAATATAACGTTAGTTTAATATGCTCGTGAAATGGAACACGTTTTCGGTTTCACCGATAGGATTTCGACGGTCTTGGTGATACTGACTCATATGACTCAAATGACTCGTATGATCCGGATCTCTTCAATGACTGACTCAGAAGACCCTGAGTCCGTAAAAGGATCCGGATTTGCCATCTCTATTGTCAACGGCTTGGTTAGGACATCAGCTACCAGAGGCGCGGGAAGGTATTTTGAGTGGGGGTGCTGAGCTGTCCGATGTGCTAATTACACATGGGGGGGGGGGGTTGACGTTGACATACACCGAGCAAAACCACACACACAGTGCATAACAACGGACTCCAGTGCACGCTATTACGGGCACTATAGAGCACGCACAAAAGTGCCAGCACACACACACAGACACTATTAAGATGTAAAATATTATTTGACCAACAATGTGGAATTTACATTCATTGAAGTAGGCTATCAAGGCATTGCTAATTCCTGGCTACATATTACACAGATTCTGCATAATAATGCCCTGCCCCTGCATCTTCTATTTCAATCTTTTTAGCAGATTTAGCGTTTTTAGTGAGAAAGAATTCCGAGATACTTTTTATTTTTTCTTCCCTGAAGCTAAATAATTGATTATATCGTTTAAAATGATCATTTAAATAATAATATATAATATAAAATATATCTCAGGCACAATGAAATGAAATAAAAATATATAAAAAAATTAAACAATTTAATTTGCAGGCAGAGGAGCTCCGCCTGCCTGCCGCTAGGGGGTGCTGCAGCGCCCTCAGCACCCCCCTTCCCGCGCCCCTGTCAGCTACCATATCTGCAGTAGGACAATATTTAATATATATCTTCCCCTCAGCATGTGCAGATCGTACAAAATGATATTTGATGTCTACATGCTTGCTTCTCTGTCGGCATACAGGGTTTTTGGATAGAGCTATTGCTCCCTGGTTGTCCTCATATATCTTCACTGGTACATGTGGGCTATTAAGGTCTACCCCTTTTAATAACTGTACAAGTACATGCTCTCTTGAGTAGTAGCCGCTAATGCCATGTACTCGGCTTCACAGGTCGATAGCGCCACTGTTGGCTGCTTCTTACTTTTCCAGGATATAACTGCATTTTCAGTTAAGCTGAAACAATATCCAGTTGTGCTTCTCCTATCATTTTGATCGGCTGCCCAATCAGCATCACTGTATCCCTCAAGTTTTAGGCTTTCCTCACTTTTCTTGTAATGTAGCTCTTGGTCTATAGTACCCTTTAGATACCTCAACAGTTGTTTTGCTGCAGCCCAATGCTGCTGTTTGGTTCTGCAAAGTGTTGTGATAGTTTACTCACAATCCAGATCAGGTCTAGTACATGTCATAATGTATATCAAGCTACCTACAGATGGAGCCTCTTATTTTGGACCCCAGCATACAGCTTCCTGCCGACTGCCAGCCAGTTGCCAGCCAGTTGCCTGCCAAAGACCAGTATTCAGGAATGTTAGGCCCTCCCACTATTCTCCAATTTCAGGGTTTAACCAGGAGATGGCGCTATATATTAAATAACTAAGACTTAGTTTTTCACAATAGAAAATGCAGATATTATATAAAAAACTAAAGTTAAAATCTTGTTTTTAATGCCCCAAGAGCAATAACATCTTGTCACAAGCTTTTTGGAAGAAAAAGACTGACTCAAGAGACCTGTAGTTGACTAATTACAGGCCTCAATAAAGTTCTGCCATTGGTTGTGAAAAACAACGGTGGACATAGTGGAAAGTGAAATTGACATTGTCGAATTTAATAAAAATACAAAATAATGTATCTGTGTACGTGTTTTACTATGTGATCTGCACTTATCAAACATCTAATTAAGGCGAGACACCCCAGGTGAATAGGGTATTTTTAACTTAAAGATATCAGCTAAATATTTCTCCAGTTAATTACTTACAATAAGGCAATTGTTTTTTGTATTACAAGTTTTCTGAAATAGCATGTTTAAATATCCAAATGAAACATTATCTCATGAAATATGCGCATATTTTAACACATTTCAGGAACCGAAATCTGAACTTTGGATAAAGCCAGGATCAAAATTATTGTTTCATTGTGTAGTCATATTAGTATCTAAGGCTTTTACAGAAGGGATTTTGGATATCTCTTTGTATCACTCCATAAATCAGAAAATACTGTCAACAGCCCTAAAATATCAATTTTCACCATGTTTTTAGGTATAAAATGTTATATAATTCAGGCTATGAATTATATATGACCAAACCCTTCTGTAAAAGCCTTCATAATATTGATAGGAATATAACTGGAAGGTTTGGTGTATGTAACTGGTGAGTGATTCTACAATTTAGGGTACATTCCATGTCCATTGATGTCCATTGATGATAATTATAATTATTCTAACTATTTTCTTCAAAAATATCATATTTTGCCTATTATTGGAAAGCATGTTATAATATCACACAAACATTATGTGCATCCTATGCTTTATTTAGCTTGAAATGTGTCATGATGTTCTTAAATTGTCAGTTTTTGCTATGTCCGTTTTTTCAGTTGAGGGTGTCTTGGATTCAAAATAATGAATAAAAACCATTAAAGTAAATTTAAAAAATGATTCATTTATTTCAAAAGTCTAAATACTAAAGAATAATAACATATTTTTAATTGATTTCCCCCTTTAAATAATTTAAATATCTTAATATATGAATGTCCGCAAAAGTTCTGTCAACTATGTTACTAACAGAACTTCCCCCTTTAACTCAAAAATTGTTTGTCCCAATACCATGTCACCAGCATCACATGATGCCATGTTCCTCTTTGGCAGACATTTTGAACACACTGTGGTGATTGTCCTCTACATTTTTACAATATTTTATGTATAATAGCACATGGTCAATTAATATACTCATTGACAATCAACAATGTTACGTACATTGTTATGGTTTACAATTGTTTAATGATTTTAATTCAATTATATGTGCAAATGTGATGTTAACCTGTTCAAGAAAATGACATGTGGTCATCCAGGCAAGGCCTACCATTGAAATGATGGGTCAAAATAGGGAAATTGTCAACTAGGTTACCTGTCAACTGAGTTACCCAGTACTGTAATAACTGTAGTAACTTAGTTGACAGGTAACCTAGTTGACAATTTGTACGACATGTAGACGTCATTACACATCATTATCAATGGAATTTTGCACTTCTGCCTTGAAATTAACATAGTGCTGATGGTTAATAATGTGTCCAGTCAACTATGTTATTTGCGTCAAATGTTTGACTTTCATTGTCAACTATGTTGCACCTCATTTTTTCAAATTTAAAATATCTAAAATAGTGCTTCTGATATCCTTTATAGTATAATGTATATCTACACAGGTTGGAGTTTTACATGACATCTCTTAAAACTATCAAAATGACCTGTATGGTAGTTTTATAATACAAAATATCCCTAAACTTAATGACAGTGCTGAACATATCACATGAAAAAACAAAACTTTAATACAATTATTTTTTAAACTTTAAAAAATCTTTGGATATATGGTAGAATAGACTCAAGAGCCTTTCAAATTTGATTTTACTTGAAGTGCAGGACTTAATCAAATGATTGTAATGACATCAAGTTTGTCCGTAACATAGTTGACAAACTGAGTAGTGAAAACATCCTTTCCCTTAAAATAAAAAAATATATAAAAATGTTTAAGCTTTGCAACTAGTGGATATGTCACACTGAGGAATATACTAACTTGAACCACTGATTGTTCTATCTATACATTTTATTTGGCATTAGTAAATAATTATGCACATTTACAGATATTTTACATGATATGAGTGATAACACGTGTTATAAGGGCTATTTCGCACAATAGGTGTGCCTTGAGATTTTTACTTGTCCTTTGGTGTGCCTTGGGCACAAAAAGTTTGGGAACCACTGCTGTAGAGAAATGTAAACGTTCACCATCCCCCACCCACCTACTGTATGTTGCTTTTTGACATGTAAATGGGTAACTACCCCCCTCTGAGTGAATACCTGTTGTACCTGTCCGGGGCTAAGCCCATAGGACGATGCTCTGATGTCATCACCCTCGCACATTGGTCATATGTTTACAAAAAACGATGTTAACACTTTCTCGTTCTTAATATATGCTATATTTAGGGTCGATATGTGTTGAATTTACTTTAAAATAGCAGATCACTGTGATTCACTTCTCCGCGGCTCCTCCGTGCAGAGAGGCACCCCCCCGTTGACAATTCACGAGCGTCTAACTCTCTCCCCCCTGTGAAGAGATATCACAGGGGGGGGTTGGGACACACACATTCCGATGGCCAATTCGTTTTAAACAAAGAGTGGGGTGGGGGCTGGTGAACGGTATGGTCAATGTTTGTAAACACTGTGACATTTTGACTTTATTTGATCATTTCAGTTAAAAACTAACGTTCATATTTCATATTACTGTTTTGCCTGGCTGGACCTGTAATTTACAGGAAAGGAGTGCACGCTACTAAAGAGACACGCTACCATGGAAACCAAACAATGGTGTTGCTGTATTGAAGTCCGAGTGGAAACAGTCATATTTGGAGCGTTATGTTAGAATGAAACAGCGAGGTCGTGACTCACAAAAAAAAAGTGTTACTTCACTAACTGTAAGCTTGTCACTCAGAGTAACCTACAGTTAACTTAACTGTTGGAAAAGAAAGATCAGAGTTAGGAGTGTGAACACACAGCTGAGAGCTGCCGTTTCATTCTGACTGTTTAAAAAACGGTAACAACGGACTATTTTTCTTAGCGGATGCATGTAAATTTAAATCAATACATAGAACTATGTTTTAAATCAATAAAAATATTTTCTAAATCCATAAAAGCATTTTAATTAATATTGGGAGTCATGTCGTTACTTTGTTGAGAATGTGGCCATGTAATAAGCGGGATAATTTGCAGCGACTTGGTCATTATGGGGAAAAATAACACCCAGGGATCAAGATCCCTCCGCGACGCGGAGGGATCAGTAATTTTTAGTGAATTACTGAGTTTAGGCACGTTAATAACATTTTAATGAAGTTGAATACAGTATATTCATATGTGTCAGTGATTTCATGTCAATTCGGCGAACATAAACGATTAAATTAGGATTAAAAATCGAGAGCCGGCTGCTGTTCGTTACGGTAACCCAACTAGGACACTTGACACAGTGGCTTTTGGCAAAGCACACAAAGAAAACAAAAAAAACCGAGAGAGATGAGTTATTGTTATTACAACGTGACTTCACTATTATTTAACAACTATTTTTATTGGGTTCTTTTATTTGGGGTTAAGTACATTGTCAGAATAAGTGAGAAATGGATTTAACTTCTGTTAGACAGCTATCATACTGAATAAATATTTATGCAAAAATGTATGGCATTAATAATGTATATCTAATTACATTTAAAAATGTATGGCATTAATAATGTATATCTAATTACATTAACTGTGAATGTCTTTAATTTTATTTAAAATGAAATAAAATTACATAAAACATTTTCCATAAAAAAGTTGATTCAAGAACAAATCAGTACTTTTCTTATATGACTATTATTGCTAAATTTGAAAGGTCTTTACCAGCTTTGGAATTATATATATATATATATATATAGCACCTTCTGCCATCCCATCTCTACTGACATATGGATCTTAACAAAGATCCGCTATACATTAGTACCAGATATACTGTACACGGACATTTTAGTGAACCAGACCAGCTGTTTCCGCCGGGTCTTCGCTTCCCGGGCATCACGTTGTTTACAAGTGTGTTCAGATGCTAAATGACAAGTGCAAGTGACAATTGTTGTCGTCTTCTCTGTGAACGTTTTTTTCTCCGTTATTTTGCCATTTTCAGATTTAAATTTCGAGCGGAAAGCTAACCAGGAAGTAATAATTACTTAAGCGGAGAACGGAGAAAGTAAACGTTACAGCAGGCATAACAACAGCCGGTGTTTATTTTATTATAATATATATCATTTGTTTTAAAGCTCAATATATAGTTCTATCCGTGACATATGGATCTTAACAAAGATCCGCTATACATTAGTACCAGATATACTGTACACGGACATTTTAGTGAACCAGACCAGCTGTTTCCGCCGGGTCTTCGCTTCCCGGGCATCACGTTGTTTACAAGTGTGTTCAGATGCTAAATAAAAGTTTAGCTTGTACTTTTGATACCCCGCCTCTCGGCACCACAACATCCAGTTTACTGTATTTCACATGAGCGATGTCGAACATTGAAAAGTCCTTATAAAATCTCTGTTATTAGATCAGTACTTTTCTTATATGACTATTATTGACTTGAACACTGAGAATGTATTTATTAACTTCAGACATTTGAAATATTTGAAATCAGATGAAAACAAACTGTAACGGACCCTGCCGTGTTATCTATGATTACTATGCCTTACTGTACATTCATAATTTCAGCCGGAGGTAGGTGGTAGGCGTTGCGGAGGAGCAGATTGCGAGTGAGGTGCCTGTTCTAAACGAACTATTCCAGCTGTTATAAAGCATTAAATAAAAAGTAAGCAAGGAATACAGAATGTTTCGTTACGTAACTTTGTTGAGAATGTGGCCATGTACATGTAATACATGGGATCATTTGCAGCGACTTGGTCATTGTGGGGAAAAATAACACCCATCCTGATCGTTTCAATGAAGTTGAATACAGAATATTCATATTTGTCAGTGATTTCATGTCAATTCGGCGAACATAAACATCAATGATGATGATTAAATTAGGATTAAAAATCGGGAGAGCCGGCTCGTTCGTTTTTTCCGACTAAACAACATCTATTATTTAGAAGTTGATTTCACATGACTCCAGTGTGGAACCCCACTGCACCCCCTGGTGGATCAATGATCTATTGCAGCTGGCTTCACAATAATTAAATGTATTTATCATGGGGGCGGTATCAAGTCTGACTGGGGGCCGGCCGGCCATCACGGAACGTGCATGAACCGATCACGACCCTCGCACTTTAAACTGTCCAAAATAAGACGCTTCATCTGTACTATCTCTCTGTATCCTGTTGATAACTTCACCCTCATTGTCAAAATGTAACTTTTGCTCGCATGGAGTTGACCTTGGTTTGCACTCTGACATGCCAAACCTCTCTAGCATCTTTGCTATGTGTCTCTTTTGGCTCATTTTGATCTCCCCCTCACTCTGTGTAAAGTCGATACCTAGGAAGTGTTTAAGTTCACCCAAATCTTTCATTTTAAACTTCCTCTTCAACATCTCTTTGACATCACTGAGTGAGCCGTTGTTATTGGCCGCTATAAGTAGGTCATCTACCCATATCAACAGAATAACTCTTTCGTTCTCAGACTCTTTTCTGTAGACACAATGATCAGCATCATTTTTGCACAAACCCGTTCTCTGTATGATCATGCAGTAACTTGTTCCAGTTTCGCCCGGATTGCTTTAAACCAGGGGTGTCAAACTCAAGGCCCGTTGGCCAAATCCGACCCTCGACTTCATTTTATGTGGCCCGCAAGAGCTATGAAAGAATAAAATAAGTTTATTATACGGTTACATGCCGCTTTACAGGAGCACATTGTCCATAAACTACATGTCCCACAATGCATCTAGTTTTGTGACATGCACACTGAAGAGACTTGCAATTATTTGCCCCAGACTTCTGCTTTCAGACGTAGTTAATTATGAAGTTATTACCCTATCCGATAATAATCCAATACAGAGGCAATAATGTAAAATAAAACATTATTTATGTATATATATTATATATGTATATTTGTATATAGTCTTAAAGTTACAACCGGCCCTTTGAGTGCAACCATAGTGCTAATGTGGCCCACGATGAAATTGAGTTTGACACCCCTGCTTTAAACCATACAAAGACTTGTTGAGTTTGCACACTAAGTGTTCCCCTGTTTTTGATTTTGCCTCAAAACCTTCGGGCTGTTGCATATATAACTCACAGTCTATTGGTGCATGGAGATAAGCTGTCTTCACATCCATTAGGTGTAGGATAAGATCATCCTGTATAGCCACCTGCATCAATGTACGTACAGAAGTCATATTTGCTGTCGGTGAAAAAGTTTCCTTGTAATCAATTCCCTCTACTTGACCATAGCCTTTAGCTACATATCTGGCTTTAAAAGTCTCAGATCCATCTGGGCTTTCTTTTACTGCATATACCCAATGACCTCCCACTGCTTGCTTGCCCTTTGGCAGTGTGGTCAGACTGAAGGTCTCATTCTCTGTTAAAGAGTTGATCTCCTCTTTCATTGCATCAGCCCACATTTTTGATTTCTTAGAGCCTACAGCCTGCATGTATGTTTTGGGTACGTCACAAGCAACTCTGTAGAAATAATCTATATTTTCACCTTCATCATTACAATCAGCCTTACACTGATACTCCAATAAATATTCTGGAGCGTCCCACTTAGTCTAGTGGGATAGCGTCGTGCACTCTCTCCCTGTTCTCTTTGAGTACCATCTGTCTGGATCTGACTAGCCTCAATATTCTCCTCACTATCGGACTGTACACCCACATTAGGCTCTCTCTGATTCTGGTTGACCATTTTTGTTCCTGCTGGTGTTGTGGGAATAATTTCTCCATAAGTGTCATCATCCATATTATGATTTGTCTGAGTCTGACTATCTGCGTGACTTGGTGATACATTTTACCAGCCTATGTTTCAGGACTTTCCCTGTCTCAGGATAAAAGACTCGGTATGCTGGACTATATTTGTAGTATCCTATAAAAATACCCTTTGCACATCTAGAATCTAGCTTCTTCTTATCCTGATTATACCCATAGCATTCAGAGCCAAATATTCTCATGGTGACATCTCAAATAAGGTAAGGCGAGGCGAGGCGAGGCGAGGCGAGGCGAGGCGAGGCGAGGCAAGGCAAGGCAAGGCAAGTTTATTTATATAGCCCCTTTCAGTACGCGACAATTCAAAGTGCTTTACAAAATAAAATAAAAAAACACATTTAAGAATAAATAGAGTAAAAACACATTATATAAGGGCATTTTACAACAGGCATTAAAAGGCAAAGATAATAAGATAATAGCTAAACGCCGCTTCTCCATGTTTTGTTCTTTCTCTCGGAACCGAGAGCAGACCTGTTCCAGAAGACCTGAGACACCTTGATGGTTCATAATTATGCAGGAGATCGTTGATATACTTTGGTCCTAAACCATTTAGTGATTTAAAAACTAGCAATAGAACTTTAAAATCAATTCTTTGGCCGACTGGAAGCCAGTGTAAAGATTTCAGAACCGGACTGATGTGATCCACTCTTTTAATGTTAGTGAGGCAGCAGCATTCTGAATCAACTGCAACTTTATGATGGATTTGTTTGTCAGCCCTGTGAATACACTATTGCAGTAGTGGAGTCTACTGAAGATGAAAGCATGGACAAGCTTTTCTAAGCCCTTTTGTGACATTAGTTTTTTAATCCTAGATATGTTCTTCAGGTGATAGTATGCAGATGTAATAACTGTTGTAATGTGGCTGTTAAAATTCAGGTCTGAGTCCATCACTACACCTAGATTTCTGGCTTTATTAGTGGTTTTGTAGTCTGCCGACTGAAGCTCTGCGATTACTTTTAATCGGTCTTTCTTTGCTCCAAAAACAATCATGTCAGTTTTCTGTTTGTTCAATTGGAGAAAGTTCGGAGTCATCCAGTCATTGATGTGCTCAATGCACTTGCTCAGTGTTCTAATCGGAAAATAGTCTCCTGGTGTAATTTAAAAATAAATCTGGGTGTCGTCTGCATAGATGTGATTGTTTAGATCGTTGTTTTTAATAATTTCAGCCAGAGGTAGCATATAGATATTAAAAAGCAAAGGTCCTAAGATGGAGCTTTGAGGAACCCCGCATGACATATTTGTCAAGGTTGATGTGTTGTTGCCTATTGAGACAAAGTTTTTTCTGTCCTTTAAGTAGGAACTAAACCAATTTAGAACTGTTGCTGAAACTCCCACCCAGTTTTCTAGACGGTCTAGCAATATGTTGTGGTCAACAGTATCAAACGCAGCGCTGAGATCTAATAATACTAAAACTGATATTCTGCCACTGTCTGTGTTTAAATGGATGTCATTTAAGACCTTAACAAGAGCAGTCTCAGTGCTGTGGTTAGGTCGAAAGTCCGACTGAAACACATCAAAACCGTCATTTAAAAACATGAAATGACTCAACTGTTGAAAAACAACTTTTTCAATCAATTTGCTTAAAAAAGGAAGGTTTGAAATTGGCCTGTAATTATTCATTACGGTTGCGTCTAGGTTATGCTTTTTTAGGAGCGGTTTAATTACTGTAGTTTTCAGGGCCTGTGGAAATACACCCGAGTGGTGTATTTCGGGTGTATTTCCCGAAATGAAATTGTTTCTTGTTAAGGTCCTCCAACCTCTCTCGGCAGTACTGTTCTGGTGAGGTGAGTAGGGTGCACTTGTCTCGTGACTTATCCCTTTCGTCCTAAGTCAAGTTTGAAACTCATGCCCGGTGAATTCAGTACCGTTGTCAGATCTTATGATCTTAATGTTTCCATATGGAGCAGTATCCGCTATGAATTTTTCAGTAGCTTTTGCTGTATCACTCTTTGCTTTGATAAAGTAGGGAAAAATCATCCCACAATAATCATCAGTAAATGCTATTGCATATCTGTACCCATCTTTATCTGCTGGTTCTATAGGTCTGTATGTACTAGCTCCAGTACTGTCTTAGCTTTTGCGTCTGCCTGTCTGTTTCTGCTTTGAGTACATTTTCCCTGTGTACATATTTCACAGTTATGGTTAGACATGTCATGTTTCCCTTTGATCGACAGACCTTCAACCACTTTCTCTAGTTTAGACACATCCTCAAAATTACAATGACCAAGTATTCTATGCCATGTCTGGATGTCATGACAACCATTACATACATCATCAGTATTTCCATCCTCTACTGTGCTAAGGTAATATAGCCTACCATACACATCCATTTTAAACTTGGTACCATTTTGATGAATCAGCCAGTCATCACCGTCCTTGAAGGGGACCTCAGCTCCGCTGGCTGTCGCTGCTTTCACGGAGAAAATGTCTTGTGGAAAAGATGGGATGTAAAGCGCTCGTTTGAGCCTCGTTTTCACTTGCCGTCCCTCGCTGTCGAGCAGAACAACTTCGGCTTCTCCCCTCATCTTCGCCATCCCGGTCGCTTTCGTTCCATCTGCCAGCTCTATCACATGGTCCTCGGGTCTAAAGCTCTTATCGATTGTCTTAAACTTCGCAGGGTCATTATCATGTGTGTCGTGGCACCACCGTCGACCATAAGACCTCTCTTATTTCCTACTTGACTCTGACAGTCACTTATCTTGAAAAAGAATGATGCACCGGTATCATCCTCCGTGTCTCCATCTGCCATCTTCACCTGATCACGGCCCAGCCCTCTGCCTCGCCCCCTTCCTCGGTGTGACGTGTCCCACCGTCGCTCCTCTCGCCTCGCTTGGATCTCGTTAGGGCATGTCCTAGCCATATGCCCCTTCTTTCCGCATGTGTAGCATTCAGTGTCGGCTCAGTCCATCTTCTTCCCTCTTCCTCGTCCTCGTGTCCTCGCCCCGCTTGTCTCATGACGCCATCCTCGTCCGCATTCATGTCACTCGTCCTATACTTGTCAGTGCTCTCATAGCTCCGCAGTTTTGCCTTGAACTCACCGAACGTTAGACGGTCGTTGGTTTGAGTGACGTGCACGACAAACGGGTTGAATGAGTCCGGTAACCCCTTCACTACCATAGCAATCTGCAACCCCATTTTCTTCGGCCCTTCTCAAAGACGTGAATATAGTCTCCGCTCGAATAATGTAATCAGTAACCATCAAATCAAAATCAAATCAAGGTTTATTTATAGAGCACATTTAAAAGCGATTTTTGGTCGGCCAAAGTGCTGTACATGTAATAACTACAATCACATAAAAACACATTTCTATAAGCACAATAAAAGACAATAAATTACAACAGATATTTAAAAAGAAAACACAGGGAAAAGTTGGGAGTCGTGCTCCGCTCTGACTAAAAGGCCAGGGAGAAGAAGTGTGTCTTAAGAGTAGATTTAAAAACCCCTAGGGTCTGGGCCGACCTCACATGCAGGGGCAGAGTGTGACACAGCATTCCAACTATCTGTTATGCTACGCACGAAATTCTTTATTATTCTGCCGGGTTATTTTGCGCTGCTTCTTCTCCCACATTGAACATCGCAGAAACTCTGTTCAAACATCAAAACGTTCAGCTCGGTCCGGGAATTTTATCATTCATAACTTTCATAATTCCAGAGATACATTCCATAATACATCCCATTTTTAACATGGAAGTCAATGGAGAAACTCTTCAGACTTCAACAATCTTCATGCAACTTCAACTGCTAACTGTTCCTTCTTCAACTGCTAACTGCTCCTTCATACTTTCACTCAGAAACCTCATTCCAACTTTAAAATGTCACACACCTTTCTGACATTATTCGTGTAACACAACTTTTAAATCTGATTCTTACTTTTACAGATATTAAACATTGTTCAGACCTTGGTAAAGAGGCCTTCTTCAGATTTTAGAGTGCGTGATGTCACAGCTAGAGTGGAGGACAGATTTAATTTTGCCTTCATATTTTCTTTTAAACCTGCCATCATTCCCAAACCCTACATTCCTGAGACATAATTTTTCATGACAAATGTAGGAAAACATCTCGTAGCTTGAAAGATAAAAAATAATTAAGCAAAATGCCTCTTGAGGGCATGAAGTGACAAAAACGTTCAACATGTCTCCATTAAACTCCATTGTAAGTTCAGCCTCACCTTTCCCCACCACAGCAGCCGCACACCTTTAGTTAATCTGCCAAAAAGGCCACATTATTAACCCGAAAGTACACAAAAAGTACACTTCAGATGCTCAAGTTCCTTGACATGCTTCACGCTTTGAATTGTCACCGATATCTGTTACGGTTCTTCAGCAAAACGTTCACATGTAACAGGTTTATCTCTCATTCAGAACAATGAAAATGCTTTCCTCTCACTAATCACCATGGAAACCTTTGATCTCTGGACACGTCGTTAGCTCAAATATAAACACCTGTGTCATGGAACACGATGATGTCATAACTCCAATTGACATAATTAGAGCAGCAGACTAATGACGTGGTCACTGGAGTTTAACAGACTGTCTCAGCCTATTATTTTCCGTCTGATGGAGACTTCATACTGACTTCAACATGTTCCACATATTTTAGACATTATTGGTGACGTATGCTTTTAGTTCTAAAGTTTTCAGTTCAAATATTCTGCTGCTTTTTCATGCATTTAGACCTTTATTTTCTTGTTCTTATTTCACATTCAAGTCCCCTCTATTTATGAACCCTTTAAAGTACTCAGCCACACCACTTATATACCAGGTGCAACTGTTGCTATGTGAGTAACGCCTAGGCTCCACGGGAACGAAAACGGGTTGAATCCGCATATTTCTCATGCGTATAGCCCTTTAAGCTCGACGACGCCGTAACGGAAACGTAGAAACAGACCCTGCAAACAACAACGGGTCCAAAGGTGGATAGATCTGGGAACGGAGCGCTCTGGGGGGTCCAACGGGGCCGTGGGGTCGCCTATACGGTCATCCTTTTCTGATAATGACGACGCAATAGCCCCGCCTCTCCCCACCTCTGCTGCTCACCCCCGCAAAAGTACACTGCACACTGAATTCAGATTATTTATCTTTATCTCGATATGGACATAAACGCGAGTGAAGTCTAATCTGACAGGACGGAGACACGCAGCTCCTCCCGCTGTGATGCAGCGGGAGCAAAACACACACTTCAAGTCAGATCATCACCCTTAGCTATTTTAATTACCTCTCAAACTACCTAAACTAGTTATAAATATGTTTATTTTGACTGTCGAGTCATCATTACTGGATCAGCTGCTGCATGAGACAGACACTGACACTGTGAGAAGAGAGGAAAAAGAGACAGGCTCCGTGTATTTTATGATTATATATCATTATATCGTCGTTATTCATTTGTTTTAAAGCTCAATAAATAACAAAGAAGACCTTTGACCGGCACTTTTATAATTTTGTCCGGAAGATTTAAACTTTAACACACGTTGACCGGCGAAAAACTCTGCCCGGTTCCCTCGGCCCCCACCACGGAGAATACACAGAAGTGCAGCCATGACAACCATTCTTCTTCGCTGCTTTTGTGGAGGAAGTTGCTGCTTTTGTGGAGGAAGTTACAGCGCCACGTACAGGCTCGGCATATGTACTGCAGCTTTTCCAGCGGTTGGATGTAAACGGAGCCGTCTCGTGGAGCTTGACACAATCCGGTGTATATTGCGTGTGGGCGGAAGGTTTTTTGCGGTTGCGTTTGCGTTAGTGATGGGAATTATGGCTCTTTGAAGGGAGCCGGATCTTATGGCTCCGTTCCTTTCAAAGAGCCGTTCAAAAGAGCCGTTCAAAAGAGCCGTTTTTTTAAGGTTACTAGGTTTATCTGCAAAATAATCACCAGGATAATGATTGACTGTATTGCCAGACCTAATGTCAATAATCGGCATTGTAAACATGACACAAGGTGGCGCCATATCCATGTCATCATGTCAGTGAATGTACTTTGAATTTACCCTCTGAATGTGTTAAGTAAATAAAGTTGCCTTGCCTTGAATGAAATTCATGCAACTCTTAATATTAGATACTGTGTTTTTAAGTGGCGATGGAGATTATTTGTTGACCCTGCTTTAAAGGATATTTTGCCTTTACAAATGGTGCGCTTTATCACTGCCTGGGTTTTGGTTGAAGGGAATCCAAATGCTGCTGCGTTTTCGCGTTTGGCTCATTTTCCATCCGAAAAACACGTTGTCTACCTGTCCTGTACCACTTGTTATGACTTCTCTCTCTCGCGTATTCCGTTAAGACCCACCCCATCTCATTCCTCGTGCTGAAACCTACCAAACAGAGTAGGGGCGGGTCTTCACAGAATACGTTTGGGGAACAAAATCAAGCTTTTTAAAAGGCGAGTGGATTTTGGCAGGCAGTGAGTGCGGACCAACGATTGAACGATAACAAGAACGGCTCTCACCAAGTAGGACTCGGTTCCCCTCGTTCGTACCAAAGAGCCGTTCAAAAGAATCGGCTCGTTCGCGACCGACACATCACTAGTTTGCGTTACTCCGATGCGTTTTGCCGTATGCGTTCCCGTGGAGCCGGGGCCTTAATCTTTCAAATACAAGGTTGCTTGTTTGATTCAAGCTCTTGTAGTCAATATGTCAAGGTATTTATCCCTAACATTTGATCAGCTAACTAATGACACACACTCAGAGGATCTTTATAAACAGGGGTGCACATAACTTTTTTAGTGAGTTACTCAGATGAGTACCAGGAGACAGCGTTTGGTACTCACCCCACATGAAGCGTGGTTTTAATAAGTGCAGTCTTCCTCACTGTCCTCCTCAGTGTCTCCTTCACTGTCCTCTATTTACACTTCTTGCATGCTAGATGATGAAGATGCACCTCCCTGTCTCTTTTTAAGCCTCCGATTTGCTTTCTCCAAAACTTGTTGCCAAAACTGTGAAGTCCTTGCATTTCCTGAGGCCAAGTTGAAGGATCAAATACTAAGAAATTATCACATGACTTGTAGTCATATCTGATTTCAGAGGAGGGAAGTAACAAAGTACATTTATTCAAGTACTGTACTTAGGTACAATTTATGCTACTTTGTACTTCTACTCCACTACAGTTCAGAGGTAAATCATGTACTTTTCCTCCACTACATGTAGTTAATACATTTTAGTTACTTCACAGATCTGGATGAATGATGTGAAATATAATCAAGTCTTAAATCAGACTTTAGTTCCACCTGGAGTAAATTCACAAGCTACCCTGCAGTATACAAAGTCATTCAAACTCATTTTTAAACACTTTAATGATCAATAATTATAAAACATATCATATACATTATTATGAAATGGACCAATCTGCAAAATGACTACTTTTACTGTCGCTACTTTAACTAGGTGTTGATGATAATACTTTTCTAATTTTACTTGAGTAACACTTCATCCACCTAACCCTGTCTGATTTCAAACTCTTCCATTAACAGCCTGAGTAAGTTTGCAGGCAGCTGTGTGTTTTAACTGCAGCAGCTTGACCACAGAGCGTGACCGTTGTGATCAGCTGATTTTGCGCAGTTCTCCAGTGTGTGCGCGGGGCACAGAATGTGCACAGGGGAGTCTGCCACTGCAGCCAGTTGATGTAGTTTTGGTACAATTCTGTTGTAGGCCTACACACTGACGTTAACAGCAGCCCCGTCTGTGCACAAGGCGACCAACTCTGTCGTCCAGTGATCTAAGCCTCTTTCTCCTGTGAAGCTTCACAGGTCCGTCGGTTATGTCCTGCGCGGCACAGCCAGCACCCAGTTCAATCAGTCATAGAAAGTCCGAAGATTTTTGCAGGGAGCGAAACGGCAAAGTGGCTGCTTAATGTCTTTGTTTTTTTTGGACATGTCTAATAATTTACTCCACTGAGTGTTGACAAGAAACACGTATAGACGAAATATGTGTTTTTGTTTTGATGACCTATCAGGTACGCAAAGGCGCGTTGTGACACAAGTGACGTTACGCATTTCAGATTGTTGCCGCGCATGCGTGCCTGCGTACCAGTTATGTGCACCCCTGTTTATAAACATTTTAAGTATTGCACATCTTTAAACATGACTCTTATAAATCACTTTTAAAACCAGCGATGCACTACAGTGTCAGCTTTTCTAAAATAGAAACTTCAATGTTCACATCTTTCTAAATCAGGGCTCTCCAACACGTCGATCGCGAGCTACCGGTAGCTCGCGGGCAGCTTTTCAGTAGCTCGCTGCTCGATTATCGATTATAGCGCAGTAAGGTTGCTTATTGATTTTTCGGCCGCGGCTGGACAATAACGTTTTTTTATTTTAGAATTGTTTCTGTCACACGAATATCAAATGGTCGGTGACGCAGAGATCATGGAACAGACGTGACAGCAGCACAGCGACAACACACACGGAGCAGTCTGCTTTCTACACCAACACCAGTCCAGAACCAACAGCAGAATGACCCGCTCTGAATCAGGCCCGTGTCGCTGCGGCTCAGAGACACACAGGGAGGGATTTGTGTTTTTTGAAAAACACTCGTTATCGTCATGTCAGGTTTTTGGTGGATTTAATTAAGTCTTGGATTGCAGAGTATGAATGTCCTCTTGCAATTTTCAGTTGATATATACTTGTGTAAAGTTTGTGAAGGCAGGAGGAAAGCTTCCGCGATCACCGTCTCCTCTCCGTTCCTCCAAACCCCGCCCCCTCCCTGAAAATAATGAGTGACAGGCTGATAGTGACCTGATAGAAACTTTATTATTCACTTAATCACTGATTGAGATATGATGAAGCTAACCTAATCTCATACATTCATGGGATTTATGTAACAGTAAGACAGAGAATGCAAGTGTGCACCCACATGCACTATTTTTGTTTTTATAATGCTATTGTAAATACTCCTGCTGTGTTCAGACTCAAGTCCTGTGTGTGATGCCACATTCAAGACATTCAGTATCTTTTTTTTAACAGAAGACCGTTGCTAGAAGCTGCAGCTAGACTGCAGAAGCATTAGTTTTTTGTTTTTGAGGATGGAACCATTTTCACACACAGATATAGGGAGGCTAGACCTATACAATTAATTTATTATGGTTTATAATTTAATGTCAAGACGAAGAAGAAGAAGAAAAAGATGGCTGAACAACTGTTCAGTGTTAATCCTGTGGAGATCTCCAAAATAATGTTCAGCTTAAGTCTCAGCAAAACTCACAACATTTCTGGAGCCTTGTAGACCCAGAAAACTATAAGAACATTCACCAAGCAGCACTGAAAATGTCTGCTTTATTTGGTTCTGTTCTACATACCTTTGTGAAGCAGCTTTTTCTGACATGAATGAAATCTAAATACAGAACAAGACCGACTGATGAACATTTAAATGACTCTATTAAGTGAACCTAAGTGGGTCCAGCATACACCTCTATGGTGGACTGCATGCAGTGCCATTCATCTCACTAACAAAAGAGTGACATGCTTGTAAGGTGGTGATTAAGGACACTTATGTGAATGTTCAGTGATGTACTTATTATGTGGGCCATAATAATATGTGAGAAATCTTCGTTTTCTTGGACCTTATTTTTGATAAGCTTTAGGTATTGCAATTTCACACGTGTACAAAAGTATAGCTTAATTCAACTGATGAGGGCTATGTGAATAAATGTAAGCGATGTGATGCAAGTAGCTCTTGGCCACTTTCATTTTTTGAAAGTAGCTCTCAGATGAAGAAAGGTTGGAGACCCCTGTTCTAAATGATTCTACTTTTCAATGACCTACAAATAATCCTAATAATAATCCCATTTTCAATCTTCCAACTGTTCATATGTTAAAAATGTGTTGTTCAACAAATTTGAGCCTTTGCCACATTTATTTCAATTATTTCAATTATTTTATATAATTCCTACATAATATTTATGTATAAAAGACATCAAAAAGTGCATTTTGAATGATAGGAGACCTTTAAAGAAATGCAACAACAGCCAAATGGCATTGAAGGTATGGCAAAAACAACAATGTCACCAACTGAAATGGGGTGTGGATCGTGACATGCGCAGGTTTGTGACGTCAGACCAAGGCAGACCTTTATTGTATGGAACCTTGGCTCATCTGTGTGACCTCAGCTCTACAGGGGAAGTATGAAGGAGCCTTTAGTCAGTGCAACATTGACTGTGTTCTTCTTTTAATCTTGCACCTTCTTTCCAACACAACTATCTACACAACAAAAGCCTCTCCACAGGAGACAGGAAGTTGGCCCTGCTTGCAGACCTTGCCACATGAACATGTGAGAGGCCTGATACAAGCCTCTATCAGCGCTGTCACTTCCCCTGCTCCTCGGCTCGTCAATGACAAACAACTAGCTTTCCTTTTTACACACACATTCTGATAGTACATCGGAAGGTGTGTTTGTGTGTGTGTGTGTGTGTGTGTGTGTGTGTGTGTGTGTGTGTGTGTGTGTGTGTGTGTGTGTGTGTGTGTGTGTGTGTGTGTGTGTGTGTGTGTGTGTGTGTGTGTGTGTGTGTGTGTGTGTGTGTGTGTGTGTGCAGAGGGGGGTTAGGGTTATTTCTGGATGGTTAGCTTTATCTTCCATGCACATTCACAGTGTATGCTGCGCCAGATGGCCGAAGAACACAGAGCTGTTAATGGTACCACTTGATCATGTTTCCGCTCCGCTATAAATCAGTATATTAACAACGTACATAAATGCCATACACAGAGCTTTTGATTGATCCCCATGTGACGCTTAAAGTCATTTCATAAAAGGAGAGAAAACACTCAATGAAGATTTAGCCATGTGTGCCTGAGTGTTTGTCCGTGGGAGAAATATCACAGGCAGTCATTTAAATACATTTACTGGAATCTAATTAGAATGGCTCTTCATGTTTTCATTTACATAATAGATGTCTTAGTTTATAGAGAGGTAGATTACTGATGAACATGTGGTTCATTGTAACAAGTTGTTATAAGTTCAAATCCAGGCTATTAAATGTGCCTGCCACAGCTCCAAAACACACACACACACACACACACACACACACACACACACACACACACACACACACACACACACACACACACACACACACACACACACACACACACACACACATATATAAACACTGCTAAATGTGTCTCATGTAATACAGTACTGCTCCCATGTGGTGAAACACATGGCTGTGCATAAGAGAAATCAAAAGTTCAAATGAAATCAAAAGTCGCCGTTTTGAATTTACTGCTTTATATCGATACCATTTTGAAAGAGCTTTCTGTTATTTGTGTTGAATAAACTTCAGATATTCTCACATAATGTTGATTCAACTTTCATCCAAACGGCTGTCAACAACTTTGTTGTGCTTGAAATAATTTGCTCAACGTAAAATAAAGAAATTCTAAATGACCACCTTTTTAAAAAGTGAATGTTTTAGCTTCCAAGAAAGTCTCACTGTTGAGGTTTCTGCTAAAATATCTGAATATACCTTATAAAAACGAATAAAACACAATACACTATGCATTGTTGGTAGATATTAAAATGAAATTATTAGCTTGTTCAAAATTACCCTAGCACATTTCTTTAATCAAGTAATGAAAAAACAGGAAAAACATATTAAAACAAAATTGAACCACTGAAAAAATGTTTTTGAATACATTATATATATACAATATAAATATATTTAGACAAGTTGTCTCCGTCTGGTTTCTTTCCATGCAGTTTATTTGTTCATGCGATTTCTGCATCAACCCTCCTTTTAACACAAATAGCATTTCAAATGTAGGCACAGAGCCCAGTGGAAGTCCAGTGTACAAGGAGAAAAGCACATGTGTTACTTATATCATTAATGACAGCAAAATGATTAACTTGTTTATTTTTAATAAACGCAGGATTATATTAGAAATTACAGAAACAATACATTATATTTAATGAAATCAATAGAAGAATTTAAAAAGAAAAAAGTCACTAAACGTGTTTCTGGGTAGACATTAATCATGTGCACGGTGTATCTCACTGAGAGAAGGAACCGATCACACATTTGTTTGCTCTTGTAAAG
Organism: Trematomus bernacchii; assembly: GCF_902827165.1. Taxonomy (NCBI): domain Eukaryota; kingdom Metazoa; phylum Chordata; class Actinopteri; order Perciformes; family Nototheniidae; genus Trematomus; species Trematomus bernacchii. The sequence continues at coordinate 448,015 of NW_022987680.1, forward strand.
CTCACTTGTTTCATCTGTGCTATGAGTCCAGCCCTGCCTCTTGTGCTGGAGCTGTGCGCCAGGAAGGCCCTGACCGTGCATGGGAGGTGGAGATCAGTGTCAGTTTCCAACAACGGCTCTATATTTAGCGAGGGGACTGGGTGACCCCGTTTAACTGCAACACGTAGAGACACACTTCTCTGGACCCCACACGCTTTCACCTGCTGGATCTTTCTCTTGCTTTGGTGTGTGTTGAACAGTAAAGGTGAGTTAGGAATGATTTATTTCCTATGGAGTTGCAGTATGCATTTGGTCCTTCTCGTCTTTATAGTGTGGTTTGTTTTATTTTACATTTACAGCACCCCGAAGCACCATGACAGACTGGTGTGCCTCATGCTGCTTGGAGCTGATATCTGTCTTCCACTGACAATCCATCTGAGAAACAACTATGTGTCAGTCGGCGGTGCCAGCGGCCAGACTGGGCCTGAACAGTGCTGACCCGCTGGTGAGAGAGGCTTTTCTGATGGCTCATGACTACATAGACTATGTAACCACAGGGGGGGCCGATGGCACCATGGGTCCTGCCCCCACATCCTGCTCCAGAGCGCTGCGCCATGCTGGAGACGAGCTCCTCACCCGCTTCCCCATCTTCTTCAGACGCTGGCCTCGAGTCTTCCAGGATGTGACGGAGAAAACGGCCTGCCCCACGCTCTTGAGCATCCTGGACGAGCACTTCTTCGCCCCGGTGCCTGGGGGGCGGCGCAGGGAGCTGGCCTGGAGCGCAGTGCTCTCAGTGTATGTGCTGGCGGGCCAGATGGCTCTACATTGCCATGAAAGGGGCATGGTGGTGGTCCTGCCTCAGCTGAAGGAGTGTGTGGGGGCGTATGTGGAGAGAGTCGTCTGCCCTGAGATACGAGATGGCGGAGGATGGGTAAGATAATACAAGCGGATTATTTAAACTTCATGTAGAGTTGGATGAGGTACTTATCCATAATAGCACAGAGGCTATGTAATGTAGCCTATACTGCTGTGAATGGGGGCAGCAGCAAAACATATCATATCAATTTCAGTGTACACTACATTTCTGGAGCTTTTCTATATTGCTTGGCTACCACTGCCTTGATCCCTACCAGCTCCTTTTGGTGGCTCAACTACATGTCCCTGCTGCACCTGTTCCCAGCACTTAGCTTCCATGCAGTTGTGGCTTGACAGGCATACTGTGGGTGATATTCTGACTATGGATAAGTACCTCATACCACCCCACTTTAAACAATGCACCTCTATTAATATCAGGAACATGTGAGAAAAGTATTTGAATGGTTTGAATCAATATCCTTTTAGTGCATAGTGTCGACCAAGCTCCAACACATTGAATCTTCCTATGCAACTGAACTGGGTAGATCATTTCTTCAGAACCTGGTAAAAGCATACATCTCTATAGTTCTTTTTTTTAAATCAGAGAGTCTTGTAATTTACAATCTACATGCCAAAACAAGTTAAGTAACTTTGGTAATTTTTCCAGAGATGACAAATCTCAACCAGTCTTAGAGATTTAGGTTCCCTTCGAGATATAGAAAATGCAAATCACGAGGCTCCTGTAATCTCACTTTACATTGTGCTTTAATGATTTTTATAATGATATTAAAACATTAAGTGCAGGGCCCCTTTGGGATGTGCTCATGCTTTTTAGGTTTTCTGAAGTGAGTCTGGGCCCTACGGTAGTCTACACTTATATAAATAAAATGGCTTCCTGGGTTTGTTGAACGCTTCAGAAGAAAGTGCAAATTCTGATGGGCCATCAAACGGAGATGTTTTCATTTAAAGGGTGTCTTTACAGTAACTGTATGATAAAGGTGCAACGTGTCTAGCACACCCAAACGTAGGGCTGCTCCATTATGGCAAAAATCATAATCTCGATTATTTGGGTCAATAATTGATATCACGATTATTAAAAAGGATTATCCATTTACTTTGAAAACATCCATTTATTGAAACACATTTTTTGAACAGTATGTTTTTAATAGTTGATTACCCTGAACGTTAAGTATAATTCAACTGAATAACCAATAGAAAAAAGAAAAAAGAAAAAGAAAATAAATTCAATAAAATAAATAATCGTTTTATTTCAATTATGTTGTTTTCATAATCGTTGCAAGCCAAAATCGTAATTGCGATTAAAATACGATGAATTGAGCAGCCCTACCCAAACATCCTCATTTGTACAGGCGCACCCTTCTGTGAAAGAAGACACACTTCCATAGTGTTCCATGGAGGACGAGGACAACTGTGTGGTTTGTAATGCGCCACTATTTGCATGTTCACAGAACCACTGCTGATCCAAATAAGTTCACGCCCAAGGCTGCACGCTATGTGAATGCTCTCTCATCCATGAAGCAGATCCTCCCTAAAACAGTTTTTAATGGGATCCTAATGGTGTGTCCTTTGAACAGGAAATCCTAATATCACTGTAAATATATTGGATTGAAATATGAACTCTCATTTGAAACTTTTGTCTATTCTTTTGCTTCTGACAGAGTGGTTTTGTATCACGCTTTGGAGAGAAGCAGGGCCTGGAGTGCCAGGTGAAGAGAGGGTGCTACTGGACTCTGCTGGCGCTGGCTCTCAGCATCCTCACCTACTTCCTGTGGAAGAGAATGACTTAGCCAGCACTGCTACCTAGTGACCGTTCACACTAACTGCAGGAATGAGCTGCCTGCCGTCTGAAAGTCACTTCATTTCTCTTTTAAAATTGTGTAAAAACATGTCGATAATTTACAGAGGTGGGAAGTAACTAAGTACATTTACTCAAGAACAATTCTGAGATACTTGTACTTTACTTGAGTGTTTACATGTCTTCTACTCCACTACACTTCATAAGTAAATCATGTACTTTTACTCCCCTAAGATTGATCCCAATTTGGGGAATGCTTTTGTTTAAGCAGTGTGTAAACAATGCATTGCACACAATGTGAAGATGAAAATGAGTACTAAATGAACAGACATAAGCATAAAATATAAACATCTCAAAATAGAAAATAAAAACAGAACTTTAACTTTAAAGTAAAATATATACATAATGACTGTGGAAGATATAAATCAGAAGACTGTCTGTCAAATATACACTATGCGGGGCCAATTACAGCTAACAAAATATAGTAGTATCATATTTATTAACATGGAGTGTGCAAAAATCAATGTACCGTGTGAAAACACTATATACAGAGGGACAAATTATAATTTTTGAATGTAAAAATCCAGTTATCAAAGCAACATAGGAAACTATGGAGCTGTGTGCTCTCTGCTGTCAGAGGTGAGTGTTGGACAGTCAATGCAGCAGGAAGGACTTCCTGTACAGAGCTGCAGAAGTCTGTTGTTCTGCATGTATTTAATACCTTTAGTTACTTTACAGATCTGGATGAATGATGTGAAATATAACCAAGTGTTAAATCAGACTTTAGTTCCACCTGGAGTAAATTCACAAGCTACCCTGCAGTATACAAAGTCATTCAAACTAGCTGCACCTTTACCAGCTTTGAGAACACTTTCATGATCAATCATTATAAAACATATCATAGATATTATTCTGACATGGACCAATCTGAGTATTTTTAAAGTAGTTGATACTAATACTTTTCTACTTTTATTTGAGTAACATTTTTGAATGCAGGATTTTTACTTGGAACAGAGTATTCCTACACTTATTTTACTCAAGTACTTTTCCCACCTCTGGTAATTAACCTATAGAAATCAGTATAATTCATTACTCCAGGGGATAAGGTATACTATTGTATATAAGTCTGTTAGGTGAAGAACATCTAAGCCTTTGGAATAGTCACGAGGAAACCATTGTTTATGCTGCAGCATGTGAACTGTGATCTGGAATATTTGTTCTTTTTAAACTGTCTTGTTCTGCTGGTTTACTTCCTTTATTAAAAAATGCATTTGTGTTACCCCTTTGTTCATACAGCCTATTTGAAACAACGTATGAAGGATTCAAGATACACAATATGAGCTTATGTATGATAGACAAACATATTGATATATTTGTGGCTACACTCGAGTGTTCTTTCCGGAGAAAGTAGGCAGGTTGACTTGATGTACAGTGTAGTGAATCAGCTAAAAAAACACCTTAGCCTACATGCATTTCTAATAAGTCTTCAATTTAGTTATTATCATCATCAAATGAGTCAATTCATTAAAACCAGAAAGACTTTGTATACAGTTTGACCTTTAACCTTTATTACCCGGAACAGCAGCCAGAACACTGAAAGAATTTGGAAGATTACATTTTAAGCCAACATTAACAGCAGCAGAACAGTAAAAGAACATTACAGTTATAGCCAACATTAACAGCATGAACAATGCTGAAAGAAATTGCAACCGTACATTTTTCTCTTACATTAATTTAAAAGATTTTTGGAAACTGATATTTATGCCAGATCTTCCTCCCCCTCCTCGAACTCTCCCTCCTCTTCAGCAGTGGCATCCTGGTACTGCTGGTACTCTGAAACCAAGTCATTCATGTTGCTCTCTGCCTCAGTGAACTCCATTTCATCCATACCCTCACCGGTGTACCAGTGGAGGAAGGCCTTTCGCCTAAACATAGCTGTGAACTGCTCAGAGATGCGCTTGAACAGCTCCTGGATGGCCGTGCTGTTGCCGATGAAGGTGGCAGACATCTTGAGGCCACGGGGAGGAATGTCGCAGACAGCGGTCTTTACGTTGTTAGGGATCCATTCAACGAAGTAGCTGCTATTCTTGTTCTGCACGTTCAGCATCTGCTCGTCAACCTCCTTCATTGACATGCGGCCACGGAAGATGGCAGCGACGGTGAGGTAGCGGCCGTGACGTGGGTCGCAGGCAGCCATCATGTTCTTGGCATCAAACATTTGCTGGGTGAGCTCGGGCACAGTGAGGGCGCGGTACTGCTGGCTGCCTCTGCTTGTGAGGGGGGCGAAGCCTGGCATGAAGAAGTGCAGACGGGGGAATGGCACCATGTTTACAGCAAGCTTACGCAGGTCAGCATTGAGCTGTCCAGGGAACCTGAGGCATGTGGTGACGCCGCTCATGGTTGCAGAGACCAAGTGGTTCAGATCACCGTAAGAGGGAGTCGTGAGCTTGAGTGTGCGGAAACAGATGTCATACAGGGCTTCATTGTCAATGCAGAAGGTCTCATCTGTGTTTTCTACAAGCTGATGGACTGATAGTGTGGCGTTGTAGGGCTCAACAACTGTATCTGATACTTTGGGGGAAGGCACCACGCTGAAGGTGTTCATAATGCGGTCAGGGTACTCTTCACGGATCTTGCTGATGAGCAGAGTGCCCATTCCAGACCCTGTACCACCACCCAGGGAGTGTGTGAGCTGGAAGCCCTGAAGGCAGTCACAGCTCTCTGCCTCCTTCCTCACCACATCCAGGACAGAGTCCACCAGCTCTGCACCCTCTGTGTAGTGACCCTTCGCCCAGTTGTTGCCAGCCCCGCTCTGGCCTGCAAGACCAGAATCATAAATTAAGATGCGGCACTGTGCAAACAATCAATTGCCATGCTCTGAACAAATCTAATAAATATCACTTACCAAACACAAAGTTGTCTGGTCTGAAGATCTGGCCAAAAGGTCCAGACCTTACTGAGTCCATGGTGCCTGGCTCAAGATCAACCAGCACAGCACGGGGCACATATTTACCACCTAGAAACCACAGGTTAGAAGTAAGGGAACATGGCCAAAATTAAGATTCAACATAAAATTCAATAAGAAATCATAGCTGTTTAGAAGTTACCTGAAGCCTCATTGTAGTAGACATTGATCCTGTCCAGCTGCAGATCACTGTCACCGTGGTATGTACCAGTCGGGTCAATACCATGTTCATCACTAATCACCTCCCAAAACTATAGAACAGAAGCAAAAATTGTTAGTTTTTCATCCAACATCCAACAAAAGGACTCGGAACACCAGTCCACTCCTCATTAGTGAATTTTATTTACAGTTACGAGTGTATTTAGCAGCCTGTTATAATTGTTGATAAATGGTAGTGGATTTAACTATTTTCCCCGCCGGGCTGACTTCGACACGCGCCCTGATCCCCTATTGGCTGCAACTCCCGTGTTATGACATTGAAAAAATGCAATAACTCTGCCTAATTCAGGCAAACGCCTGGCTCAGTATGGCATAACCCAGTAGGCCTCAATTAGTGTGCGAAAAAGCACACGTCCGATCGTCCGGGACGTGTTATTTACAATATCGGACAAGTACATCTTTCCATTGACGTGTCTGACGGAAAAGTGACGTTTTTCGCCCATATTTATTAACAAATTATTGATAAATTGAGCTTAGAAAAGGCAGAACTCATTCGCAAATTGTCCGTGTCCGCCATTGTTGTTTGCGACCGCTTTGCGTTTTCTTCTTTGTCATGTGTGATGCAGTAAAATCTTACCGCTCACTTACGTTAGCGGTGTCGTAAAACCGTGGGGAAATGTCAAATACGATGCAAAAGAAGAAGATTCCAGTGGCCCCAAGAGGTCAACAAAAGATTTATTTATTTTCTAAGAAGGTTTGTACACATCATCCTCTCACAGTTGTAAAATGGTGTGTTCAGTTAACAAGGAAAACAATTGAAATAAATTATGTCAGAAAATAGTGGATTAAGGGCTTGAAAGGGGACTCTAAAATGGATGTACTGATGGGCCTGAAAAGGGGTATGTAAAATCATTTTAGAAAAAAAACAACATACAGGAGGGGTTTGAAAGGGGGTCTACATATTGACACTGACACTGTGCTAAGACTACTACTAGTCTAGTGTATAATTCTTGTATAGCATGTTTCTTGCCAAATATGAACAAATAAACAATAACATGTTACCTTGGTTACAGTAACCCAGATTCTTGTATGCTTTATGTTGACATTTAATAATATTTCAAATAGGTGCAGCATGCTACAAGTGAAAAATGTATTCGGACAAGTAAATTGCCAAACTCACCTGTCCATGGACAAGTACTCTCTAAAAACTCTTACACTGAGACGGGCCCGTTATAAATGTAACTAACATCAATTAAATAATAGTAGTTTTAACTACAAACATCATTGACGTTTTAATACAATATTACTAGTTTGTGGTGCTTTTCTCTTTTTCAACGACAGTGCAACATTTGTACGCATTGCAGTAACGGCTGCCAAACGAACAATGGTATTGGTAACAAAGTATTTGAAAGCAACAACCGGACAGACAGTTATTTATCTCAATCAAAACATTTGATAAAATCTTAAACCATTTGTCTTCGTCAAAAAGTTGACATAATACTTCCATTGATGCGTTATATTAAACATTTACATGCAATTTGCACAAAGTAGGCCCCATTTGATGTACAGTAACGGCTGTCAAACGACCAATATTGATATAACGGTAAGCGTTATCGTTTTAGTGTTTTCTAGCAACAAACGGACAGACACTTATTCCAATCAAAACATTTTACATAATGTCCATAAAACATTTTAATCGTTTTTAATTCGTCAATACGTTGAGATAATACCGCCCTTAACACGTTATATTAATAATTTAATAAGTAGGGCCCATTAAATGTTCCAAGGGTTGGGTCAAAAATGGGACCCGAACTAGCACAGGCTCCCAGAGCAGAGAACAAGATATTTCTGAATGAAAATTATTCAATTTAGAAGAAAAAGGGCTAATTGCAACCTTACTAACCTTAGCACCGATCTGGTTGCCGCATTGGCCGGCTTGGAGATGCACAATTTCCCTCATATTTCTTTCTGGATATTGGTTAGAGATCTCACAGACGACAACGCCCTTCTCTTTGTGCCGGCGCGGCGGCTCAAACATTGGCTTTATACAACAACAAGACCCGCCCCTTTCTCCCCAACTCGAATATCTATTGGCAGATTTACGAACGCATCATTAACAGACACATAATAACCAATACAAGCTTTCAATGCGTCTCGGTGATAATCCGCCTGCCAATCACATTCACCTCAAACGTGTCTACTCTACATCTAATCTGCAGACGTTGGCCTATTTCCCATATCATGGCTGATGAAGATATATGCAACACTCACCACAGATTTTATTCTGCATTTCACAGCCGGTCTTGGCGTCTTTTAAAGACTTTCTTATATCATAGTTAAGTATTTTTGATTTATATCAGTTATAAGAAGGAGATCAGAGATGACTGCAAGGAATCCCCAGTCCACGTGGCTGACTAAAGGCATACTATGGTCCAGTTTAGCATAACCTTCGCTTTCGGAACTCGATGTTCTGGTGTGGCTACACAGTCATGATTTTCAGGCTCTTAGGCCAATGAGTCTACTCATACCAGTTTAGCACAACAGCAGCTAAATGTGCACATTGTTCCCCTATTCTCTGGTACAGTTCATGATGAGATGATGTAGGGTTTTATCAGAATAAAAAGCTGCTTCTGATCTACTTGATAATGTTGCATAAACAAAACTGCTCTGCAATAAACTAAATTCATAAATAGTCCATGCATTCATATCCGAGTAAAGACACCATTGGATACTGAAGAACAGTTGCATTTGGGTGTAAACAGATGAAATGCAGTCTATCAAAAAAGAGCTTTGCAGTGCCCAGAAGGATTTTAGTATACAACATGGTTATAGTGCCTGCCAGGCCTATGCAACACAGATGTGATGCACATGTAACAATAAATAAGTAGTATGGAAATTATTTTACACAGGATGAGCATTAAACCAAACCTCTGTAGGGATATCTTGTAAAATGGTTTCTTCAAAAGTTTCCACCTGATTCAGCTTCTACAGTATAAGCCTACATCTCGTACAGAGCATCTCTGAATCATGGTTAATTCTTAAGATAATGAATGACAAAAAATTCAGTTTCAATGTAGCCTTTCATTTAAACATAACAATGTTCAGAAGCACAGGATTCCTGGAGACAATGTTTTGAAATTGTACTGTACAGTGGGTGGAAAGCAGAGTTGTGGAATGAGGGCTGATGGCTTGTTAATAGTTATAGGCTGCGTCACCAGTGCTCCTATGTCTGCTGCCATGTCTTTAACAACTGGGGGAGTATCAATACCGGGTTGCTGTTGCCGTGACGATAAGCTTTCCTACTTGGTTTTGCAGACTTCTGGCCTTAGTTCAGGGATGCATATAAGCTTTAGATAGTCCTACCCAGCCTTCAGCACAGTATCTATGAATGCCATACATTTGTATGTAGATTAATTCTTGCACAGACTGGTAAAGGCTTTCATTGGTGTATGAATAGTTATTCATGAAGTACGTCTCTTTAATTTTTTTAGTGTAAAAAATGTGTATTCAACAACCTGGGCCTAGATATTCTTTACAGGAACACCACTGTCTGCTATGCTTCCCATACAGTATGTAGGTCATGCTCATAGTCTCCTCTGTGTGTGCATTGTAATCTGACACACAAAGGCCTCTGTTTGCAACATCACAGTGCTATGTCACAGAGAGGATGAGTCAGGATACTTTCTGTAGCCATTCTCTGCAGTGGGCCTGGTCATTTTCAGTTGCTTGCTGAAACTAAAGGGCACCATTTGACATGCAGACACCGACCACCAAGTTACAGCTGCTGAAGCCTTTGATTTTGATATTTTTTGGTTATCTGAGTTCTGCATACAATTGCATATTAAAAAGCTAAAGTAGGCTAATGAACATGGTAAACTGGCCTGCTAATCATTAGCTTTGTCACTTACTTCGCAGGTTAGGTTATCATTTAGTGTAATCGACTGCTCACAGAGCAGTTTATTTTTTGGATCCAATGGAAAACTCATATTGCTTTTTGTTGAAGAAGCCCTTGCAATGTTTACTCTGGGGTTGGCCTACAAAATGCACCAGCACTGCACCACTTTATGCATTAACTCAGTACCAACTAACTTGACCTGACTAACATGTCAGCTTATTTCAGTAATAACAGTGACTGAGCCAAACAGGATGAAAGGACAGCCCCAGGACTTTGTGCATATCTCTTTGTTCCTCTTCAGTCTGTTGACTTGTGCTATTATTTATTAATAATTCATAGATCGCTTTCTTTAGGGGGATGAAGGACATTGAGTGGTTTGTGCTGACAGCTTGAGCATATCAGCTGTAGCTTAATGCATGAATACCTGGGAGGAGATGTTGCCATTTTATGCTTTGTCTGAGTACAGTACTTCATGATGGAGCTCCTCCTACAGTGTGCTTACAGTGATTACGGTACCACACCCTGTATCTCTGAAGCCCTGTTGAAGCAGTGCTGTCTCCCATGACTCAGCATCTCTCGAAACACTGCAGCATTCAGCACTCAGCCTAGATCAATATCACAGGGAGGAAACAGATGTCGCTGGGACGGACACTACAATATGACGTTACAATGCTTTACCACAAATCACTGTGATGCCACTGATGTCATTTGGACAGAACAACAAACACAGAAACTGTCACTGTCAATAGATGGTTTGTGGGAGATTTTTCTGGAAAGAATGCCCTTGATTTTTCATTTGCTGATTCTCAGTTGTGCACTGTCCTGAATGTTAAAAAAACAAACAAAAACACAACAAAACATGAAACAAATGGACCACAAAATGGTTATTTCATATTTCAGGGGGACAGCTTTAGATAATTATTAGATTCAATCAAGGGGTTTCGAACATGTTCCAAATGCTGGAAGCATAACAAATCTAAGTATATAAGAAAATGAACTGTGTAATAATATGGAACAGTTAAAGGTGGGGTATGTAATTTATTTCAGAAACACTTTTTGTTATATTCCATGGAATGCTCTTAACACCCCGATAGCAATGAATATATGAAATGCTTTGACAATAAATACATAAAAATATGTCATCTGTGGAAGCCGTGGTACACGACCAATCTTTTTAGCCGGCCCGGCTAAAATAACTGGATGGCCTACCTGCCTGTCAGCCTTCCATCTGTGCACAAACTTATCTCGTGCCCTCATTGGTCATGTGCACGTTCGTGTATGTTGGAGGAGGGGCTCTGTAAGGAAGTGGCAGATTTTTTCCGGTTGTGTATTTTCAAATTCTAGCGCACTCGAGCTGGTTTCTCCAAAATTACCTACCCCACCTTTAAGTATGAAAACTATAAACTATCACTTACATTCATTGAAAGAAACATAATGCGTCAGCTGGGGGAATAGTTGACTGGTCCTATGAATATTGTGGGGATGGACAGGGGGCCGGACAGGTGTCAGACTGGAGCAGCTGGGCTCATGTAGAAACACTGATTCACTCTCAGATCAGGTTACTGACCCACTGCCGCAGCATTCAGCCAGGCTCACATTCTGCTGCAAACCTAAACCCTTTGAGCCCATAGACACGATACAAATCAAAATGTGTCAGGCAATGTGTTTGTCTGACTGCAGGTTACAACCTGGTGTTGTAAAAGATGCTTGAAAATACAAAGGCTCAGCTGAGAAAGAAGCAAAACACAAATACTTTTAACAGAGATGAAGCCTTATTTGATTTTTCTGAAGAGTATTTAGAGATACATGCGATACTCTAACTCCATTCTAACCACTAGCATACAAAACAAAATATATGTTAAAAAAAAGACAGAAATTTGACCCTTTACATTCACACAAAATGTTTGTCTGCCATATGATCCATTTCCTTTGTAATACTGCATGGACTGCATTCACAGTATATAATATTGTCCAGAGTATGCGACCTCTCAGAGTCAGCATCACCAATTCACAAATATACTTTTAATGTTAAAGGTAGGGTAGGTAAGTTTGAGAAACCGGCTCGAGATACACTTTTTGTTATATCCCATGGAATGCTCTTAACATCCTGATAGCAATGAATATCGTAAGTGCTTTGACAAAAAATCCATAAAAAAATGTCATCTGTGGAAGCCGTGGTACTGTAAAAAGCACGACCAATCATTTTAGCCGGCCCGGCTAAAATAACTGGATGGCCTACCTGCCTGTCAGCCTTCCATCTGTGCACACACTTATCTCGTGCCCTCATTGGTCATGTGCGCGTTCGTGTGTGTTGGAGGAGGGGCTCTATAAGGAAGTGGCAGATTTTCTCCGGTTGTGTATTTTCAAATTCTAGCGATCTCGAGCCGGTTTCTCAAACTTACCTACCCCACCTTTAAGTACATTCTCTCAAACAAACAAAATGGGTTAAAAAATCAAAAAAGGACAAATTTGATATTGCAATTCCTCATTACCCTAAGATAATACAAAGTGTTCTGTTACAGCTAAGTTTACTCTTGTTTGCATTTTCTGGGCTATTCTTTGTGTGCCTATTGTGCCTAGTCGTGGTCCCTTTAAGAATCAGGATGACATCATCAGATGGGTGTGTCAGGTGATCATTAGAGAGGAAATAGGCAAAGCATGTTTCTGTGAGCAATGTGTTATTGTTTGTAAGAAATCCAGCTACATCTGCATACGTCTTAATGCCTTTGATCGCATTGTATGTAAGTATTGTTTATGTTTATGTTATTAACAATTACAGATGATTATTTTTAGAAAAGATTGTATTCTGTGGTGTTTAATGCTGGAGATCTTCCGAGTTGTCTCAATATTGTACAAGGAGAGTTAAATGAATAAATGTACAAATGGTTGATTATATATTTAAAATATAATGCCATTTATAACTGATTAAGTTCTAGAATTACAATAAATACATTAAAAAGCTTACAGTAAATATAACAAGGCAATTCAATTAATGTTAAAGCTGTGTTGATTTATATACATTCATTGTGCATATTTGTGTATGTAGAAATGATCATAGAATTGATTATATTTTGTCTTGTTTATTTTTAGTTTCACACCATCCTTATACCATTAAACCTGTGGGCAAATGATTCACGTCTTCAGAGTCTTGGTGTACGGAGGGAGTTTATCTGGCTGTTAAGCTATATACACTACATATACCGGAGACAGCACAGTGAAAATACGGCATTCTAGCGGGCAGGACAACGCAGTGTAAGCTGGCAGACAATGATAGCATCTTCACATACAGCCACTGGATGACCGTCAAAACAGTGTCTAAAGAGAGGTACACTATCAGACGGTGCCATGACAGAAAAGGCTTCTTCGCTAAACACGCGGTCCCGTGTTTCAGGCTCCCAACTACGATCAAGAGCATCATCAACTGGGTCCGCTGCAGTCAGGGCACGAGCGAGAGCAGAAGCAGCTAAAGCACGTCTTTCCTACGCTGAAGAGGAAATTAATCTAAGGCTGGAAAAAGCTAAGTTGGAAGCATCTATGCAAATGCTCAACATACAGAAAGAGACAGCTGCAGCTATAGCTGAAGCAGAAGTATTCGAAGCTGCTGAGGATTTAGACATTGAGAAAGAAAGGAGTAAAAAATGTTTAAGCTCTGTATCATTGGAAGCCGCATTACGCACACAGCAATATGTTGTTGACCAAGCCAAAATAACGGAGGCTAAACCTCAACTAAGTGATCATTATGTACCAGCAAATACAAAACCAAGCCCTGGCGACAGCATTTCACATTCACAGCTCAAACCAGAAGCCAAACCTTTCATTCTCCATCAAACCAATCCTGGATCACTGCAGCCTCGCATCAACGGAGACGAGTATGCTCATGGGTCACGCAATGTTAGGTTTGAGAACAACCGTTGTACTCCTGGACAGTATTACAGGCCTCAAAACCACAGTGGTAATCCTTCCTCATCACCCCATCCCATGTCTCCAAATTACAATCACGACGACTCAAACCTGAATGACTTTGTGAGATATGTTGCATGGCACGAGCTTGTGGCTACAGGTTTGCTTCAATTAAATGAAAAACCTCAGAATTACAGAGCATGGAAACGGTCTTTCCAGACCGCAACCCGGGGTTTAAACCTGACACCAAGTGAGGAGATGGATCTTCTGCACAAGTGGCTTGGTAACGAGGCAAGACAACATGTCGAACAGATAAGAGCTATACCCATAAATCACCCTGAAGCAGGATTAGCCATGATATGGGACAGACTCGAGCGAACATATGGCTCACCAGAAGTCATTGAAAACTTCAATCTGCCAAAGCAGAAGGAGACTTGCCTGGTCTCTCCTTCCTCGACACAGCCAGAGGCGTCAACCCAATAGTTCAGAAGCTTCCATTCGGTCTGCAGGAAAAGTGGGCATCAGTCGGTGCATCCTACAAGTGGCAACATCTTGTCCACTATCCACCCTTTGACTTCTCCGTGAACTTTGTCAGCCAGGAGGCTATCATGAGGAATGATCCGAGCTCCAACTTCGCCTCCCACACAGACACAGCTAAACAGAATGATAAGACAGGTTGGAAGCCAAACAAATATCTGGAGGTCTCTGTCCACAAAACAGATATCTTCCCCGGAGTCGTTACTGAAACCGGTGAGCCCCCAACAAGATCTGAGGACTTCGATAAAATGTGTCCGATACATGAAAAGCCACATCCACTCCGCAAATGTCGTACATTCCGAGCAAAGCCCATTGATGAGCGTAAGGCATTCCTTAAAGAGAATAATGTGTGCTTCAGATGCTGTTCTTCGTCATCATCGCGAAGAACTGTAAAATGAAAATTCAATGTTTTGAATGCAAAAGTGAAAGACACCATACAGCACTTCACCCTGGACCCGCACCCTGGATGGAGGAGGTAGTCCCTGCTCCAGAGCATGACGGGGAGGAGGAAAAAACTTCACCTCCTCCTCATGTCACCACCAAATGCACAAACGTTTGTGGCGGAGATCTGGCAGGTAGATCCTGCTCCAAAATATGTCTTGTAAATGTATATCCATCAGGCCACAAAGACAAAGCAATTAAACTGTATGCAATTTTGGACGAACAGAGCAACAGATCATTAGTTCGTTCACAGTTCTTTGACATGTTCAGTGACCAAAGTCCGAGTGCTCCTTACACATTGAGAACATGTGCTGGAGTGAAGGAATCAGCAGGAAGAAGAGCCAATGGCTATGAAGTTGAGTCTCTGGATGGAACTGTCCACACCCAGCCTCATAGAATGCAATGACATTCCTAACAACAGAAATGAGATCCCAACCCCTGATGTGGCTCTCAATCATGCACACCTCAAGTCATTGGCGCACCTCATCCCAGACATTGACCCACAAGCCCCTATCATGCTTCTCCTGGGTCGGGACGTTATCAGAGTTCATAAGGTTCGCAAACAGATGAATGGCTCACACAACCAGCCTTATGCTCAAAAGTTAGATCTGGGGTGGGTCATTGTAGGCAATGTTTGTCTAGAAAGCGTCAACAAACCATTGACTATCAACAGCTTCTACGCGAAAACCACAGAACTAGAGCGTCCTATTCTCCAAGTCACTCAGGATTCAGAGGGGAAAACCTCCTGTGATGCTGACCACCTTGGAAGTACTGTGCCCAATCAGGACCATTTGCCTTTTGTGCCGACAGATCAGAACCCCACAGATCATGCAACACGTTCGGTGGCTCCAGGTCATTTAAAGTGGACCTATCATGCTATATTTGAATAATATAGTATAGGACCATACCTATATAAGGCATATTTATACTTAAGATATCCGGCTTCAAGTGTCTCAGGGCTCTCGGCTAACTTCTTTCACCATCCTCCCGGAACCGTCCCGAAATACAATCTAAGCCGTCCCGAAATTAATGTGGACCGTCCCGAATTTAAAATATTAGTTTTTCTACATTATCATTAGTTAAAATCATTCAAAGTGACCTTTAACATAAATAAAACATCATACAAATCATTAGATGATAATTCATCAACCTTTTTAATTGAGTAAATCAGTCAAACACATAAACAAAGGCCAAATATATTTAAAAAAAACACACAAGCGAGAAAGTTACTCTAATATTGAATCCAATCAAGTTCTATCCAATTATCAAAAACATCCAACACTCTGTCCTGAAGACAGAAGACAGAACCCAGAGTAACCACTAACCAGGATGACAGTCTGTAACACAGTCAGGAGACCTTTACAAACTGCCCCGCCCCCTCGCACACAGACGGGGGAGAGAGCTCTCTCGTCTGGATTGGAAAGATCGAAAATAAGATCGAAAATACATCATAGACGCATTTTGTAGACTTATTGCATATTAGAAACGGAGTTGGCGAAACTAAAACTGCGATATAATGTTCATGTAGCAATAATACATGACATATATGTTTTAAATGTCTCCACTACCGATAAAAAGTCAGATAACGTCGGAGCTTAACGCTACCACTGTCTTTAATAATTCCGGCCCGGGGCCCGTTTAATACCGGGGCTCGGTACCCATCCCTACATGGGGAGAGACGCAGCATATTGCTAAGGACTAAATACGATGGAGAGTTCTCATCTCAACCTTATTACCCATAGGGGATGAAGAGGAGTTAGTAAATAAAGAGGCCGGCGCTCCAGGGTTAGGTTCTGCTGTGCGTTTTCGTGATGTAACGTAAACAATTGCAGAATTCCTCCACGGGATGCCATTGTCATTGTACATCACTCAACGCGAAATACACACACTCAGTACATAGCTAGACCCAATAATTTGCGGGCCAGGAGTTTGCGGGCACAGCTGTGTGTGTGTGTGTGTGTGTGTGTGTGTGTGTGTGTATTTCGCGGTTTGCTAAATGTTTTGTGCGTGTGTGTTTATGTTGACAAGGAGGTTTAATAACTGTGTGCTACACAAAACGTGCAGTCAGTTTCATTTTCATCGCCGTTCGTACTGTAGTAGAGTTATCAGGGTATTTTTATTTTAACTCTCGTCCCAAATTCGTCCCAAGATTATTTTTTATCCTCCCCGACCCTATTTTTTTCGGCCCCGGGACGACGGGACGTCCTTAAGCTCGAGCCCTGGTCTACTTTGAGCACTGCAACAGCTCACAAGCAGCTTGGTTCCCAGCGATCTACCAAGTCCCCTTTATGGGAGTCACTCACTCCTTCTGTTACTCACCTCTTGCACATCGCATGTGTGTTCAAGGCAACCCCAAAAAAGAACAGTTATCGTAAGGGCTGCCATTGCTGCGAGGCAGAATTCACTGTTGAGGAATCCAATCAGGCCGTAGATATCATCATTCAAGCATGCAGGAAGTGGCAGTCAAATCAAGTACCAAGATATGAATGGCCTCTTCGACTGACAACACAGACTTTTCCTAACAAAGACGGGAAGTTGCATCAGGTCGAGGTGAAGGGCATCGAACCAGGAGGGACTTCGCTCTTTCTTAGGCCTGTTGCAGAGATGGTGCCTCTTCTCCTCCCAGATGGCTAGGTAATGGAAGTGTTCTAGATTTGGGTGACGTGTATCACGCCAGACGGGGAGTGTTCTGTTACAGCTAAGTTTACTCTTGTTTGCATTTTCTGGGCTATTCTTTGTGTGCCTATTGTGCCTAGTCGTGGTCCCTTTAAGAATCAGGATGACATCAGATGGGTGTGTCAGGTGATCATTAGAGAGGAAATAGGCAAAGCATGTTTCTGTGAGCAATGTGTTATTGTTTGTAAGAAATCCAGCTACATCTGCATACGTCTTAATGCCTTTGATCGCATTGTATGTAAGTATTGTTTATGTTTATGTTATTAACAATTACAGATGATTATTTTTAGAAAATATTGTATTCTGTGGTGTTTAATGTAAACATATTTATAAATGTTTACATGGACTGCCCCCCCCCCCCTTAGGGGAATTCATCCACAGAAAACACACTGGACGCTGCACTAGGTCAGAAACCAGAGGACACTGTGAGGTCCACCGTAGACGGACCACTTTTGGACAAAATGTACTTTCAATTAAAGGCAGCTCTTTGTGGAATAGCCTCCCAACTGAGATACGGGATTGTCCCACTCTCAGTAGCTTCAAAGGTCAACACAGACGTGCAATCACCGCTAAATGCACTTTAACACAGGGGTATCTCCTCTTGCACTTTAGGTAGCTCTTGTATCTCCTCTTGCACTTTATATGTCGTTGCTGCTATATTGTATTACCATGTCATAAATACTTGTATGCTGCTCTTGCTCTTTTTGCATATCATGTATTTTGTTTTTGCTATGTTTAGAAATGTCATGTTCTTAAATGTTTTATGTGAGGGACTGCGGATGGAAATTAGCTCAAAGCTAAAATCCGGTATATTTACACTTGACGCATTATTTGTATTAAGTGTTCATTAATATGCATTGTCCCTGTTCAAATAAACGATGAAATGAAATAACACACAGGAAGTAATGCAGCCCTACATTGATTGTCCTCCGTCCTTCACCATGTGTCTTGTATCTTTAACCTGTTAAACCCGACAGCCCCCGGTAGAGGGGGCTGCGGGGTTTTTTTTCACGAAACTGTGTCTCAGGGCTTCTTAATATTTAAAAACCTATTAATGTGTCATACCCGATTAACGGGAAGAAACTCAGCTAACTGACAATACGAACCATTTTTACCAAAGCAAAGCACAAGTCTCATGAGAAGCGTCTAAATGACCCCTGAGCGAAAAAAAGCTAACGCACTTAGCACAGAACTCAAGGTAAAAATACCCTAATTACTTATCGTAACTGCACATACAATATATCAGATTAAAGCTGAGATTCCACAGATTATATAGGTATTAGTATCATCACTGAGCGATCAGAACTTGCGACAGGGGAAACAAACACAGACATCACAACACGTAGCTTTACGGAGCATTCACGGGAGATCGTCTCACCTTAGCTGTTATTCTGATCAAAAGTCGTGTTCAATGGCATTAAAACGATAAAAACGCGGCTGAAGGTTAATCCGTAGGTTAATCCAATGTGTCTGTCGCTTTGAAAAAATTATTGATAATCCATAATTACATTTTTATGTAAAAATCGGAGATTTTATATTAGCTGCTAATGGTAGCCACCAGAGTGTATCGCAGCTTCCGGTTCCGGGGCATTCTGGCTGTGCAGCACTCATTCACCAATGGGTAATGTTTAGATGGATTTTAGGAACTTCCCCTCGATTCTATTGGCTCTAACGGTTAAAAAGAGATGTCAATCATCAAAATCGAACGAGGGGGGCCAGAGAAAAAAGATTATTAATTTACCCCTTTTAGAAGGGAAGATATGGTCATGTTCTGGGAATGTCATTTTCGAGTCTGAGACCTGAAAAACAGGCTCAGGGCTTAACAGGTTAAGAGAGCTGTGTTCGGCTGCTCTCCAGAGAGTTGAGCAGGAAGTTCATTTGATGCTAATGCAGCCAGACAGTCACCAGCAGGCTATGCACAGCCACAGCCCCACAGTGTGCTGAGCATGAGAATAATGGTGGGGGGAAGTCCACCATGAATCCACCCACGCTGCTTACACTGAATATCATGTTACAAAGATACAGCAGTAGCTTAATGTCAGGGCGTTACTGCAGGCTGCTACCACATTCTGTTCCATCCACTGTATCTATGACACTTGACTGTGTGTGTGTTGAAGGTAGTAGTCTGTTGTGATGAATTTACATGTGCTGCATGTTTCCAACATTTCGAGTGATACACACCACAAACCCACTGAACTGATTACCCAAGATCCTCAGCTTGAAGCTCGTTGATTGGATGTTTTAGCCGCAATGCACGTTGGGATATGGTGTTAATGCGATATGATATCCGAAAACATTTAAAAAAAAATAATAATACTTTATTTCGAGTGTTCTTGCTTTTCTCTTTGGAAGTCATCACATAACGGCATTGTAATACACGGTTCGGCTGCATTAAATAGTACATATCTGCCGTAGTTCTCTATTTATAGAGCCCTGATGAGAAGACTTCTGGACAAACTGGAAGAAGTGCCGCCGAAACTGAATACGTGACGTGGATCATAAATATATCAACAATTACACAATATCTTACATTTCTTTTCACAAAATACGTCTCCTTGCAGTATCAATACTAATTCGGCTGACTTTTATATTTGATCCAATTGGTAGATAGATTATATTTACACCATAACCGTGCACAGCTGATATAAAAAGACTTGTAGTTTTTAAAGATATTACTGATTTTCTTTGAATATAAGAATGTAAATACTGAGTTGAGAGAATAGTCAGGGTATTTGGGTGATGGGAGACACATCTATGGAATCAGAATTTCAATAGCTTACCATTAAATGACGGATATACCTTTCTGTCTGTGATGTTTTACAAATCAGAAATATTAATGTGTAGAAGTAAAACATGAGAAATAATATAGCAATATCCTGTAAAATTATGTAAAAACATGAATAAAACTACACATCTTCAGACGTTATACATACATAAGTGTCCTACACTAATAATACAAAGTTATTATTAGTATACTGTGTGTACCTTGTGTGCACCGCCTAGTGTTAAAGCACGTTATTGAATTATTTTTGTTGAATAATGTTATTTTTGTTGAATAATGTTATTTGATGAAAAAAATATTAAGAGTACATACTTTCATAGGGGGAAAGTAGAAGGTCAATGATAGAAATATAGAATATAAAAAATCAGGAAGATACTGTAAGTCAGGGGTCGGCAACCTTTTTGATATGAAGTGCCATTAAAAAAAAATGTGTTATCAGTGTGCCGACGATCGTGAATTATCAACGGGGGGGGGGTGGTGAAGGGCTCGACGCTCGTGAACTGTCAACAGGAGGGCGGGGGAGCCTCGCTGCGGGGAAGCGGTGTGTGGACCTGTCAGCGCAACTTACATTAGGGATGCTCCGATCGCCGATCCGATCGAGTGGGCGGGTCCTATGGGGATCTTCCATTTAAAGAAATGTTTAAAATTCAGTTAATGGGGCTCATTCACTGGCGCTTCCACAAACAACAACCAACATAATTGTTACATTCAAATGAAGTAGCCTACATTATTCAAGTTTACATTAACTTTGGATAATAACACGGGAGAAATGAGCTGAAGCGCTCTCTTTTCCTCTCTCCCCCTCTCTCTCCTGACAGCCTGTCAGTATCTCATGCAGCTCACTGATCCAGTAATGAGTGACCCGACAGTGAAGAATACATATATTATTTATAAATAGTTCCAGAGGTAAATCAAATAGCTAAGTGTGTTAGGTCTAACTCTTAGTGTGTGTTCTGCTCCGCTCACCGGTCCGTCACAGCGGGTGGAGCTGCAGGATATCTGCTTCACACACACGTTGCACCGCTATTTTATTGTCATTTTCGGACACCTTAAAATACTGCCAGACTGGTGAAGCCATTTTGGCGAGCTTGTTTTGCCGCACACAGAGAAAAGTGTCATGTATTTTACGTCTCGCGATCGGCATTTTTAGAGAGCACCGATCGATCGGCAGAGAGTGAGTATCGGCCGATATCGATCGCCACGCAAAAACTGCAGTATTTTTACAGCTCCTTATGGGTACTGCAATTTGTGAAGTGCTTTCCTCCGTGGTGAAATTATCAGCACTGCATTACGGAGGAAAGCGGCAGAAAGTCGCCTGGAGTTAAAGAGAGCGGGGCTGCGTTGTGTGCATGGCTTCCTTCTGCAGGTAACAGGGAGACGCGCTCTGGCGGCGGTCTAGTTCAGGATCCGAAAATAAAATTGAAATATTTTGCACACTTATTCCACTAATTCCTAGTGTGCCACTGGTTACGGTACCATAACCAGTGGCGGTGCCGTAACCAGTGGCACAGTGGCACACTGGTTGCCGACCCCTGCTGTAAGTGATCTCTACAATAAAACAGTTTAGTGCCGGATGTACAAAGATATTAATACAGTATGAGGATGTGCAAAACAGACAAACTAATTAACATTTATTAACACATTAAAGAATACTTTAGGTTAAGGTCTTCTTTCAAATAAGAAAAAAGCTTTGGGGGTATCTATCTACAGATAAATATTAAGCCTGACAAAGTACTTAACGTCTAATATATTGCTTTCCTGCAATGTTAACTGTGTTGAAGCACTTATTTTAACTGATATTATACACATTAATTATACTCTTATGTATGTAGATAGTATAAGAAATGTGCAGAATTTGACAGTTTAATGGTGGAGGTACACAGATATCGATAGATGTCTTGTAATGCACTGTTGAGGAACCTGTGACCCAAGTTTTTCATTAATTGCATAACTACACCGTAGTTGTGTATATGATATGTCAATAAACCTTAGAAAATCTTGAAATCTTGAAAGGGATGTGCAAAATAGCCATTATATACAGTTTTTAATTAACTATTAGTAGAGAATAACGAGTAATGAATATACTTTATAGGGATCTGCAGATACATATTTGGTCTTCTCAAGCAGCAACTAATATCTCGCCTGATTGTTGGCACTTGACAATCACCTTCCCTGAATTTTACTCAGGTGTAACTAAAGCCTGATTTAAGGGTTGTTTATATTTCACATCATTAATCAGAATCTGCAAAGTAACTAAAATAAATGTAGTGGAGTAAAAATACCAGGTTAACCTCTGAATTGTAGTGGAGTAGAATTACAAAGTAACAATGAGCTGGCATGTGGGTATATATTAATGCTGCCCATTATGGATACAAGCAATTTTCACCCATTTAGTACTTACATGTTTTAAATGTGTACACACCAATTTGTTTCCTATCCCCTAAACATCCAGGGCTGTACACAGTTTAATACTGTCAACTTCTAATTTTGGGAAAAACGAAAACGTCTTTTAAAACTACAATTCCCAGTAGAGACGTGCCATAGAACATGTTGCGAAACACAATAGCCAGCATGTGTAGTTCTGGGGGGGGCGTTCGAGTCCAGTTTTGAATAGTCTGCCGTGGTTTCGTTCCATTTCAAAGAGCTTGACGCTCGGCGTAACCTTGGCGCACTGCCACACCGTCACTTTACAGCCCCGCCCACTTTTGGGGAAACCAACGCTGTCATTTCAACGGCGATCAAGCCTGAAGCCACAGAGATACTAGGCTTGTTTGAGACAAGCGAGACCTGCGCAGACCTGCGCAATTGCGATCAACGTCTTGCTAGTGCGTTGCATGATGGTTAGTCATTTTGTCCGACTTGCTCTGGAGCAGGGCTCTCCAACACGTCGATCGCGAGCTACCGGTAGCTCGCGGGCAGCTTTTCAGTAGCTCGCCGCTCGATTATCGATGATAGCGTATGGTTGCTTATTGATTTTTCGGCCGCGGGTGGACAATAAAGTTTTTTTATTTTAGAATTTTTTCTGTCACACGAATATCAAATGGTCGGTGACGCAGAGATCAAGGAACATACGTGACAGCACCACAGCGACAACACACACGGAGCAGTCTGCTTTCTCCACCAGCACCAGTCCAGAACCAACAGCAGAATGACCCGCTCTGAATCAGGCCCTGTCGCTGCGGCTCAGAGACACACAGGGAGGGATTTGTGTTTTTTGAAAAACACTCGTTATCGTCATGTCAAGTTTTTGGTGGATGTAATCAAGTCTTGGATTGCAGAGTATGAATGTCCTCTTGCTATTTTCAGTTGATAAATACTTGTGTAAAGTTTGTGAAGGCAGGAGGAAAGCTTCCGCGATCACCGTCTCCTCTGTTCCTCCAAACCCCGCCCCCTCCCTGAAAATAATGAGTGACAGGCTGATAGTGACCCGATAGAAACTTTATTATTCACTTAATCACTGATTGAGATATGATGAAGCTAACTTAATCTCATACATTCATGGGATTTATGTAACAGTAAGACAGAGAATGTAAGTGTGCACCCACATGCACTATTTTTTTTTTTTTTTTAAATACTCCTGTTGTCTGCTGTGTTCAGACTCAAGTCCTGTGTGTGATGCCACATTCAAGACATTCAGTGTCTTTTTTTTTAAACAGAAGACCGTTGCTAGAAGCTGCAGCTAGACTGCAGAAGTATTCGTTTTTTGTTTTTGAGGATGGAACCATTTTCACACACAGATATAGGGAGGCTAGACCTATACAATTGATTTATTATGGTTTATAATTTAATGTCAAGACGAAGAAGAAGAAGAAAAAGATGGCTGAACAACTGTTCAGTGTCAATCCTGTGGAGATCTCCAAAATAATGTTCAGCTTAAGTCTCAGCAAAACTCACAACATTTCTGGAGCCTTGTAGACCCAGAAAACTATAGAACATTCACCAAGCAGCACTGAAAATGTCTGCTTTATTTGGTTCTGTTCTACATACCTTTGTGAAGCAGCTTTTTCTGACATGAATGTCATGAAATCTAAATACAGAACAATACTGACTGATGAACATTTAAATGACTCTATTAGAGTGAACCTAAGTGGGTCCAGCATACACCTGTATGGTGGACTCCATGCAGTGCCATTCATCTCACTAACAAAAGAGTGACATGCTTGTAAGGTGGTGATTAAGGACATTTATGTGAATGTTCAGTGATGTACTTATTATGTGGGCCATAATAATATGTGAGAAATCTTCGTTTTCTTGGACCTTGATGTGAAGTTAAGATTTGTGATAAGCTTTAGTTATTGCAATTTCACACGTGTACAAAGGTATAGCTTAATTCAACTGATGAGGGCTATGTGAATAAATGTAAGCGATGTGATGCAAGTAGCTCTTGGCCACTTTCATTTTTTGAAAGTAGCTCTCAGATGAAGAAAGGTTGGAGACCCCTGCTCTGGAGGCTCGCCTACATGAGACGTTGAAATCTCGCGGGACAAAGACGCCCGCAGACTTGAGAGCGAGGCGCGGCGAGGCGCGGCGAGGCGCGGCGAGGCGGCGCAGTTTCTCTCCCCCGGCTGCGATCGGCTATTCTCGTCTACTTTCGAGGCGAGCCGCAGCTCGTCTCAAACAAGCCTCTTCTGTTACTGTCCTTTTTTCTTAGAGGAAGTACAGAAATACTTAACTCTGGATTTGTTTTAATGTTTGAGGTGCAATAAACGACACAGCAGCTTTTTGGCATGATACAACTATTATTTTCTGCCTCGCTCATGAGAGTAACAGCTGGCGAAATTACAGCCTCGCCTACTGATTTTAATTTAACCATATATCGAGCCCGATCGTCGATTTCAAATGTGTGCTCTAAAATGATATTTATAAATGACTATTATCATTATTATAAGCAAGACGATAAATGGCAAAGATATGTAGAAAATAAACGTATTTGAGATACGTTCATAACAAACGTAACGTGGGAGAAAATACGTTTCTAGCTAAACGTAATTGAGAATGCAGTTTAGTTCTGTGGGAACGTCATTTTTAGGAGACAGGGTTGATGTTTCTCAGTAGCATTATCATACAATATTTATAAGCTAAATGTTTTCAACAAAAAGCTGCCTGCCTCTAATGGCCTTTGGACTGCACTGCAGAGTTCCCGGTGGCCAACACACACATCACTTCCATCTGATGAGATTCCAGCAGAAGGGGAGGGATCAGGAATTCAGAGGGCTTGTGGGAAATGATGTTTTTATTTACAATTTCAGAGAAAGGAAATTATTATTTCCACTTTGGGCCTTTTATTTGCATTTTACTCTCTAATAAAGCTCAGTTACTTTCAGTTACTACTTCTCTGGAACAATCTGCCATTTCAAAGCAAAGTGAAAATGTCAGGCGTGTCATTCTAGCTGCTGCATGTTTGCATCTGAAGGGTAGATGTGGGGGCTTTTTGAATCAACACAGTCTCACTCCGTGTGAGATTGTGTCTCTCCTTAATGACCGCCTCGCTACACATCATCTCTTACATATTAGAGGACAACAGAACTAGGCCTACTGTACATTGCATACAGCGCCCCCCTCTTTGGTGTGTGTGTGTGTGTGTGTGTGTGTGTGTGTGTGTGTGTGTGTGTGTGTGTGTGTGTGTGTGTGTGTGTGTGTGTGTGGCACAAGAGCATTTTGTGAGTGAGCGAGCAGAGAGGAGGGAGAAGGGAAAGAGAGAGGAGGGAGAGAGGAGGGAGAGAGAGGAGGCAGAGAGGAGGGAGAGAGGAAGCAGAGAGGAGGGAGAGAGGAGGAGAGAGGAGGGAGAGGGAGGGAGAGAGAGAGAGGAGGCAGAGAGGAGGGAGAGAGGAGGGAGAGAGAGAGAGGAGGCAGAGAGGAGGGAGAGAGGAAGCAGAGAGGAGGGAGAGAGAGGAGAGAGAGAGGAGGGAGAGAGAGAGGAGGCAGAGAGGAGGGAGAGAGGAGGGAGAGAGGGAAGCAGAGAGGAGGGAGAGAGGAGGGAGAGAGGAGGGAGAGAGGAGGGAGAGAGAGAGAGAGGAGAGAGAGGAGGGAGAGAGAGGAGGGAGAGAGGAGGGAGAGAGAGGAGGCAGAGAGGAGGGAGAGAGGAGGGGAGAGGGAGGGAGAGAGGAGGAGGAGAGAGAGGAGGCAGAGAGGAGGGAGAGAGAGGGGAGAGAGGAAGAGAGAGGAGGGAGAGAGGAGGGAGAGAGGAGGGAGAGAGAGAGAGAGGGAGAGAGGAGAGGAGGGAGAGAGGAGGGAGAGAGGAGGGAGAGAGAGAGAGGAGGCAGAGAGGAGGGAGAGAGGAAGAGAGAGGAGGGAGAGAGAGGAGAGAGAGAGGAGGGAGAGAGAGGAGGCAGAGAGGAGGGAGAGAGAGAGGAGAGAGGGAGGGAGAGAGGAGGGAGAGAGAGAGAGGAGGGAGAGAGAGAGGAGGGAGAGAGAGGATGGAGAGAGGAGGGAGAGAGGAGGAGAGAGGATGGAGAGAGAGAGGAGAGAGAGAGGAGAGAGAGAGGAGGGAGAGAGAGAGGAGGGAGAGAGGAGGGAGGCAGAGAGGAGGGAGAGAGGAAGCAGAGAGGAGGGAGAGAGAGGAGGCAGAGAGGAGGGAGAGAGGAAGCAGAGAGGAGGGAGAGAGGAGGGAGAGAGAGAGAGAGAGGAGGGAGAGAGGAGGGAGAGAGAGAGAGGAGGCAGAGAGGAGGGAGAGAGGAAGCAGAGAGGAGGGAGAGAGAGAGAGAGAGGAGGAGAGAGGAGGGAGAGAGGAAGCAGAGAGGAGGGAGAGAGGAGGGAGAGAGGAGGGAAGAGAGGAGAGAGAGAGAGGAGAGAGAGGAAGCAGAGAGGAGGGAGAGGAGAGGAGGGAGAGAGAGGAGGGAGAGGGAGGAGAGAGAGAGGGAGGAGAGAGAGAGAGAGGAGAGAGAGAGAGAGAGAGAGAGGAGGCAGAGAGGAGGGAGAGAGAGGAGGGAGAGGTGGTAGAGGACCTGAACGCTCACCATTATAAATGAACTAGAATCTAGGTCAAGGCCTTATGATATTATTATTATTCAAACATATACAATTACCAATTTCATTAAATGTAGTGGTTTGTAATATTTGTTACACCTATGATTTTCCCGGACTTACACACCAGGAACACCACTATAGAATTAAAGGAGAAATGTTAGAGTAAAGGAGAAATGTTTGAGTAAAGGAGAAATGTTTGAGTAAAGGAACATAGTTTGAGCAGATCACAGCTGTAGTGGTTGATAACGAGTTATTAGTTGCTGTTTACAGCATTCCACTTTTGTTCTTCAAATCTTTATCTTTATTTCAACCAATACTTTGCCGTCGAATAACTTCAGCATACTTTCAGCTACAGAAACCATTCAAATATCAAACTATTCAGCCTTTTCAGCAATCGGTGGGAAACTTTCAACTTTTTCAAAATATTTCATACTTTTTGAAATATTCAGCTTTTTAAACTCTTTTTTTAACATGGAAGTCAATGTGAGGAACCTTCAAATCCTCTTTTACCTACACCTTGCGCCAAATGCTTCTCCTTCCACATACTTTCAGCTAGAGACTTCATTCCAACTTTAAAATGATCACAAGACCTTCAGGTATAAAACTTAAAATACAAAAAATCTTTTACACTTTTTGAGATATTTCACTTAGTTTGGAGCTTGGTAAAGAGGCTTTCTTCAGATTGTAACATGAGTGTGTATTGGGCAGCTCGTTAAGGCTTAGAGTGCATGATGTCACCGCTAGAGTGGAGGACAGCTTGAAATTCGCCTTACATTTTCTTTTTAAAACTGCCATAATTCCCAAACCCTACACTCCTGGGACATCATTGTATGCTTGAATTGTAGGAAAACCTCTCTTACGTTGAAAATTAAACAAAAACATTAAACAAAATGCCTCTTGAGGGCATGAAGTGACAAAAACTTTCAACATGTCTCCATTAAGGCCAATTGTAAATGCAGTCATCTTTCATCACAGCACCAGCCGCACACCTTTAGTTAATCTGCCAAATATGCCACATTATTGACCCAAAAGTACAAAAGAAAGCACACATAGAGACTTCCCAGGGTCCTGAGACGCTCCACGCATTGAAGTTTTACCGATATCTGTTACGGTTCTTCAACAAAACGTTCACATGTAAGAGGTTTATCTCTCATTCAGATCAATGGAAAAGCTCTCCTCTCACTGATTACTGCACATCACCATGGAAACCTTTGATCTCTGGGCTCAAGCGCAGGTGTTATGATAACGTCGTTAGCTCAAACACAAACACCTGTGTGATGATGTCATAACTCCACTGTGGCCCTGAACAGCTGAGTGACATCACCTAATCAGACACAGACAGACTGGTACACGCACACACAAACAATGGATGTCTATACTACATATGTTCACACGCACACACACACACACACACACACACACACACCACACACACACACACACACACACACACACACACACACACACACACAGTGAGACAGACACACACACACACACACACACATACACACACACACACACACAGTGAGACAGACACACACATACACACACACACACACACACACCCACACAGTGAGACACACACACACACACACACACACACACACACACACACACACACACACACACACACACACACACACAGTGAGACACACACACACACACACACACACACACACACACACACACACACACACACACCACACACACACACACAGTGAGACAGACACACACATACACACAAACACAGACAGACAGACACACAGACACACCAACCCAGTCTCACATCTAAATGTGTAATAACTACGTTGGTCCACAACTTGGGACGTAGTATTTCTACAAAAACGCCTCTGAAATTGTAGGATCCCTACGTTTTTGTTCACCATTCATTTCCAATGGCTGGCGTCTATGTCACGTGATCTTCAACTTTCTCTCTGCAGAAATAAAAAAACATGGCCGACCTTCGTTTTATTCTCGGTATAAAATGCCTATTTTAAGGTTAGTTTGGCCATTAAAATGCGTTTTGATGTCATTTGATGCGAGAAATATGAGTTGTTATTTCAGATTATGTGTGCAGTGGATGTACATGATCTTTAGTTTGCTAGTTATTACGAAGAATATTTCAGGAAATTGTGTAAATACAACGTTTTCATTGTTACCAAGGTGGTTGCTAGGGACGCTGCTATCGATATTATGTCTGTTATGTTGTGTAACTGTTTAATGGTGTTATCTTTATTGCTACCTCCTTCCCCGTCAATTTATAGTGTTGGTCCACAGCGCAAACGTATTAGTTTAACAAAATCCGCATCTAAAATTGTGGCATTGATACGTTATTTTCCCCTGTGCAATTCTCCAACCCAGTCTCACATCTCACATCGTCATAAACACCGGAAACAGACGTATGCAAGATCCTCAGCTCGGTGATTGGACGGTTTAGCCGCAATGCACGTTGGGAAATGGTGTTTATTATCTGAAAACAGGAAGAACTGCCTCCAAAACTGAAAACTTGACGTGGATCTTAAATATATAAGCAGTTAAACAACATCTTACATTTCTTTTTACACAATACGTCTCCTTGCAGTATCAACACTAATTCGGCTGACTTTTATATTTGATCCAATTGGTAGATAGGCTGTATTTACGCCATAACGGTGCACAGCTGATAGAAAGGGACACCTACTGGTTAAAGCACGTTATTGCATTTTATAATTGTATTATTAGATATTAATAGGATCCCTATAAAGTATATTCATTACTCGTTATTCTCTACTAATAGTTAATTAAAGACTGTATATAATGACTATTTTGCACATCCCATTCAAGATTTCAATATTTTCTAAGGTTTATTGACATTAAAGACTGAATATAATGACTATTTTGCACATCCCTTTCAAGATTTCAAGATTTTCTAAGGTTTATTGACATATCATATCATACACAACTACGGTGTAGTTATGCAATGAATGAAAAACTTGGGTCGCAGGTTCCTCAACTGTGCATTACAAGACATCTATCAATATGTGTGTACCTCCACCATTACATTGTCATATTCTGCACATTTCTTATACTATCTACGTACATCTTATAAGAGTAATAATATAATTAGTGTTGATACTGCAAGGAGACGTATTGTGTGAAAAGAAATGTAAGATGTTATTTAACTGCTGATATATTTATGATCGGGGAGGCGTGTGGCGCAGTGGAATAGTGCGTTGGTGTTCGGATCAGGGGAGCACAGGTTCAAACCCCACTGCAGTCAGCATGTCGTTGTGTCCCTGAGACACTTCACCCCAAATTGCTCCTGTGGGGATTGTCCACAGTATTGAGTATGTAAGTCGCTTTGGATAAAAGCGTCTAACAAGTGACATGTAATGTAATGATCCACGTCACGTTTTCAGTTTTGGCGGCAGTTCTTCCTGTTTTCAGATAATAAACACCATTTCCCAACGTGCATTGCGACTAAACCGTCCAATCACCGAGCTGAGGATCTTGCATACGCCTGTTTCCAGTGTTTATGACGATGTGATGTGAGATGTGAGACTGGGTTGGAGAATTGCACAGGGGAAAATAACGTATCAATGCCGCGGATTTTGTTAAACTAATACGTTTGCACTGTGGACCAACACTATAAATTGACGGGGAAGGGGGTAGCAATAAAGATAACACCATTAAACAGTTACACAACATAACAGACATAATATCGATAGCAGCGTCCCTAGCAACCACCTTGGTAACAATGAAAACGTTATATTTACACAATTTCCTGAAGTATTCTTCGTAATAACTAGCAAACTAAAGATCATGTACATCCACTGTGTAGAATGATCGAGGGTCGAGTATCTTTCACGACTCAGGTTTATTGTACAGTAAGTCAAGACATTACAGTAGGCAGCAACATGACAACTCGCGGGCTTACTCTGAAGTAAAGCAGTACTTCGCTGCCATAAAGCATGTCGCAACACTGTCGTAACAGCCTTAACTCAGTATGCATTGTATGCATATGTGACATCTCCCCTTTTTTCCTTAGTTATTTAATTTTAAATAACTGTAAAGAGTTTTGACCGATTAGTCACAGCATCATCCTGTAATAGTAAACAACAGTCAAACTGTGATAACAAATGTTCATTCAGTCGTACTGACCAACCAAAAGTGTCCTATGAATACAGGTTAACTTCACAGATTATGTTAATCAAGATGGGTAACCAATACCTTCAGTAGTGCTGTAACAAAATAAAATTCAAGATGCAAGTTTTCTTTTCTAAACATTGCAGCAGTAATATCACATTTGTACATAACATTCACAATAAACAGAACTCAAAATTCAGCAGACTCAGAGTCCATCTGTGTTTCCCTATTCATTTTCTCCCCCCCAAAGGCCATAGGTGTTTTTTTTTCTATTCACCCCCAGAGGTCATTGTGAAACACCCAAAACACTCCTGTCTACAAGTCCAACCTAGTGGCCGGCTTACTGACACGGCCAGACCTGGTCTGAACCCGTCCTGGTGTTGTTGTATGGGTTGTCACCTCACTTGGTTTCAGGGTAACAGTCTCTGGTGTGTTGGCGCTTACAGGCTGGGAAATCGCCACAGCACTCTCTGCTGTGTTAGTGGGATGTGCTGTGCAGGTCGGGAAGTTGGTTCTGCCCGGAGATGAAGTTGGTTCCGCCGCAGCACTGCACCTCCTTGTGTGTTAATGAGGTAAGACCTCGGAGTAACACACTCTTTTGAGACGATTGCTGGTGTCTTCCAGGACTTCTCGTTGTCGAGCTTGGTGTAGACTGTGTCTCCTGGCTGTAGAGCTGGTAGATGCCTGGCACCATGTCGTCGGTTGTAATAAAAGGCTTGTTTTGCTTTCTCACTCGTGTCCTTTTGTTTGACAATCTGTCTGTTAGGCCATTTAGGCCGTAGATTTTTCTCGAGTGTCGGGAGCGTCGTTCTGATCTTTCTCCCCATTAGCAGTTCTGCTGGACTGACTCCTGTGGTAGTACAGGGAGTGGATCTATAGCACATAAGGGCTATCAGCGGATCTTCCTGACGAAGGATTCTCTTAGCGGTCTGTACTGCTCTTTCGGCATGACCGTTTCCTTGAGGATGGTGAGGACTAGACGTGATGTGTCTGAAGTCCAACCGCTGTGCCAGCTCCCGGAATTCTGCACTGGAGAATTGGACCATTGTCACTCACAACCTCTTCAGGAATTCCGAACCTAGCCAAAGGTCGTTTTAAGTCTCTGGATGACAAGGGGCACTTGTCGTAGATGGTAGTTGTAGTATTTCCAGATACCGTGAATAGTAGTCTGAAATCACAAGGTAGTTGTGCTTGTTATGTTCGCAGAGGTCGAGAGCGATTCTTTTCCACGGACGATCAGGCAGTGGTGTGGAAATAAACGGCTCCTTCTGTTGAGCCGCTTCTGCTCCTGGCAGCTCTTGCATATGTTGACAATGTTCTTAATGTCTGCAGAGAGCCCCGGCCACCAAACTGATGCATTCGCCCTTTCTCTACATTTTGAGAGCCCCTGGTGTCCCTCATGTATTTTCTGCAAAATGTCTGCTCTCAGTGACCCCGGAACCACGATCCTGTTTCCTCGTATGACTAAGCCATCAGCTTCCGATAGCTCATTTTTCACTTTGGTGTAGTCCCTGATGTTCAGTGGAACATTACTACTGTATTCAGGCCATCCTGCCCTAATCAGCTGATGACAGCCTGAAGCTCACTGTCGGCAGCTGTCTCTTTTCTGATATTCTCCATCTCAGTTGGGGATGCTGGAATGCCCTGTATCACTGTGGCTACATAGCATGCCACCATCTTCTGAGTATCAGTCTCTTCCTTTGTGTGTGTCAGTGGGCTTCGGGACAGTGTGTCGGCGACAACAAGGGTCTTCCCAGGCACATGCTCTGCTAAAGGTTTGTACCTCATGAGCCTCATTAGTAGACGCTGACATCTCAAGGGGACGTTGTCTGGCTTTGTTTGTTGATCAGTGGCACTAATGGCTTGTGGTCGGTCTCCAGCCTGAACTGATCCAAGCCACATAGATACTTGTCGAACTTCTCACAGGCCCATACGCTAGCCAAGCACTCCTTTTCTATCTGGGCGTAGCGTGTCTCTGCTTCTGTGAGACGCCTCGAACAGTAGGCTACTGGCTTCCACTCCTCTTCATGGAGCTGGAGGAGGACCCACCCCAGGCCATAGCTACTGGCATCAGCAGACACCGCTGTGGCTTTAGCCACATCATAGAAGACAAGAACAGGTGCCGTGGTCAGCATCTTCTTAATGTTCTCAAAAGCTGACTGCTGTGAGTGACCCCAGGTCCAGATGTTCCTGCTCTTCAGAAGCTCGTACAGTGGTTGACCATTGTGAAAGGTTTGGAACGTACCTACCCAGGTGTAGTTCACCATGCCCAGGACTCTTTTCAGCTCATGGACGTTTCCTGGTGGAGCCAGCTGATGTATGGCTTCAACTTTATCAGGGTCAGGCCTGACTCCTGACTGGTCGATGAGATGTCCCAGAAAGCGTAGCTGGCTTGTCTGAGGGCAGCATTTATCTTATTGAGTTTTTAAGCACTGCTGACTCAACCCGCTGTAGTACCTTCTCGAGTCTGGCGTCGTGCTGTTCTGTCGATGTCCCATAGGACCAGGATATCGTCCATGAAGACTTCAACGCCTTCCAGCCCCTGCGAGTCTCTAGCATTTTCCGCTGGAAGATCTCAGGCGCACTGGAAATCCCGAAAGGTAACCTTTTGAAACAGTACCTGCCAAACGGTGTTATAAAGGTTGTTAATTTACAGCTGGCTGGGTGCAGTGGGATTTGCCAGAACCCACTTGCAGCGTCGAGAGAGGGAAAACACAGTTTGCACCACTTAGCTTTGCAGTTATTTCATCAGAGGTAGGTAAGATGTAGCGCTCTCTTTTTACTGACTCATTTAGTCTTTTCAGGTCCACACAGATCCTGGCTTTGCCTGTGGTTTTTCTTTAGAACTGGCACCATAGGAGCACACCATTCAGTTGGCTGTGTTACCTTCTCGATGACACCGTTCTTCTCCATCCTCTGCAGTTCCTCTTTTACCATCTGTAACATTGGGAAGGGCACCACGACGTGCGTATGCACTGCATATGGTTGAGCCCCATCCTTTAATTGGATTTTAACAGGTTTCAGTTTTTAGTGTGCCGTGCTCACCATAGGCTTGAAGGTGTTCACTGGTAGTGAATTTCACTTCATCAACACGCCTCACCAGGTTCATCTCCACTGACAGATCCCGGCTGAGTAGGTTATTTGACATTCTGGCCACCGGACTACATATGCTTCAAATAGGTAGTTATTTCCCTTGTAACTAACTGTAGCATTAAAGCGTCCCAGGACACAACAGTTCACCTCCTGGGCTGTCTAATGGGATGTCAGCTGGTTTCAGTGTTTTTGGTGGAGTGAGTGTGTGAAATGCATCCTCACATAAGACACTGACATTCAGCTCCTGTGTCAATTTTAAATTCCATTGTAGTAGAATCCACCTGGAGCTGTACTGTCCACTGCTCTTTCTCCTCTGCACTTGCACACTGAGCCTAAGAATAATGGGTCTGCTCAGCCTGTACAGTCCCTGTGACCTCATTCACTGATCTATTGCTGTTTTCGGCACACTCTGGCCCAATGTCCTATTTTATTGCACTTGTGGCATGTAGCTTTAGCTGCAGGACACCTTCTTCCTTGCTATGCTGTGATTTCCCACATTTACCCACATTTCCTTTCACTTCCCCCCCATTTTCTGTCTTTTGACTTGCCTTGATGTTGTTGAGGTTTCCATTTGTTATTTTTTTCTTTGAATCTCACCTCCTGTACTGATCCCACTGTGTCTTCCTGCAGACTCACTTGTGCTGCGACCTCCTCTGACTGCCTGACGGTCCCGTGTCGTCAGTGCTAGTGTAGGTCCGCAGTAGCTGCAGCCTGCGCGAGAGCTCTTTGTCTCGTTATCCCGACGACAATTCGGTCGCGGATATTCTCATCTCGGCTTGCGCCAAACTCACAGTGTTCTGATAGATCATACAGGGCTCGGATATGAAACCCTCTGCCTTCTCCCCTGGCCGCTGGACAACGCTGGTGGAAACATGCCCTCTCGTGGATAACGTTCCTCCTCGGGAAAAAGTACTCGTGAACTTTCCCACCACAACAGCAAAGTCATCGCCGTCATCTTCTTCGGCCAAAAGTGAACGACTTGAATATGTTTTCTGCCTCGTTGCCCATGGCATAAATCAGGCAGCTCACCTGCCACTCTCCCGTCATCTTTGTCGAGTTTAGTAGCGAGTCTGTACCGCTCAAAGCGTTGCCTCCATTCTGGCCATTCAGTCGGCTTATCAAAAGAAAAGTTCGCTGGGGATTAAACTTCGCCATTCCGCCGTCTATATTCCTTACTTGTCTTGTTTATTCCTGTGACTCACCGGTCACTTCTGCACCATGTAGAATGATCGAGGGTCGAGTATCTTTCACGACTCAGGTTATTGTACAGTAAGTCAAGACATTACAGTAGGCAGCAACATGACAACTCGCGGGCTTACTCTGAAGTAAAGCAGTACTTCGCATGCCATAAAGCATGTCGCAATACTGTCGTAACAGCCTTAACTCAGTATGCATTGTATGCATATGTGACACACTGCACACATAATCTGAAATAACAACTCATATTTCTCGCATCAAATGACATCAAAACGCATTTTAATGGCCAAAACTAACCTTAAAATAGGCCATTTTTCTACGAGAATAAACGAAGGTCGGCCATGTTTTTTTATTTCTGCAGAGAGAAAGTTGAAGATCACGTGACATAGACGCCAGCCATTGGAAATGAATGGTGAAAAAAAACGTAGGGATCCTACAATTTCAGAGGCGTTTTTGTAGAAATACTACGTCCCAAGTTGTGGACCAGCGTAGTTATTACACGTTTAGATGTGAGACTGGGTTGAAATTACTGTGAAATCCATGCAACTAGTAGCCAGTAATTACTGTAAATGTACAGCCAAAATGTTACAGTGTAATAATACTAACACTGAAGTTCTGCCACTGTCTGTGTTTAAGTGGATGTCATTGAAGACCTTTACAAGAGCAGTCTCAGTGCTGTGGTTTGGACGAAAGCCTGACTGGAACACATCCAAACAGTTATTTAAATGCAAGAAGTTACTCAACTGTTGAAAAACAACTTTTTCAATGATTTTACCTAGAAATGGCAGGTTTGATATTGGCCTGTAATTGTTCATTACTGAAGCATCTAGATTATTCTTTTTTAAGAGCGGTTTAATGACTGCAGTTTTCTGGGCCTCTGGAAAAACACCTGAGTGAAGAGACTTGTTTACTATGTGAAGTAGATCTGAGGCCATGCAAGGAAAAACATCTTTGAAAAATCCTGTTGGTATAATATCAAGGCAGCAGGAGGAGGATTTCAGATGTTGTATAATGTCCTCTAGGTTTTTATCATTAATCTGATGGAATTGTGTCATGATGTCTGAATTGATTTTAGGTGGACATAGGGACAAAACATTTGCTGTACCTGACACAGAGGCACTGACTGCTTGTCTAATTTTCTGAGTGTTGTCAGTGAAGAAGGCAAATTCATTGCAGGCCCTGGTGGATAGAAATTCAGAGGCTACTGACACTGGGGGGGTTGTTAGTCTGTCGACGGTAGCAAACAAGGCACGTGAGTTGTTTTTGTTTTTGGCAATGATGTCAGAGAAGAAAGACTGTCGTGCATTCTTGAATTCCAAATTATAAAGGCCAAGTCTCTCTTTATAGATTTCAAAATGAACCTGGAGATTTGTTTTTCGCCACCTGCGTTCAGCTTTCGACACTCTCTTTTTTCTGTTTTCACAGTCATGGCCTTTCTCCATGGAGATATTTTCTTGCCAGTCACTTCCTTTATCTTAGTTGCAGCAATGGCATCTATAACATTTTTAATTTTTGAATTAAAATGATCTACTATGTGATCTACTATTTGAATTAAAATTATCTACAGTGTAAGGTTACATTGTTCGGTTGTCTTACATTATACGCTTAAAGTGGACCTATCATGCTATATTATAATAATATAGTGTAGGACCATACCTATATAAGGCATATTTATACTTTTATTTTTTCAAAATACCAAACAGATCATGCATTTTAGCCAGCCTACTACAGCGTCTCCAGCGCTTTCGAACGGCAATGGCCGTGGCTGTCTCCTCCTGATTGGTGGAGTTGGCCCAATAGCCGTAGCGCCACCGTCCTGACGTCAGGACAGTGTTCAAATCTGGATCAGTTTTTATCAGATCCGTTGCAGCCCCTTTTTTAGAGATTTGGGTATGGAGGAAAATAGAGAGGGTTGTGTTTTCTGACACTTGGTGAGTTCCCTGGAACACCGGGGACACATATTCATGTAGAAAAGACGTACAAAAGTGCATTTTGCATGATAGGTCCCCTTTAAGTAAAAAACATCTTATTGACATTTATTTTCTCTTATTTTTGTTGCATTGCATTTGATACTGATGTAATCCAAAAGTAAAATATATATTGTGATATTGTGATTCTGATAAGTAGTTTTAAAGAGATTCATTGTTACAGAATACATTTTAAAGTAACCCTGGAAATGTATGCATCCAAAATGTTGAGCGGTTGTGGTCTGAGACTCTAAAGGCCCACACAGAGGAGTACTGTAGAATGTGCTCACTGGACTCTTTTAGTGCTCTTCAGCAAGGTAAAATAAATGTGAACGCTTCCTTCAATGTTGTTAGTGAGTGAAGCAAACTGCTGACTGAAAGTCATGGTGATCAGGATAATATTTTATAAACACTTTTAGGGCATTTCATGATCACTTTAGATTACGTTGATGGTGACATCCAGATATGATCATACACATGTTTAGTGTCATCCAGCAACCCTCTCAGTGCAAACATCTACAAACCTGGATATGATGGTGAGTTTGATCCAAACTGGACTACCTGAACCCTTTTATGATGGTTTCCAGCATCCTGCTCCACAAACCTGGACAGAGGACATTAGGCAAAACAGGCAGGGACAGAACACTCTCATTCTTATCTGCACACCTCCCTTCTGACAGCTCTTTGCATACTGCCAGTTGACTTCCTGATGTGCTCACCAACTAAATGCAAACTACTTTCAAAACATGGCTCATGATAAATAGACTGGAGAGGTATAGATGGTAATGGTTTTGCAGTTCCACCGATGCACTATAGAAAGTTATATAAATAAATCATTAACAAGTAGATTTCTCTTTCTAAATATAAGTACAGTATTTAATGTCTGTCATAAAACAAATGTATTTGTGAAATCAGATGATAATCCCGAAAGGTTTATTATTACCTTACCCTTGGTTAAATGTGCTTTAAAATGTACCATTCAATCATGAATAACAAATGTAAATACATTCTATATAAAGATATGTACTATTTTGTTGTGTGCATAGTAAGTGAATGTGATTGCTCAGCAATAGATTTCCATTTTTGTGCAGGTCCTTTTTAATGTGGAACATGCAGAGTAAAGAAGCCCATTCTGCTGGGTTTTGCTGCCACCTAGTGGAATCTTTCAGAAATGTTTTCACATTGGCAGTTGACGCCAACAGGGCTTTGTGATGATTAGATAGATACACACTCCTACCACAAGGTGTCGCTACATAGTTGTGATCTATGCTTAAACATGTAAGGTAAAACACCTGAACATGATCATTAATAATAAAGATGGCTAAGAGTTTAGCACGGAGCATGAGTCAGTTCATTTATAGACCAACAAACAAAACATGGTACCAGGAGTAAATTATGAAGTAAAAAAA
This sequence comes from Trematomus bernacchii, assembly GCF_902827165.1. NCBI lineage: Eukaryota > Metazoa > Chordata > Actinopteri > Perciformes > Nototheniidae > Trematomus > Trematomus bernacchii. Next base: position 486,777 of record NW_022987680.1, read on the forward strand.
CCCGCATTAAGCGAGGAGTTGTGACAAGCGACATGGATTCACGTTAAGCCCGGAGCCTGTTTTTCAGGTTTCAGGCTCGAAATGACATTCCCAGAACAAATGACTATAACTTAACTTCTAAAAGGGGTAAATTAATAATCTTTTTTCTCAAAGCAATGATAAACCTGTGAATTGGATTTAGAAAAGTCAGAAGCAAGTTAGATTTTTTTTATTTTAAAGTAAATTCAGATTGAACATAGTAATTCTTTTTAAATTATAGTGTCCGTCCAAAGAAAACCCATTACTTATAGTGAAAACCACCTTTGAATGATGGGATAGTAGACTAAAAGCTTTAGGAATCCAAACTATAACAGATAATAAGTACCCTGTATCAAGATTGATGCAAAATAAGTGACATTTGACCTTTTTAGAGAGATTTAGAGAAAAAAAACCACCTCTGGGTTCATTTGGGTGGAAATGGGTGTATTTGCCGTTTCTCTGGAACCCATTGGTCGATTTTGATGATTGACATCTTTTTTGAACCGTGAGAGCCAATAGAATCGAAGGGGAATTTCCACATGTTACCATTGATAAATGAGAGCTATGCACACGCAGTTTTCCCAAAGCGAAACCTATCTTACGCTCTGAAATCTGAAAACTGAAAACTAGGTTTATTGCTGATGGATTATCAGAAATCATTTCAAAGTGACACAGACACATTGGATTAACCTATGGATTAACTTTCAGCAGCGTTTTTATCGTTTTAATGCCATTGAAGACAACTTTTGATCAGAAAACAACAAAGGTAAGACATATTGCCGTGTTGGCTACCTAATGCTACGTGGTGTGATGTCTTTGTTAGCTTCTCATGTCACGAGTTCGGATCGGTCAGTAATGATACTAATACCTGTAGAATCTGTGCAATCTCAGTTTGTTAATCGATATCTTGTTTGTGCAGATCAAGCGGCAAACTCTGGGGAAGAGCCGGGACGCCAATACGGAAGTGCCACAAACTGCAGTTCATATATTGGCCGATAGGCGATGACTGCAGAAAGGAGCAATTTCCATAGACCCCCATGTTAAAATGCCCAATTTCACAGCAGAAAAAAAATGTTTCTAGCCCTGGATGCAATAAATATTATTATGTATATAGTTAGATTCCACCTTCATGATTATGAATCTGTGAGTGAATTGTTTTCTAACATGACCCTTTTATTTATATTAGGTCTTAAAGTTTTTGCATAAATTAGGGCGTGGTCACATTGAGTGACAGCTCTGTCAAGTGACTGCTGCTGTTAGCTTCTTGTCTCTCTGCTAGCTGCTCCGTCTCCGTGAAGCTACAGGGACTCTGCCTGCCCAGTTCATCCAGGGAACACAACTTGACCCCGGCCGTGTTTGTTTGTTCTTCATGCTTATATATCGGACTATTGTGACTCGCTCTGCGGTTAAAACAGACGGTGCATGAATGCCGTTTTACGGTAAGTGAAATTCGAGTACTTATGTGTTTATGATTTTAATCAGCTACGTAATGAATGTTAAGGCTTGGGTTAGCGTGTAAGCGAGTGGTAGCTACATCGGTGCTAACGATGCTAATCGTAGCCTCCAAGTTAACTTAAAACCATAGACCGTATATATAAAGGTTAAAACGAAATAGACAAGTGTTAAGAGGGATAATACTGTAGAACAAAAGGCTTCTGTTTGAGGTTGATAAAATAAGGTCATCCTTGTAACTTAGAGAGATATTTTATTATGTAGGTAGGAACTGTATGCATGCTAAGGTTAATTTAAATTGGCTATGCTTGAGTATGTAGACAAGCTAACGTCGAAGTAGTGTATGTGAAATCAACCTCACAATAAGATGTGTGTATATTACAATTATTAATGTCATATTTCAAGATGATTACTTGGATATTACAATATGGTTGGTTGAGCTGGAGTTCATTATTGAGCTTACACGTTAACATCACAGTCATCTGAAGAACGAACCCAAACCTTGTTGTTTTTATTAATTGCATTACCAAATTGGTATCAAATAAACAGTAAGCATTGGTAACACAACTTCCAAAGTTACAGTAAAATAAAAAGGACTCTGACTCGGACAATACACAATCCAACATGTTCAACAGAAGAGAATAAGTTATATTGTTTGTACACATGGTTCTTTACATATATATCTGTTTGTTTAAAGTGTGCAGGTGATGCAGACAGGCTGGACCAGAGAGTGAGAGACAGAACTGGACTCCTCACAGCAGTGAACTTCAGCACAGGTACAAATACTCTTTTTTCATACTGTACAAAGAATCAAGAAAGATATTGGTTTAAATAAATGAAGTATTGACTTTAATACACTGATATACATTCCATTAAACAATACTAAATACTAGATCACCTACACATCAGTGAAGTTGAGGGTTTTTTCCATGCAAAAGGTTACATTTAGATGTTAACAAGCAATATGACTGTCAGCTTTCTAATTTAATGTATTGAAGGCAAAGCTATTTAACACATAGTGACAACTGCTATTTATCTCTCAATATTGTCTGTAAAAACGTGGTAAAAGTTATTCTTTCAGTGAGACAACAGAGCAAGCTTCTACAGTTGCACTAAGTTTTGATAACAGTTAAATATTATTTTGATAATAAAATACATTTCAATGTTGATGAATTTCATACTGTTCATTCATAATCTGATTGTCTTTGTAGCTCACTGTTGAAATAAAAAAAAACATTACAATTACAAAATAATTATATCTACAGCCCCTAAACACAAGCACACCTCTTTCATAAATAACACACTTGTTCTGCAATAATATGTTTTATGTTTCCTGTAATTTTTGTTCGGAAAGGACATGCCTGAAAGACACAACTCAGCATCTCCTCCTTCTCTGAGGGTCAAGAAGAACATCCAAGAGGAAAATTAAAAGCTGATGTTATGAGATTTTGAGACCAGTACAGGACATTCACTAAGAAACTACTTTTATTGTGAAAACACAGTCAGCTGATCGAATGCACCTATTTCCACATCTACACTCCATCAGCTGATTAATTATATTTGCCTCACTTCATGAGCTTCACAACATGTACCTTGTACCGCAGAGTTTGCAACGCAAATAAATGGGGCCAATCTTCAGTCAGATGTGAATGTGTAATCTAACATTTTCAGTAAGAATAATGGACAAAAGGAGTGCAAATACAAATTCAATTTATTGAAATGTGAACCAAAAGTTAATCAAACATGTTTTAAATAAAAAGCACATATGGACAGAAGGTGTAAACCTATTAAATGTATAAGTAAACACATTTAGTCAAATAAAGTGACAGACAAGGCCTGTGCAGGTGGTATCAGCTATGCATGGGCTGCTCCATCAGGCCTGGTCCTCCTCACAGAGGAAAGACCCTCAGTCCTCTCCAAACCAACAGACTGGACGTCCATCACACGGAGGTTTCTCCCTGAAGTCTCTGCAGCTCTCTGGACACCACGCTGTCTCAATCCGTCCACACTGAATATGAGAGGGGAAAAATGAAAATAATAAATGCTTTAGACAATAAGAAATATAAAAGTGAACCGTTGAGTTGCTCAGTTTTTTTAGATTGTCAATACTATTACTGTATAACTAATATCTCAGGTTAAGAGGCACCTTCAAATAAAGATTGGTCTTTAAATACATTTTGTCTTTTGAATTGTTTGTCTAAATTCAAGGATCTAGAACTGGTACTTATAGTTTTAATGATACAGTCTGGTTATAATGCTGTTTGGAGGAGGCCTCACAGGTAAGAGCACTAACTAGCTATCATCACATGTACCTTAGTTTGACTTAAATGTATTAAACGTATAATTAAGTGATAGCAAAATATAAATAACTAATGTCATGCAAACATATTAATATTTGCTTGATTCCAGTGTTGCATTTAGCACATTGCATACAAACGTTAAGGGATTTTAAGATTCTGAAGTATTATGCTAAAAACTCAATAACTTAGATTATTATTTATAGTTTTGCTGAATAGTCTCATGTCCGCTTACCTTAGAAACGTACAATGCGACGGCAGTGTGCAGATGGGGAGCATGTTAGCTTAGCTTGGTAGCTTGAGCTAGCTCTGGAACTTCCAGTCCGGAGGCAGCAGGTCCCGCCTCGGCTCCGCCTCTTTGCCCTTATTTGGAGCAGGCTGGAGCAGGCGGGAGTGGAACTCTGACGCCACTGTCGAGCCGTTAGTGGCCGACTCCGCCTACTAAGGGCTTCTCGGCAACTTTGCAGAATCCTATGGGTGACGTCACGGACCCTACGTCCATTTATATATACAGTCTATGGTGCAGATACGATAAGTAATAAGGGTATTTTAACGTGAGTTCTGTGCTAAGTGTGTTAGCATTGTTTCGCTCAGGGCTAATTCAGAGCCTTTGTTATTACCCTTATGTTTCGTTTTGCTAAAAATGGTTAATATTGTCTGATAGCTGAGTTACTTCCCGTTAAGTGGGTATGACACATTAATAGGTTTTTAAATGTTAAGAAGCCCTCAGACGCTGTTTCTTGCAGATGTTGTTGGGGGAATGGGGCTTAACAGGTTAAGGTATTTTATAAATAAACCTGCCTTGCCTGATGTATAAACTGAATAATTTCATATTGAACCTCAATACAATCCAAAGCATTTTGAATCAAGATAATTTTATTCAACAACATGTTTTTGTATAGGCTGTAACTATTTAACAACATGGAGCATATTTAGCAGCAGTGTGTTGGAGGGAGGGTTACGGTGGTCTACAGCAGGGTGCAGGTCTTCTTCGGGCTCGCTCCACCACTGGAGGGGCTTCCTGCTCCCCCCTCCTCTCTGCCAGCGGTAAAATGCACAGCCTTTACTCTGGAAATGGAAAATAAATAATAATGTGTTCAGCTGATGAGTTATAAACATAGGAAACCAATGAAAAATGTTGAGTGTTCATAAAACTGCATGGGAGAGGAAGGAACATCCTGCTTGCTGACTGGAAAGAAAGTGTCTGCATGAGAGGAAACCTCTCTGGGGAACATCCGTCTCCATGCAGCCCAGAGGACGAAGAAGCAGCACAAAGTGGCAGTTATCACATAAAAGGTTTTTCTATGTGAACCGTACAAAAACATGCATGCATGCACGTGCATTTAAATATCACTTCAGGACCATGACATAGAGCAGCAGCTAAATACTAAAAGTATCAAAAGAAAATAAGTGTTTATGATGCTCTAATGTATAAGTTGCTGTATCATTACTACACCAATAGTTTATCGTTTAGCTATTCAAAAAGTAGCTCATTTTAATCATTTCATATTCTTTCTGGAATTTTAAGATTATCACTGTTTGCATTATATATATAAAATATAAAGGGATTATGGGTTTTCAATGTGAAACCATGAACTTTAATTTGAAGAGTAACTAAAGAGGTCAATTAAATGTATAAAGTAGAACAATTCTCTCTGAAATATAAAGGGGCGTAGAAGTATAAAGTAGCGAAATCCTCAAGTAAAATAGATGTCTGAGCAAGGACATTCCCAAAAGTTAAACAGATATTTTACATTTCCCCAAAATACTTCATTATAAGTGAAAGTCCTGAAGCACTACAAGGCAAATGGCCCGTTATGCACCATGGCTGTTTTAAAAGTAATATATTATTATAGAATATTAAATTAGTCCTTATTTTAATTGCTTACAAATACACGTAAGAGCATTTAAATGCTGTTGTTTGTTAATATTAAGACCATTTTAACATTTTGAAATATATTGGGTGTAACGTATCATATACAAATCTCATGTGTTGTATAATTATGTAAACAGTAGCTGGTACGTATTAGTGTTAAAAACATGTAGTGGAGTAAAAAGTACAATAAATATTTGGAAATGTAGTGGAGTAGAAGTATAAAGTAGCTTTAAATGGAAATACTCAAGGAAAGTACAAGTATGACAAAATAGTACTTAAGCACAGTACTTGAGTAAATGCACTTCCCACCTCTGCCTTTAGAGATACACACTTGTAACAGGGTTTTTTTGTAAGGTAACATGTCAAATATCCTACTCAGACAATACTCTAAGCAACGCTGCAATGTGTTACCTTGGAGGACGTTTGCCTCGAAGTATCCCGGGTTCGTCATGTTTCCTGCCGGCCTGTACTGCCCCACCACAAACACAGTCTTTCCGTCAGTGGCCAGCCCCACGCCCAGCTCGCTGCTCTCCTTCCACACCACCTGAGTGAAATGCCCTGCGGGGGGGGGGGGGGGGGAGCAGCAGTGTGTGGAGTTACACTCAACCTCACACTGAAAGAACTGAAACATTGACTTTACAAATGTCACATGTATTAGGTTAGTGGAAAGCAATACAATTAAGTTGAACATTCTTTATTTAAACGTTATGTTATTGCTTTCAACTAACCTAATATAGTTATATGAATTCCGTTGACATAATACATTTAATGAAAGTCAACGTTTCAGTTTTTTCAGTGTACATACAACTCGCAGCCATAAAAAAAGAAACATGTAAAATCTAACTGGTAACTTCCTTTTTTCTTATAGCTTTAACTTAAGTGATTGAAGGTATGCAGATAGTAACATTGGATCGTTTTACTGACCTTCACATTTCAAAGCTTTCTTTATTTAAGGATTTATGAAATAAATCAACAGTTGGGTTGTGTTTACCAGTATTGCTGTTGAAACCCGGGCTGCTCCAGTTGTAATCTTTGATCTCACTGTACCACGAATCCACAGCTTCTTTCCCTAAAATAATATAATTCACAAAAAATAAAATGAGTCTTATATCAACATGAATAGGTAGTTGAGGTTTGTGTTTCTGGAAGCAAATATTATCTTTTTGCCTAATATAAATCCAAAGTTGGCAAAGTCATAGAAAGACAACAAACTGCAATGGCAGAGAAGGGATTTGGTGTAAAAAAAAGAAAATGATTCAAAATGACAGGTTGGTGGTTATTGATAAAACATTGTGAACACAGGATGTACAAGAGACTGATAAACTGCTGTGAGCTACAACAACAGGAAGCCTGAAGCAGTGGTGTTTTATTGCCTAATCATAGTGGTCTGTCTTGTTTTTCACAGTCTTACCGGAGCATGTAGACAAACAACATTTGGATTGAATAACTAGGTGAAGGAGTAAGCAGCACCTGTGGGATTGCAGCCTGCTGAACTTGACATGTAGTAGACGTTCTCCCCGTCCTTAGTCTCACTGTGCTTCAGGCCGCTGATTGACAGCAGGTGGTCAGCCCACTTCTGAGCGGAGGCACACATCTCGCTGTTAAAGGTCATTTGTGGCGCGCCATGCTTCGCCCTGTAGGCGTTGTGGGTTTCCAGGAACTCCTTCTGGAAGCTTGCATCTGTCGAAGAAAGAAACATGAATAACCTATGAGCCCTTAGAGGAAACAGATCTTCAATATGTGAGGCTGCATTTTTAAAACCCTGCGGGTGTACACAGGATTCTGCCCTATGATAACACACTATGATAAGTGTTTTTTCCTGAAGGAAAATAATTCCTGAGCAAACAATGCACCAACCTGCCATTGTGTATGTTGTAATGGAGCCTGGAATGACAAAGAAAAGAGTTACAAATTAAGTATAGACTTCAACAAAATGAAAAAGAATCCCAAAAAATCCAATATCTGATAACAAATTCAATAATATGTGCCAGGCATAGTGTGGTGGCGATGAAAGAGTCATTTCATAGAGTCCAGATCTCATCAAGAGTCAGTCTCAGACCCTCTCCTGTGGTGCAGGGATCTCAGACACGTACCTGCTCGGTGGAGGTGGAGGGATGTCCTTTGAAGATACACTTCCTTCAGCTGTCTTTAAGTGTGTGTTTATATACAAAAGCAGCCCCCCCCCCCCCCCACTGTCTATATATAGGAGGAGCCAGACACCCTTATTGTTTTTAACATGCAGGGTTTCCCACACATATACTTTACTTGGGCGGGCCGCCCAGGTATTTGAACGGCCGCCCAAGTATATTTCGCAACCTATTTAGGTTTTTTTTCCTTTTTTTTTTCTTTAATATATATATATATTTTTTTTTTGCGACCACAACGCCATCTGCGATCGATTAACTTGTGGACAATGATCCCTCGCTCTACGCCTCCTGTACCCAGTCCCGTACTGGCCATAGAGAGGACCGGGGGGTTTCCGATGGCCTGGCCTGTTAAGTGGCCTGCCTCACACAGGGTGACTGGCTGTCTACATGATGTGGCCTGCCCACATGGCCACTGTCATACAGATCATAAATCAAAGCCCCTGATTGGTCTCTGTGTGTCATTCAAGCTCGGGATAACCTCAGCTCAGGTGAGGTAAAGGACTCTCTGAGAGTGTTTAGTTAACTTAGTCTAAGTTCTCAGTGGGTCTCAAACGGTTTGGTCACCATTTATGTAAACACAGATTTCCATTTGAGGGGGTAGTGATTAGTAGGTGAAAAAGTTAACTAGGTGAAAAAAGGTAAGATAAACTTTTAAAACTTGTTGAGAGCTAAAACTAGTCTTTGCTGCTCCCTCAAAGAGGAGAAGGGAGGAGAGGAGGGAGAGGAGGGAGAGGAGGGAGAGGGGGGAGACGGGAGAGGCTGATTCAAGAACCCAGACACACTCACAACTATAAATGAACCAAAAATAAATAAATAAACAAGTTTCAGAGTTTTTTCATATTGGAAATGGGATGTTAGGGCCATGATTTTATGATTATTGAAATGTATACAGTTCTGTTTCATATGGGTGTTCCCATATATCTAGTCTCTTTATTTCCCCCTCAAAGTGCACCAGATTGATGCATTTAACTCCAAAATAAAATAAAAATTCTTACCAGGGGAGCATGCCCCCGGACCCCCCTAGAGGATTTGAGGTCCACCCCCACTTAAAATCACATGGATAGGTTCCTAAATACATTTACCATTTGTTTTAAATAGTAACCCATGTCAATATGTTTATTTGTGGGTAGTGGATTTAAACTATAGGGCTATCACTATGGACCCTGCCTGTACCTGTTCGCTCTGCCATGGCGTGAAGGGTCTGCTAACAAGCGCCCAACAGAAAGGTTCATGTTTATGTTGTTGCACGTCACAAAGGCACGTCACCTGCATTGAACATGTCCCTCAAGTAAAAGTAGAAAAAAGTATTATCATCAAAATATAGTGAAAGTAGCGACAGTAAAAGTAGTCATTGTGCAGATTGGTCCATTTCAGAATAATATATATGATATGTTTTATAATGATTGATCATGAAAGTGTTCTCAAAGCTGGTAAAGGTGCAGCTAGTTTGAATGACTTTGTATACTGCAGGGTAGCTTGTGAATTTACTCCAGGTGGAACTAAAGTCTGATTTAACACTTGATTATATTTCACATCATTCATCCACATCTGTAAAGTCACTAAAGGTATTAAATACATGTAGTGGAGGAAAAGTACACCATTTACCTCTGAACTGTAATGGAGTAGAAGTAGAAATTAGTTCTTTAGTACAGTACTTGAGTAAATGTACTTAATTACTTTACACCACTGCTCTTCATCGTGTTAATCCACAATTAATCGGTATCTGCACCGCGGTCTGGGTTACTATCATGGATCTAAATGTTTTTTATACACACAATGAATAAGGCATTAAAGACGGCAGACACATTCCTCTCAGGGAAGCATGGTGCTGTCAGACAGGTTGTTGTGGTTCCCCTCCAGTAATCACACCAGAGTCCAGAGTCAACCACACACACACACACACACACACACACACACACACGCACACGCACACGCACACGCACATGCACACGCACACACACACACACACACACAGCACACACACACACACACACACACAGACACACACACACACACACACACACACACACACACACACACACACACACACACACACACACACACACACACACACACACACACACACACACACACACACACACAGACAGCCAGAAGACTTCAAACGAGTCTCATTATCTCACTATAAAAACACTCCTCCACTCCATGCTGATGGTTACCACACATGCAATGATATATTTGCCTCCGAGCTTTGTCTGAATATCACATTAGTCTTTATCAATACCTCTACAGCTCTCAACAAGTACAGCTGTTATGTAATTATGGTTTTGTGTTTGTGAGTCAGTTTGCCCTAAGGCTGCGTTTGGGCTTACATTAGTTCTGTCCCAAACATGCACTGTATGTACTGTATATTATATTATTATTGATACATTAGATATCACATCATATTTTATTCAATTATCATATGCTCATATATGTAGGTGTAGCTGTGTTGCCACCAGTGAATATTATGAAGATATTGTTAATCAGACCACGAATGAGACAATCATTGAAAAACATTGAACATGAACCGTATTAAAAATGTCTGGAAAAGTTTTTTGGATAGTTGAAAATTGTTGAAAATAATCCTAACATTTCTCAGGAAGCAGATCTTTAGGTGTATGCCTGCCAAACAAGGTGTGTGTGTGTGTGTGTGTGCGTGTGCATGTGCGTGTGCGTGTGCGCGTGTGCGTGCGTGTGTGTGCGTGTGTGTGTGTGTGCGTGCGTGCGTGCGTGCGCTCAGTTTTTGCGGTTTGGCTAAAATCATCACATTGTGCTTCTCGTATATTTTGTATCTACTGACTAATTATTATGTAGCTTCAGATATGATCCTCAGTCTGTAGGGACTTGACCCTGGGACTGAAGGGTCACCGGTTCGAGTCCCGGTCGACCAAAACACTGGTAGCTAGAGAGGTGCCAGTTCACCTCCTGGGCCCTGCCGAGGAGCCCTTGAGCAAGGCACCGAACCCCTGACTGCTCCCCGGCGCTGGCTAGACTGGCAGCCTCTTCGCTCTGGCCCTCTCCAGATGTGTATAGTGTGTATAACTGTGTGTATTGAATGTACATGTGTGCACCACCTACCTATATACTGTGTGTGTATTAAAGCCACAGTGAAAAACTGAATAAAGGTTCATCTTCTTCTTCTTATGATGTTAAATGATGTGATGAGGCCTTATATGCCTTAGTATGATGTCTAAATATTGCACACACATAACACAGATACTTTTTATTATGTATTAAAAATGAGTGTTGACTCAAATCTGATTCGCTGTCAGACAGGTGGACGTTCTGATTTGCATGTTGGCGGCTGCAGGTACCTGTGTTGTCCTGTCTGAGGGGGCTTTCGCATGTCACATATGTACATATTTCTCTTTGTGTGGAAATGGAACCTTTAATTTGGAACAAGCTGGAATGCAAACGTTTGACAGAGACCATGCTGCAGCTCTAGAATGCCTGGAGGCAGCTTTGTCTGTCTGCAACATGACAGGTGATGAAGTTCACCTCTGTCAGTGCTCTGTCAAACTAAATCTTTAACTGCCACATGCTCTGCTCCCTAAAAGTCCTAATATTCAAATTCGAGATTCTCTCAAAGATACACAAAGGAACCCCTGGAGGAATGTAACTAGATATTTTTTCAAGTACTATAAGGTTGTAATTGACTTGAAAAGACCATTTTCATATAATGCAACTATACTACTAAAGCACACACATCTTTGATGGCGTTCTGTAAGTAGAGAATTCTGCATATAAAGATTGTCCAAGTCTACAAAAATATGTGCAGAAGCACTAAAATACTGTTGTTATACTTCTATTTTTCTCCAAAACAAATTGGTGCAACATTCTTGCATGAAAGCTTTGAGGAAAAATAAATACAAAAAATAATTTTACAAAACTCCGTGGAGACGTGGTTAACATTATAATAAATTGTTACATATTTGCATATAAGCATGTTAACAGGAATGTTATCTTAAAGCACCAACATGTATGTGAAGAGTCTCACAGAGCCATTAGCAGGACTATGAGAATACAAAGTGACATTCCATTCCTCTCAAATGCATGGCTATGAAACATCATCAGTATGCGGAAAGATATATTTTGTTATTTGGCTGAACCAACTCCGGTTAGGCTGGAAAAAGAACTTAGTGTGAAAATGTTACAATGTTGTAAAACCTACAGTTACTTATTAAATGTCAGCATCAGCAATATAACGGCCGTCATACATTTGAACGAATGTGTAATGCGGAAACATATCAACGCTAAGTCATAATCTTTTCCTCAACTTCATCTGTGTCTTCATGCAGATCCATCTGAGGCACATATAACAGACCTTTTCAGAATTCATTCTCATTAAGCACTTTGTGGCACAACGCTGTTCAACAAACTCTGGGTGATACTGTTACTGCTGGCTTGAGACATACTAACACAGCATTGCTTCGATCAGGCTAACGTCATTTTTTAAAAGTGCAACACTTTTTGCAGCGTTTGCACAAGATCTCCACTGCCTCTTAAAACCATGCTCTCAAATATTTGCAATGTAATTTTTTTCTTTGTGTGTGTTCCACAGAAGTTTACACACACGACACACACCTATTTAAACACAGAGGAGACACACCTCCAGGTTCACCGGACCATTAATCAGATGAGAATCAGATCAAATCAAGTTTTATCTATAGAGCACATTTAAAAAAGATTTTTGGTCGAGCCAAAGTGCTGTACATGTAATATAAACATTCTAATACAATAACAAGAAAAGACAATCATTTACAGAAATATAAATATAAAAAAACAAAACACAGGGAAAAGTCAGGTGTCATACTCAGCTCTGACTAGAAGGCCAGAGAGACGAAGTGTGTCTTCAGTGAGGATTTAAAAACACCTAGGGTCTGGGCCGACCCAGACCCAGCTGCAGAAAAACAGAGCAGAGGGAAGGACAGGGCAGGAAGTTCCTCCTGTTTTTATCTCACCTATCAAAGCTAGAATTGGAATTTTAAATGGGAAAGACCTTAAATATGTTTTTAGTACAGATGAATTTGTCTGAGGTTTTAATTTAATGTAGTCTGTATTGTATTGAAGGTGAAGATCCAGATGTGACAGGCGTGGCATCCATGTTGGCTGTGTCCTGGGTTTACTGGAGCCTCTCTGTTGGAGGATCGGCTGCGTTTCCTCCCACAGTCCAAAGGCAAGGCACTGGCCTGAAATGTGGAATGTGGAAATGAGTTGGTTAATGATTACTTCATTATGATACTGGATACATGTTTCTGTTAAATAAAAGGTACCTAATAAATATTAAGTATAGCTATAATCCAAGCTGTATTTGCATTAGAGATGTACATAGGGTGTGCTGCACTGGAAATGTCACATTCCTCACATGAGGGGGAAAGAGAGAAGCTCCAGTTAGCAGCAGGTGACATGCCACAGCTCTCAGTTAGAGCAGATAAAAGCATTCTCAGACTCCAGTAAAAACACCCTGCTTTTACAGCATTCTGTACACACTACTTTATCATTTACTGATGTAGGTGGTGCTTAGGATTTTCTTAAGCTTATAAAGTGTAACATAGCATAGGGGGGCAGCACTTGTTTGTTTCCTGCTTTCAGAACATCAGGTGAAAACTGACAACATCTTACATATTCATGCTGTACAGTAAATGAATCAGCTGGATTTAATTGATTCTTAATCAGAAATCAGAATCAGAAATGGGTTTGGTTAACACATACGATGAATTTGACTTGGTGTACATGGTGCATACAAAAACACAGTTAAAGAAGATAAAAGGTAAGAAAACCACCAAAATAATAAAGTAATAACTTAAGATATAGAAAATGATTTACATGAAATCTGGATATACCAAAAAACTACATACAGTATACTATTGCAAAGTACTCCGAATAATACAATAAAATAGAATATATGCAGTATTGTTCAAGTGGAAAGCTGTGTAGATACAAAGAGGTAGCTTTTCTACAAATGTGCAAAATATTCGTATATATAATTGAATAACTATTGGAGTGCAATACAGACCAATTGTCCGCCAAGTATAATGCAAACCATGCAAACTATCCTGAAGTGAATGTAAACTGTTCCAAAATCAAAATATTTGTCATTAGTAAAGTTGTCACCTACCATCCCAAAGCCATAGTTGTTAGTGACAACACCATTGAAATCTTCAGGAAACACAAAGTTTACATTATTTTTTTAATAATCCAGGTTATATCTCAGTTAGCCTCCAGATTTGCAAACTCACTACATTACACTTAATAAATCAATCAATCCAATTGTATTAGTGTAGCCCAAAATCCCAAATGAAACATCTGTTGCAGGGGTTTTACAATCTGTGCAGCATATGACACCCTCTGCCCTTGCTTACACCCTCGCAGTAACTAGGAACATCTCCCCAAAAGAAACATCGTAACTAACAGGGGGAAATACAAAATGAAAGAAGCCCAAAGCAATAGAGGAGGATCCCTTACCCAGGGCAGTGTGTACAGAATAACAAACATCATACAATTATAACACAAACAGGTGTTTATGTGAACATATATGGGGGAGAATGGATGCAGCTGGATGTCAAAGAGCTTCCAAGTTCTGTCAGAAATAATGTCAATTTGTAAATATCTCGTTAAGATAACATGACCATTGAGGGGTCAGAAGAAGGACTTTAAATACTTTTCTGGATTGTACAGAGAGGAAGTGATACAAGGATATTTACATGGTTACTTCAATTTATATTGCTTCTGCTGTTGTTCAAAGGCAATGTCCCAAATCATTCAAGTCCTTGGATGACAACAGCATTTCAATCAGGAGAGACTCATTTTTTGTTCAAAGAACATTTAATTACTCATGCACCATATGATGGAAATGTTAATAGTCGATTAATGGTGAAGAAGATCTCTGCACCTCAGTAACTAAGATGAGTGGTGACTGAGGCATTAGGGCAATTGCATTCAAAGTTATTCTGTGTTATGCTGTGCATGTATGTACATTAAGTACAGTTTGTACACTAGTATGGTACCATGTGCAACATGTAGTGCAGGGGTCGGCAACCTTTTTGATATGAAGTGCCATTTAAAAAAAAATAAATTATCAGCGTGCCAACGATCGAGAATTATCAACGGGGGGGGGGGGGGTGTTGAGGATGTTGAGGGGGCCTCGCTGCGGGGAAGCAGTGTGTGGACCTGTCAGCGCAACTTACATGATACCGAATTTAACAAACACATTTAAATATAATAATAATAATAAGGACGATCGTCCGTTCTGTGATTCTCCAGAACACACATGTTATGATATTAGGGTCATGCAGAGTGAGATGAGATCGCTGTCCCTTTAAGAGAGAGAGAGAGGGGTGTGGCGTGTGCGTGTGAGTATGTTTCTGGAAGTGAAACGAGGCAGCAGAAAAACAGAGGTCTGTGATGTATTTTGTGAAACAGAAGAACAGCTAAATAAATGCAACGGCCTCTTAAGAAGAGCTCGCCTCTCTCCAGTCATTTAAGCTAAAGTGGGTTATTGAACCTGAAGCTCGTTGCTTCTGCCCTCCTCGACTACGGTCTGGGAGCCGACAGGAAAGTTCAACACACAGATGGCCAGTCCGCCCCTTTGTAGCATATTATTTCAATGTGAGATGAGCAGATCGCCACTGGGCTTTCAACTAAAGACACACACAGCCACGCAAAAACTGCGACATTTGTAAAGCTCCTTATGGGTACTGCAATTTGTGAAGTGCTTTCTTCCGTGGTGAAACGATCAGCACTGCACCACGGAGGAAAGCGGCAGAAAGTCACCTGGAGTTAAAGAGAGCGGGGCTGCGTTGCGTGCATGGCTTCCTTCTGCAGGTAACGGGGAGACGCGCTCTGGCGGCGGTCTCGTTCAGGATCCGAAAATACAATTTAAATATTTTGCACACTTATTCGACTTATTCCTAGTGTGCCACTGGCTACGGTGCCGCGTGCCAATGCTGGCACGCGTGCCAGGGGTTGCCGACCCCTGATGTAGTGTAAATACACAATGTTTATGGATTTAAAAAGATGTGTCATTGAATGCATTAAAAGGTAATACACAGCTTAGTTCACATGGATTTATTTTGTGCTGACTGTATAAAGTAATATCAGTGTTGATAAATGTGTTACAAAATCCAAACCAATATCAGGCTGCTCAGTTTAGGTGGCCATCTTCTCTAAAAATCTACAGTCTTTTTCTGTCAGCAGAAGTAAATAAATCCCCAGACATGTGCACCTCATCTACTGTCAACAATGCTCATTCAAGAAAAGAAGATATTCATATGTGATGGACTATTTTATAGAGGACATTAGAATACTTTACATTAAAACCAGGAAATGGATTTCCCATCTTATTGCTATTGAAAAATCTGTATATTTGACACCATTTTTCTGAGGTACTAAAAGTGTAAATATCCATCCATCCATCTTCTCCCGCTTATCCATGGTCGGGTCGCGGGGGTAGCAGTTCCAGCAGAGAGCCCCAAACTTTCCTTTCCCTGGCCACATCAACCAGCTCTGACTGGGGAATCCCAAGGCGCTCCCAGGCCAGCGAAGAGATATAATCCCTCCACCTGGTCCTAGGTCTACCCCTTGGTCTCTTCCCAGCTGGACGTGCCAGCTGGACGCGCCCAGGTGGCATCCTTACTAGGTGCCCGAACCACCTCAACTCTGAGTCCCTCCCGGATGACTGAACTTCTCACCTTATCCCTAAGGGAGACGCCCGCCACCCTGCAGAGAAAACCCATCTCGGCCGCTTGTATCCGCGATCTTGTTCTTTCGGTCATGAACCATCCTTCATGACCATAGGTGAGGGTAGGCACGAAAATGGCCCGGTAGACAGAGAGCTTTGCCTTCTGGCTCAGCTCTCTTTTCGTCACAACAATGCGATTCTCCCGCCCATCTCACGCTCCATTGTTCCCTCACTCGAGAACAAGACCCCGAGATACTTGAACTCCTTCACTTGGGGTAAGGACTCATTCCCTACTTGGAGTGGACAGTCCATCGGTTTCCTGCTGAGAACCATGGCCTCAGATTTGGAGGTGCTGATCCTCATCCCAGCCGCTTCACACTCGGTTGCGAACCGATCCAGTGAGAGCTGAAGTTCGCAGACCGATGAAGCCATTAGAACCACATCATCTGCAAAAAACAGTGGTGCAATCCTTAGTCCACCAAACTGCAGACCCCTCCCCCACGACTACGCCTCAAAATCCTATCCATTTATATTACAAACAGGATTGGTGACAAAGCGCAGCCCTGGCGGAGGCCAACCCTCACCGGAAATGGGTCCGACTTACTGCCGAGGACCCGGACACAGCTCTCGCTTTGGGAGTCCAGAGATTGGATGGCCCTGAGTAGAGACCCCCTCACCCCATACTCCTGCAGCACCTCCCACAGTAACTCCCTGGGAACCCGGTCATACGCCTTCTCCAAGTCTACAAAACACATGTAGACCAGATAAGCGTACTCCCAGGCCCCCTCCAGGATCCTTGCGAGAGTAAAAAGCTGATCTGTCGTTCCACGACCAGGACGGAATACGCATTGTTCCTCCTCAATCTGAGGTTCTACAATTGTCCTTTTCCATGTCTTCTCCAAACTTCTCCCACACCCACTGCTTTGCCTCGGCCACGGCTGAGGCTGCTGCCCTTCAGGCCTGTCGGTACCTTGCAACTGCCTCGGGAGTCCCCCGGGATGACAAATCCCTGAAGGCCTCCTTCTTCAGTCGGACGGCTTCCCTGACCACCGGTGTCCACCAGGAGGTTCGAGGGTTACCGCCCCTTGAGGCACCTAAGACCTTGAGACCACAGCTCCCCGCCGCGGCTTCGGCAATAGAGGCTTTAAACACCGCCCACTCTGGTTCAATGTCCCCAACCTCCACAGGAATGCCCAAAAAGCTCCGCCGGAGGTGTGAGTTGAAGGCCTCCTGAACTTGGGCCTCCTTCAGACGTTCCCAGTTCACCCAAACTACACGTTTGGGCTTACCAGGTCTGTCCAGAGGCTTCCCCCGCCACTCGACCCAACTCACCACCAGATGGTGATCAGTTGACAACTCCGCCCCTCTCTTTACCCGAGTGTCCAAAACATACGGCCTCAGGTCCGATGATACGATAACGAAATCGATCATGGACCTTCTGCCTAGGGTGCTCTGGTACCACGTACACTTATGAGCATCCTTATGTTCGAACATGGTGTTTGTTATGGCCAATCCATGACTAGCGCAGAAGTCCAGTAACAAACCACCACTCCGGTTCAGATCAGGGGGGCCGTTCCTCCCAATCACGCCCCTCCAAGTGTCTCCATCATTGCCCACATGTGCGTTGAAGTCTCCAAGCAAGATTAAAGAGTCCCCTTCAGGAGCCCCATACAGGACTCTTTCCAGGGTCTCCAAGAAGGCTGTATACTCTGAACTCTGAAGCGCGTTCACACCGGAGTACTTTTCCCACAATAGTTCATCAGAACTACGATATATTTGCGTTCACACCAAAAAGCCCCAGGAACTAAAGTAGTTCAAATTAGTTCATCTGACCCGCTTTTCAGTCCCTGCTAGAGAGCAGGGACTGTCGTGGGAGAAAATAGTTCATACGTCTGATTGGCTGTGCGGAATGCAAACCACGCCCGTTTGACTCTGAATTTTTTTTTGTAAGCGGCCATTGTATTTGCTCGCTTCGGGCAGCGCACCCGAAGAGATTACTTTTGTGAAAGCAGTTATTATAGCAACACTAAATAAATCATCGGAGCGGTGGAGTGATGAGGATGTGTCGGCGCTTCTGGCGATTTACTCGGAGGACGCGAAGCGCCGCATTCAGAAGCTTCTACTGAATGCAGTTTCCGTGGCTCAGCAAAGTTAGCAGACCTGGCAAAGTCATGTCGGGACGACTACGAAGGTAAAATAAAATACATGCACTGCACTGTTTTAATCTGCACAATACTGGTCTTAGATGTACTTTTATTTGCTCAGTAGATCGAGCTAGCCATGCTAGAACTTGCTATCATAGGTCCAAGCTGGCTAACAACATCTAGCTAGCTAGCTATTCTCAGCCGTGCCCTCTATGAACACGTTTTGACTTGTGAATAAGTGTGCAATGTTCTGTAATTTGCTTCACTAACTCATGGCACTAATCGTGTGTTTCAGGCGAGGTGTTTCTCTCTGGATTAGAAACTAGTTTTCCCCTCCGGGATAAAACGATAATATAATGTTAGCAATTAGCATGCTAGCTGGACATAATGCTACCTCTAACAATACATTGTAGTTGCTATAATTTCAAGTAATTTGCAACATTCATTCTACATGTTAATGGTAAAAGCTTAAATAGTTGATTACCTGCATGCCACAAAGACTGATGTTCTAATATTTTTGCACATTTAAGTAGAAATGTAATTGAAATTCTATTTATTTTTCCTTTTTTTTATTGATTGTTATAATTGTACTCAGCCATGTTATGTTAGACGTCAATCCACTTACACTGTAACTACTCTGGCCTTGAAAGAAGGTTACACATCTAACTGATGTCCACTAATCCCTATAAAACAAAGTTCAAGCATACATTAAGCACAAAACAATAAATAAGGGCACTTTGATATTTATTTTTTATTTGATATTATTTGATCCTATCTTATCTTCTACTTTACACCTGCATTTTGTACACTGTCCCTGCCTGCACCATGTCCAATGTTGTCTCTGTTGACAACCTACTAGGCGATTAAACTGATCTTGTATCTTGCTTATTTGTCCTTAGGAAAGCGGGCACAGCTTCCTTGACACCATCATGGCGATGGACTGCCGTGCCATGGTCAGCAAGGAGAATGAGGACCTGCGTGCCAAGGAGATGCACGACGAACGGCTGCTGCATTCACACAAGGCCCAGGAATCGGACGACCAGCTGCTCATGGTGATGCCGCGCCATGCTGACTCGGCGGCGCGCCAGGTGGAGGTGTCGGCGCGCCAGGTGGAGCAACAAAATACCTTTCAGGCTGGACTTCTGGCAGTGCAAAGCGAGCTGATTAAATCCAACAGGCCTTCAATAAAAAAATAAAGAAAAACTTGTTGTCGTTGATAAACTGTACAATGACTTGTTGGGAGGCGTGTGGTGCAGTGGTCTGGTGCGTTGGTGTTCGGATCAGGGGAGCACAGGTTCAAACCCCACTGCAGTCAGCATGTCGTTGTGTCCCTGGGCAAGACACTTCACCCCAAATTGCCTACACCTGGGACAGTTAATTTTGTATTATTGTGATTATATATATGCCACTGTTATTAATCCTGACACTTCACTTTGCACTAAGGTGTGTCTGCTGCTGAGCCTATCTATTGTTATTATATATATATATATATATATATATATATATGTTTTGATACTACTGACACTTTATTTGATATTGAAAATGTTAACTTGTATTTACATGCATACGACACACCTGGGACAGCGTGATGCTGTTATTGATATTGTCTTGAGTGTGCAATAAAAGAGAACCTACATGGCGATTAAACGGAGCCTATATCTTACATTTTTCATTACATTTCATGTAACTAAGCTTGCTTATTTCTCCTCTGACACTTTATCTTTACAGTGACCTGTGTAGCATCCTATACATCACGTGTAAGTGATTATTCTGATACCATCATGTTTCATCGGTTATAAACTGGCGAAACTTTATTTATTGTGGCTTTCAAAAAGATAATTTCATTGTATTTCAAAATGGCGTCCAACACAAGCACTATTTATTTATAGAAAGAGAAATGGTTAAGTTTGTTATTACCAGTGTTGTGAGTTCAATATTTTTAATTAATTATAGTAAGGGAACATCTTAGGAGTTAGTGTAGTGAGTTTCAGAGCAGTGTAATAATTATTTGACCTAAAACTAAATGTTTTTATGAACATGACATGACAAAAGGGGGATTTGCTAACTTTCCCCCATTTTACACGACACAAATGGAGGCCACTATGGGCCACAACTGGCCCTACACACCAGGCCGATATCGGCTGTATTGCCGTGTTGGGCGTTGTTGGGCGAAAACGGGTTCCTTGTCAATTTGGTGTGTCCCGAACCCTCGGCCGTGACACGCCTTATTTGGCCTTTCACGATCGACACCCAGCCGATTCAACATGTTGAATCGGCCGGCTGTCGACCACAAGCTATCGGGCCAAGAAAGCACTCTGATTGGCTGTTCAGCTAGCGAATGAGAAGCGAAACGGAAGTGAGGGACGTAAACAAATGATTGAAGAAGGCACACACACACAGATGGCTATTCATTTTCATCTCATCGGTGTATTGATCATCATGGCGATCTGGAATGAAGCAATCGAAGACCTGTTCGTCAATTTAATTCAGGAGAGGCCAGCTCTGTATGATATTACAGAGGCTAAATACTCAAATCGAATCGTTAAAACGGGACTCTGGCGAGAGATAGAATCGCAACTTGGTTTCTCAGGTAAGATTATCTTTTTTCATCAATTGAGCTCTTGAGCAGAAACTGTTGGTTTTTTATTCTTTGCCAGCGTACGTGAAATGTAATTTGTTATTTCAACCTTGTGTTTTGTTGTTATCTTGTTGGTAGCTGTTGCTAGGAAGGAGAGTACTTCCAACCTCACCTTCACGGTAACTATTTTATTTGTTGAGTACAAATACGTGTTTCTTGCTTCTTTCAATTACAAAAACATTATTTGCATTCATGTGGTGGTTCCAGTGGTAAATATAACAATAACAGAATAATATATATATATTATTGTATTATAATTATTGATGTGATCATCACCTTAATGTTGCAGCTGGTAAAGGAGGAGCTAATTTAAATTACATTATATACTGCTGGGTAGCTTATGAAATTCACCATGGGATCAATAATGCTTTTATCTTAACCTATAATAATAATACATGATAAAATATGTCTTGATTATATTTTGTAGTGTTCTGAATCTTCTAGAAGTACGTTTTAGCATCTGAATAGAGCCATCACAATGTTTCTACAATGTGCCTCTCACACTTGACCACACCCCGAACTAATGGCACACACATTTCAGGGTATTGTGTTGTTATGAATGCTTAGTAAACAGTTTTAAGAATCCATGGTATTAAATCCAACTAACTGTGAATTTATTTAACATTTTTTAAGGAAGGTCCGGAGGCTGCAGAATCACCCCTCGGTGGCACCAGCAGTGAAACATGCATGTCCAGCACCACTGAGGAGTCCTGCCACACTGATGCTGAGCCCTGCACTCCCCTGGCAGAATCCACCATCTTCAACACACCGGCGCCGGCACCCTCACCGTCACCGCTCGGAGAGAGGCCAAGCACACCCAGCAGTAGAATGACTCCGGCGAAGCGCAGGATGCTGCAGGATTTGCGGGATGAGTCCATCGCCGACCAATCACAAACATTGCTGCATGGTATCACCAACACTCTGGCACACTTGGCCCCGAGTAGAGTGAATGACGTATTCACGGCCCATGCCCAAGTGTTTGAGCACAGACATTTTTTTTTCTGTATTGCCTAGCCTTTTTATTGTATTGTATTTTTGTAGATAGTTTACTTTTTGTATTATATTGTTGGATAATAAACCACTTTCTACCTAAACTGCAAAGCTTTATTTTGTACCTTCATACTACAGCCATTACATAACACAACATAGAATGATTTATTTCTGCTTCAGAGAGCTGAAGTGGAGGAGCTGATTTAAATTACATCATATACTGCTGGGTAGCTTAGGAAATTCACCATGGGATCAATAACATTTTATCTTAACCTATAATAATACATGATAAAATATGTCTTGATTACATTTTGTAGTGTTCAGAATCTTCAAAGTTAAGTGAGCAGCATAAAGTACACTGAATGGGAGTGGAGCAGGGCCTTAAAGTTGCAGGATTAGTCTCAAGTACTTCAACATTGTCCTTAAGTACAGTGTCTAAGTACATCACATACTGTCTACCGCTGTTCTTTGTTCAAGATTGAAATGTAAATATCCAAGACGGTTTTCTGCCCCTCTATTCACATGTAGCCTTTCAGACGTGATGGTTTCTTCATCATCAAACTGTTGTGGAGCATAAGTATGAAGTTGCAGGATTAAGACTCAAGTACTTCAAGATTGTCCTTAAGTACAGTATCTAAGTACATGACATACTGTCTACCGCAGTTCATTTGAACTTCAATGCTGACATTTCGGATGATAACTCTCGGGTGGGCAAATGTTTACTGTATTTTTTTTGACGATAATATTCTCATACTGTCATGTAAATCTCTAATACCTGATAAAAGCTTTACATATATTAGTGAAGCATGGCATACTGTATAATGGCTTGATCACTGTATATGCACAGCTGATGCACACGCTTCTCTTGACAACATTGACTTTTGATATGAGTTGGCCACTACAGATCACATTCCTTTTGTATTGACCATGTTGGATAGGCTGGAAAGGTATATTACCACAGCTGACAACCAGTTTGGTTTTAAAAGAAAACACGGCACAGATGTGTATTTCTGCTTTAAAATACATTATAGCAAAATATAGAAGCCATAATTCATAAGACTATGCAGGTGAATAGTATAGTGTGTCTGCACTTTATTTGCTCATTTTCATCATTCATGTATTTTATATTCTACTAAACTGAATCAAACCATAAACAAGGTGGGCTGTTGGGATTACAATATCGATATATTGATATAATATATCTGCATTATTTTATCCCACTTTATGCTTTGCTGCTTGTTTTACACAGATTTTATGTCTTATTTTTTACTGATGTGAAGCACTTTGAACTGCAATCCCCTGTATGAAAGGTGATATACAAATACAGTTATTATTATTATTCAGATGGATGTTTCTGCCCCTCTGTTCATTCTCCCATTCTCCTCCTCAATCTGCCTAGAACTATTTTAATGTTGTAGCTGTTACTATAACCAATACTAATGCTAGGGCTGCAACTGACAGTTATGTAGGCACATAGTTATTGTTTCTTATCGCTGTGTGATTAAAAGAATAAACACAAATAGCAGGATAGGCAATGCAAACATTTATTTTGTACCTTCAGACACACACAACATCAGAATGAGCTATTATCAACAGAGAACCCAAATCTGCTTTCAAAGAATAGACTTTCACAAAGCTGGAGGATAATATCACAACACAACCCCTTTATGAGCCAAACCACCATGGGAGAAAAAGATGGTACTATATCTTATCCCACTGAAAAGGCACTGCACCAATACCGTTAAAATATTGGCACAGTTCATCCCTGTGCTGCTTGGCTCGAGCTGAGTTATTGGTGGTGGGTGGCAGGGTGGCTTGCCGTAGGTCAGGGTCTTGTCTCCAGCTTCCTGGGACAGTTTCATGATCGGGTCCTTCCTGGTCAACAACTCCCGCCATGTATGCGCTACAGCTCTCTGTGCGCAGGAAGTTGTGCAGAGCACAGCCAGCCAAAACAATGGCCTCCACTGTGGCAGTGTCTTGAATGTTTATGGTGGTTAGGAAGACCCGAAAACGGTTGGCTAGGATGCCAAAGGCATTTTCTACCACCCTCCGAGCCCGCGACAGCCTGTAGTTGAAGATGCGTTCCTTTACAGCTAGCCTGCGGTTCGGATAGGGCTTCATGAGGTACTCTTTCAGGGGAAATGCCTCATCTGCCACAATGTGGTAACAAACCACCTCGTCAGAAGCAGGAAGTGGTGCAGGTGCAGGGATGTTGCATGTCCTATTCTCCAAGGCATCCTGCAGTGAGCATCCACCAAACACACCACCATCTGAAATCCTCCCATTACAACCTACATCGACATACAAGAACTTATAGTTGCTGTCGACCAGTGCCATTAGCACAATGGAAAATGTATGTTTGTAGTTGTAGTAGTAGGTTGATCCAGTTCTTGGAGGGGGGCGGATGTTGATGTGTTTCCCATCCAGGGCACCTAGGCAGTTTGGGAAGTTCCACTGAGCCTGGAATCCATCAGCTACTTGCTGCCACTCTTCCACTGTGTCTGGGCACTGAAAAACAAAACATATATTTTTTAAGAGCCATGTTTCATATGGCAAACCAAACATTTGCTGTTCAAATGCCTACAGACCTCACTGTATTACATACCGTTTGCACAGTAAAACTAGTAAGTATCCACACATACCTTCAGGTATTTCTCTTTTAAAACCTCGTAGATGGCTCTACAGGTCTCTGGAACGAATTGCCGGATGGTTGACACTCCCACTCTGAACTGGTAGGAAAGGCTCCTGAAGCTTTCCCCTGCAAATATTAACAAACACATAACTGAGTTATCTACACAAGCAGCTGAACAAAACACTCATTAGCTACAAAACTACAGG
Source organism: Trematomus bernacchii (assembly GCF_902827165.1). Lineage (NCBI taxonomy): Eukaryota > Metazoa > Chordata > Actinopteri > Perciformes > Nototheniidae > Trematomus > Trematomus bernacchii. The sequence continues at coordinate 511,857 of NW_022987680.1, forward strand.
TTATAGTTTACAAGATAGTTGATTACTTTAAGTACTATGAAGATTCAGACAAATGATACAACATATAATAATGAAATATTTTAACATGCATTATTATAGAAAGATGATAACGCTTTATTGATCCCTTGGTAATTTCTCAAGCAACCAAGCAGTACTTTGGTACTTTGGCTTTGTACTTACACTAGTACATCTACATTACACTGCGGTATTACTACTAAAGCACAATATACAATAATATACAAGGTGCTGGCTGCAATTTCAAATATAGCAACATCTTTAGCTTGCATACCTGTTGCCAAAAATCGCAGCGTAACCATCAAACGTGTCCCCACGGAGATGCAATCCCGGTAGTTCGTGTTTTCCCTCTGGATGATTGGAGTGAGGAGTTCCTCCAACATGTGGAACTGAACAGGAAAAAGCCGAGCAAAATTTCGGAAATCTGGCTTTTTATGTGACTACAGCTCTCGACACAGGTTCGGGAAAGCCCCATGAGCCTCTCGCTGCAGTATCCACGATTTCACCCATTTAGTGCGGTTTCTCGTAATTCGTCGCTTCTGCCTCTTGAGATACTGTTTCTTGATAATGTGTTGCACAAGCAACACTCCAATGGCTGATATCCCCAGTGCCGCACGATACATGTTTTCAATGGACAAGACTGAAAATGGAACACACCCGCTATTTGCTGTTTGTTTATATCACAGTCTGTTCTTCTTCTCTTTCTTCCGGTTGTTGCCTATTTTGAATGACGAATACACACTACCACCGCCTGCTGGTAAGGGCACTTATTGCCACTCACGCATGCGCAGTTCGTACGTGCTCGGCTGAAGTAAAGCGGTGTATTTCAGTGCGACACACGGCCTAGACGCAGGAGAACTCGTCGATGGATCTGTCGGTGTTGGATGTCGGCGAGTTCTCTGGTGACTGCCTGGTGTGTCAGGGCCAACACGTAGGTTTCTGTAGGGTTCATGGCAGACGGATGCAGTTGTTCTCAGGAGGATATATAATAAAGGTGTGTTAGCTGCTGAGCCTATTTAGTGTGCATACAACACACCTGGCACAGTTTATTCATTTCACACGTAGCGTAGCGCGTGCATGTCGTCGTCCAATCCTTTTCTCAATCCTTCTTAACCGCCTTCGCTTCCGAATCAGCATTGCTATTGCATTTGACTGGTCGACGATCTGTATTTCTGTTTGCTTAAATAACTCAGACGAAGCTCATGTCTGAGGTCGGAAGGTAAACAGACGCCTCATTTACAGCAAGTGGGCGCGGGAGGTTTTTCTTCTTCTTTTTCTCTCGGTTTTTTGGCGGATTGCAACTTTAAGGTGCATACCGCCACCTACTGTACTCGCCGTGAAGTTGTTTGTGGCCTGCCAGTAAACCCAAAGCAGAAGAAGAAGAAGTGACGTCAGCGGTTCATTTGCCTAATCCACTCCCAGGAACTCATTTTGGTGTGAACGCGATCTGCTTTAGTTCATCAGAACTAAAAGAGCTCTCATGAACTAAAGTTCTCATGAACTATTGTGGGAAAAGTACTTGGTGTGAACGTGCCTATTGTTACACACAATGTCACTGTGTCATCATTATAAGGACCAGCAAATTCAACACGAAAAGTGCAGAGGAAAAGGAATGCTTTCATTCAAATTAAGTGATACATATGCAAATAAATACAGAATATAATCATGTACATTGCAAACAATAAAAATAAAATAAATGTGCATGTGATTTAAGACAAAAACATCTATACAAGAAGAATAGATCCCTGTCTAAATTGCACACAGATGTGTCATGTACATTTACACAGTCATTAATGTATGTTGCTAATGTCTTCTGGGTAAATATTAAAAAGCAGCCCTCAAAGTAACAGAGGACCTTTTTGGAACGAACAAAGAAGGAAACACATAATTTGCTTTATTAAAACATTTGTGAAGACAATAGTTGATGGCGGTTTGGTTTACTGAACAGGTGGTGGGCACATTAATACACTGGATCAATAAGCTGTTTAACATTATATTATACAGGCCTTAGAGGGCAGGGTTATAAAGGCTTGGGTAGGGGAGTGGTCTATACTTGATTGATAGCCTGGTGATCCAGGTAAAGAGGAGATTTTCAACAATGTGACTGTGTGTGACTTGCGTTCCAGATTGACTACACCCTGTCTGTCTGTATGTATGTATGTCTGTGTCATTGATGATGTATTAAGAACTGCAGGTCTGTGTGTCAGTCTAACACAGGGTGGGGTTACGCCACACACACACACACACACACACACACACACACACACACACACACACACACACACACACACACACACACACACACACACACACACACACACACACACACACACACACACACACACACACACGTTTTCAGAGGTGGGAGGTAACTAAGTTTATTCACTCAAGTAATGTACTTAAGTACAATTTTGAGATACTTGTACTTTACTTGAGTATTTCCATTTATGCTAGTTTGCAAAAAAGGAAAATTGAGAGGTAAATCATGTACTTTTAGTCCACTACACTTAAATAAGACTTACGTTACACCTGGAATAAATTCACAAGCTACCCTGCAGTATACACTTTAATGCATCAATAATTACACTGAACAAAAATATAAACGCAACACTTTTGTTTTTGCTCGCATTGTTCATGAGCTGAAATCAAAGAACTGAGACTTTTTCTATGAACACAAAAGGCCTATTTCTCTCAATTATTGTTCACAAATGTGTCTTAATCTGTGTTAGTGAGCACTTCTACTTTGATGAGATAATCCATCCACCTCACAGGTGTTCAACATGCTGATCAGACAGCATGATTACTGCACAGGTGTGCCTTAGGCTGCTCACAGTAAAAGGCCACTTTAAAATGTGCACTTTTGTCACATAGCACAACCCCACAGATGTCGCAAGTTTTGAGGCAGCGTGCAATTGGCATGCTGACTGCAGGAATGTCCACCAGAGCTGTCGCCTGTGAACTGAATGTTCATTTCTCTAACTTAAGCCGTCTCCAAAGGCGCTTCAGAGAATTTGGCAGTACATCCAACCGGCCTCACAACAGTAGACCACATGTAACCACAGCAGCCCAGGACCTCCACATCTGGCATCTTCACCTGCAAGATCGTCTGAGACCCTCGGACAGCTGATGTAACAAGCGGTTTGCATAACAAAATAATTTTTGCTCAAACTGAGCATTTTGAATGCACAGAGATAGCGTGAGGAGATCCTGAGGCCCATTGTTGTGCCGTTCATCCTCCACCATCACCTCATGTTGCAGCAGGATGATGCATGGCCCCATTTTGCAAGGATCTGTACACAATTCCTGGCAGCTGAAAACATCCCAGTTGTTGCATGGCCTGCTTCCTCACCGGACATGTGACAACGTGTTCCAGTTCCTGCCAGGGTGTAGTTGAAAGCATGGAGGCCGGGCCCAGGCTGGTAGACTGGCCTTGCGTCTCTTAACACAGGGGTTCCCAAACTTTCCAGCCCGCGACCCCCAAAATCACAGTGGCGACCCCTGTCAACGGGGGGGGGGGGGGGTTAGGGTCATTATTTTAATTTTCCGCACTCTCGCGGGAATATCTCCGCAATGGAGCGAGCTTAAGTTTCGATTGCATGATATAGCCCAGCGCAACACCTTCGTCACACATGTTGCCACTTGTTTGTAACATTTTCAGGCGATTTGTAATCTGTTCTAGAAAAACGATGTGTTTTTTAGGATTTCAAGAAGCATATAAAACATTTATCCATGCTGAAAGTAGATTTAGGAGTGAGATAAAGATTATAATATATGCATCCAATGAAGCATTGCATGAAGTCTGTTGATGATCAGAGGCTGTTGTTGAGGCTGCATAAACGTTTTTTTATTTTTGTTTTGTAGGCAGACCATGCAGGCCAGCCCGATGGTCACCAAGGTTCATGTTTTAATAGCATTTTTACAAAAAAAGCCCAGGCGAGCCTATCATGTGAAAAAAGGGCTTACCCCTAGATTCCACCAGGTCCGTCTGCGCCGCGTTGCGGTTTTGGTCCGGCCTCCTCCGGCGTCATACCCTACCAGGCGCGTTTCAGAAGCATTTCAGAAGCATTTCAGAAGCGGAGCGTCTTGCCTGCCGGCTCGCAGTTTTTGTTGATTTGGGCATATTTCCTGGACAGGCTACTTTGTACAGACAAAGTTAATAATAATTGTAATATTCCAGTTATAAACGACATGAATCAAAGATGTGTTGCTGTATTTTAGTGGTAAAAAAATGCATTCATCATCATAATTATTCTATATATATAATTTACACAGTGCCTGTAAACCGGAGGAGAACGCTGGCATTTCTCCTCCTACTTGAAAGACTACGGAGGGATAGGGTCTGCAAAATTAGTTTGTGTGTGTGTATATATATATATATATATATATATATATATATACATATGCTATATATGCTCTGAAGGTTCCACTTCCTGCCTGCCCGACCTTACGTTACGGCTGCGCCGCGACAAAAATAGGATTCGATCCTAATTTTAGAGGAGCCCTGCGCCGAGCCGCTTCTGAGCCGTAACGCGCAGCGTGTGGTGGAATAGCACCCATTGACTAGAGTGGCCGCGATCGCCGTGAGCACCGTGGCGCAGCCGTAATGCGCCCGTAACGCGCCCGTAACGCGCCCGTAACGCGCCCGTAACGCGCCGCAGACGGACCCGGTGGAATCTAGGGCTTAGACCTCAGAGAGTTAAACTTGGGCCGACCATAGTTTTACTGTATTTTGTTTTGAAAATCCAAAGTTGAGGTTTGTGTCGTACTACATGCAGTGTATTTTGCATACCTCTCAGTAGCTAACGATCTGTGAGTCTGTTGACTCGGACATAAACTCCGTAATAAATGTAGTTTACATTGCATAAGAAGTGTAAAACCTGTGAGCATTTTAAATCTTATTTGAACTAAATGCTTATATAAATAGTTGTATTTGTATTGTTGACTTAATGTGTGAACGAGGCGATGTAGAGAAGTTTATGAGGGGCCGTACAGGCCGTAATTCATACTGGTCCTCTCACGCACATACATTCTCCTTTTACATACATACATTTTAACTCTCACACACGTATATATTCACACTCACACATTCTGCTCTCATATCATCATATTTCAATGCACACATTCATACATTGTCACTCACACATTTATACGTTTTTCACTCACACATTTTTAGATTTTGTTCTCATATTCATATATTTTAATGCTCATATTTATACATTTTGCTCTCATGCGCAAAATAAATAAATAATATATGCATGTATGAAGACAATATATGTATGCAAGAGAAGAATGTATGTATGTATGAAGACAATATATGTATGCAAGAGAAGAATGTATGTATGTGTGAAGACAATATATGTATGCAAGAGAAGAATACATGTATGTATGAAGACAATATATGTATGCAAGAGAAGTATACATGTATGTGTGAGAGACAGTGGCGAGCCGTGAGCTTTATACCTAGGCCCTCTGACCCCCACACCTTCCCTCGAAAAAAAAGAAAAAAAGAGTTATTACGTCACAGCGTATACTTCAGCGGAATATCAAAACAACGGCCCAGGGTGCAAAACGCATCAATGACAGCGACCCTCTACCACACAAAACAACACCTGTGAACCCAATTTGTGTTCTTTGACATTGAAAATGATATTGCATTGTGTTTGTTACTTTCGTTGCAGTTGTATGTCTTAAGTGTAATTTGGCATGCTTTTATTTTGAAGGCGAGTTCACGCTGTTGACAGGAAGTTGTTGTTGCTATGGAAACAAGAAAAGTTTCACAGCGGGCGGAACTTGTCATCTAGTCCGCGATAATAAAACCCACCCATTTAGAGGGAAGATATGATTGGTCAATTGTACTGTCATTTGACATTACTCTCTCGTTCAGTTACTATAGCGGGCCCTCTGTGAATCGCAGAGAGGGCCAGGTGAGCTTCAGTAGTATTACAAATGCCCCTTCAATCACATTAGTATGCATAAAAAGTGACAGGTCACACCTGCCTCATCAGTACTACTACTTATGCTAAGTCCCGCCCCCTAATTATGTTAATGAGCCCCTTTGTTCGAGGTGTTATCACATGTAGGTGTGATATTCCCCCATTGTAGTAGATCCTTTGTTGTGTAATCTAATTAGCCTTTGATGTCTGATCCCTTTGTTGTCTATCCTTTGATGTGAGGGGTGAGGTGTTTGTGACATGTAGGTGTGATATTCCCTGTTGTAGTAGATCCTTTGTTGTATAATCTAATTAGCCTTTGATGTCTGCCCCCTTTGTTGTCTAATCTAATTACCCTTTGATGTCTATCCTTTGATGTGAGGGGTGAGGTGTTTGTAACATGTAGGTGTGAACTCCCCATTGTAGTAGATCCTTTGTTGTCTAATCTAATTAGACCCTTTGATGTCTGTCCTTTGATGTAAGGTGGGAGGTGTTATAACATGTAGGTGTGTGTGTGTACCGGTGTGTTATAAGCCTTTGATGTCAATCTAATTAGCCCTTTGATGTATGTCCTTTGATCAGTGTTTGTAATTAGTGTTAAGGTAGTCTCTTTGAAGTTGTGTGAGACTGTCTCGCACCCCGTCCTCCTCTCACCTCTACCCCCTCTCACCCCTTCCCCCTTCCTTTTGCTGTGATGTCAGAAGATAGAGGTGGAGGGTGGAGTTAGATGAAAAATAAATCCGTGCAAACTAGATAAAAAGCCACTCACCAAGTCACCTAAACTTTCAAAAACGAAAATGGCAAAGAGACGCATCGATATGGGTTTAATCAGCGAGACGCCTGTGACAACTTACCGCCATCCGTCGGGAGCGCCAGTCAAGAAACGGGTGCAGTATCTGTGCCGGGTTCAGACCCTCCGTCTAAGGCTCTTCATGAAAAATGGAGTCTGGATGTGTGAGACTGTCTCCCCTCACACCCCCTAACACCCCATCCCCTCCCCCCTGCCTGTCACCTCCTGATTTTCCTATCAGCCGTTAATTCTCATTCACTAAGTCACCTAAAACTTTTATTGTCCTCTCTAAATTAGATTAGTTTTTTAATATGATTTGTGTTAACTAAGGATGTTCTCTTAAGTTGTATGGCTTGTGAACTAATGTTTAATTACTTTATTAACTACAGCAAAGTCTCTCTGAGAGGAAAATAATAATTTAAAATATGTTAATGACCCCCTGATATTGTATTTTGTAATGTTTAATTACTTCACACAACTATTAATGAATCCCTATATGAAGTTACATGAGGCTACATTTACTTGGGTTGAGCCCTGGATGATGAAAATAATCTAAGTGTCATGTTAGGGGGGCATTACGGAACTCAGGAGTCCGCCCTTTGAGGTGTTGTTAACATTAATGCTTTTGTTTTTGTTACTAAGATACTTTTTAGATACACTTTTGAAGTGAGCAACACTTTACAACTGGTAGAAAGTTAAGTACTTTGTATGGAATTGGGTTTTCTTTAGAGCTGTTTTCAGTGAGACAATGCAGTTTTCTGATCATTTTAAGTTTTCAAGTTTCAAGGCTTTATGGCATATGCCCATTAGCTACAGTGTAGATATGTCAATGAAAAACATAGGTCACAGGCTCCTCCAACAGTGCACATAAAACAGATAAAATACTGCAATAGAATGTTTTGATATGACAGATTTGTGCGTAATTCTCTCATAAAGGAACTGTAAGATACACGTTTATGTATGGAAAACTTCATAACTTGGTAAAATATTCATTCATTTGTAACGAATTGAGTTTTCTTCAAGAATCAAACTCTAATGGAGAGTTTATGATTTTTAACACTGTTTCGATGAAACAATGCAGTTTTTGATAACTTGACTTGACTAACATTACTTTTTTTAAATATATGTTTTTAGATGCTTTACTTTTGATTTCTTTCATGTTATTTTAACACATTACTTTTTTCATATTTTTCAACATACTGTGATATTTGTTTTTTTCTCTCCTTTTTCCATTATATTTTGAATATACAGACATTCAACGCAATAAGTCCCACCCCAATTAGCAAACCATCCAAAACTAAGGACCCCCACTAAGACGAACAGATTTTCTTTAAGACTGTGACTCTTAAAGGCACTTTGGGATTTTAGTAAAACAATCCAGTTTTCTGGAAATAACTTAAATGATTTTCGTTTTTTTCTCCTACAAAGATACTTATAGTTACACTTTAATGGATGCAAAACTTATAACTTGGTAAAATATTCATTAATTTGTAATGAATTGAGATTCTTAAAGAATCAAACTCTAAATGGAGAGTTTGTGATTTAACACTGTTTCGATGAAACAATACCGTTTTGATAACTTGACTTGACTAACATTACTTTTTTAAATATATGTTTTGTTAGATGACTTTACTGATTTTTTTCTTTTTTTTCTTCCTTGCTTTTGTTTGTGTTACTAGGATACTTTTAGATACACTTTGAAGTGTGCAACACTTTACAACTGATAGAATAGTACTTTGTAAGGAATTCGTTTTCTTGGTAGAATATAAAGTACTTTTGTAAGGAATTGGGTTTCTTAACAATCCTGCTCCACCATTAAATCACTTAATCTGCTACTTCCAGGCAAAAGCTTTTAAAACTTGCATCGTGTATTAAGTCATGTCTTGGCAAAAATGAGAGTCCTGGGTGCTTTAAAACATTTCTTAGAACATTTTGATATATTCAAACACATAATGAACTGCAATGACTCACTGCTGCATCAAATTGATTTTACACTGTTGGGAGGACAAAACTGTGAGACTCTCAGACCCTTTGTTGTCAATCTAATTAGCCTGTCCTCATTTTAACTAAAGTAATTTAACCTAAGTGGAGCCAACCTAAGGAGTGGGCCCTACAGTCTGGGACTAGCTTACTTTTTAACATTCTACTCAAAGGGCCCGTAAATTATTATCTCCGCCAATATGCTATATTAAAATATCATTTAAAAAATTAAATTAAACTCATTTCATGTTGAAATGATCAAGGAAAAGCCTGTCAATGTTATGTTAACACAAACAAAAGTTCTGTTTTATATGTTGAAATATAATTTAAAAAACAACGATATAGTATTTTCAAGTCTTACTTTAGTATGGTAAAATTAAGAATAAGTCACATTAAAGTTTGTCATGATTTTCCGTAAAAAAAGTCAAGTATAGTTTGTCAAAAGAATATGAAAAAATCATTTTGGAGAGGAGCATGTTGAAAATCTCAGTGTTTAACTGAACACATCTACATGTGATAACACCTCGAACAAAGGGGTAATTAGCATACAAAGGGGGGTCACTAGCATCAGTGGGGGAAAGATGCTACGGAAATGAACTTTGAGGAGGGGGAACTTGTAAGAATTTCCAAGGCGAGAGGGTCTTTGATAAAAAAAAAAATATGAACAGAGTTATACCGACTAATTATTTACGGCGTCCGAATGCATACCTCGTCAACCATCTGTTTACAAACTCAAAGATTATGATGGAGAAGAGATCAAGGGGACTTTTTTATGAGAAAGAGTTAAAAAAGTGAAGGTAGTACTTTTTTCTGAACAGATTTTCTTTAAGACTGTGACTCTTAAAGGCATTTTCTAGTAACTTGATTGATTTTTGTTTTTTCTCCTACAAAGATACTTATAGTTACACTTTAATTGATGCAAAACTTTATAACTTGGTAAAATATTCATTAATTTATAATGAAATTAGTTTCTTAAAGAATCAAACTCTAAATGGAGAATTTGTGATTTTAACACTGTTTCGATGAAACAATGCGGTTTTGATAACTTGACTTGACTAACATAACTTTTTTTTTTTTTAAATATATGTTTTTAGATGCTTTACTTTGATTTCTTTCATGTTATTTTAACACAACATTACTTTTTTCATATTTTCAACATACTGTGATATTTGTTTTTTTTCTCTCCTTTTTTCCATTATATTTTTGAAAAACTACACAGTGATTTTTATCAAAATACACCATGCAACTAATACATTATACAATATTACGACTTTTTGCGATATTTTCAACACAATATACTTATACCTTTTTCTGTAGGGCTTCAGGATATTTGGCATGTCATGCATAAAAACCGGTGTCATCTTTCCTGAAACTGACGTGCTGTCCGTTTTACAAACAAGTTATCTTTCTGCTTCTTCACCCTCTGAATTTTCCTCCCCCGTCCCTATTCCTTCAGCCATCACAACAACAATCAAGTCAGATCTGTGAAATTAAACACCTCTCCCCAAAGCGTGACTTCCCTATTGAGGGAGTGGGGCAGTAGGGCCTAACCCGATTGGCCTAATATACTAACATGCAGAACGTATGGTATGTTTGAAAAAAGACTAACCATCTATCCAGTTCAAGCTGTCTTTAAGATGCGACATCGCGCTCTGACTTTTTCCGTAAAATCGTGACAAACTATTACTTATTCTTACATTTGACCTCTTGCTGCTTGGTTGAAAATGATAGATGAAAAAGCTACAACGCTTAAAGAACTTTCTAAAAACTCTCAATTCTACAGATGAATCCCCACACTCAATGCAACAAGTCCGCCCCCCACTCAGCAAATCATCTAAAACGAAGGACCCCACTAAGACGACCGTTGAAAACTAGCCAGGGATCTGAGAAAAACCAAGTCTCCCCCGCGAGTTGCAGCCAGGAACAAACTCCTGTCTCCTATCATCACCACCATTGTGGACACCCACATATTGCAGTACTACTGCTGCTGATGTTACTCCTGGGGCCAAGACGTCTCTGTTTATGAACATAGTGAAATCGGAGTTGGTTGATATTCTGGAGAGGGTGCTGCATCGGTACAGAGAAAAAATCTGCAATGGATGCCGAGTCAGTCACCCCGGCCAGAGGCAACACGATTGTCTGAATGACATTCCAGAATATTTCTTCAGAAACAATTACAACGCGTTAATGAAAAGTATTTGGCTCGCCGACTTCATTACAGTGAATGACCAGAGTCTTAATGATAAAAACATTTACACGGCTGAATGGAGGATCCAAGGCGCTTCGGAGGCTTTTCTGTACAATCTCAAAAACTGCAGACGCCTCAAGGAGAGACTTGAAAAGATCCATGCCGAGCTGGATGGATAGGAAGAAGACTAATAACCAGCGGTTGATTGAAGCCGGGGATTTTTTTTTTTTTTCGATACTTTGACTTTTCTTTAAAGTAAAATAAAAAATGGGTAACTACTATGGAAAACAATCTGTATATATCTATCAGAATGCAGTCAATACCTGTTTAATAAGTGTGTTGTTGATGACGATTGAAAACAGAATGAATAGTGATCCCCGTGTAAACAGAACGGCTGAAGTTTGTAAACTAGAAGACATTTTGGATATCGTTCATTCTGGCAGTACTATTCCGGGTCATTGGGAAACGATTGTAAACGAAACTTTAAAGTGGTACTGGAATCTTCATTTCCGAAACATTCTGTAACATTACCGAAGAAATGAAACAAACACCAAAAGTGTATCATGTGCTCGCATTGTATGCTCTGTTTGTAGATGTAATGCATCTTTGTGTCAAAAACAGCATACACATGAATACTTTGGCCGAAGTGCAAAAACTCCATTATAATATTTCCCTTCATCTGGGGGATTCTGTGCTGGAGAAGATCATGGGGATGTTGCAATCAGTATACATGTATTACTGCTTCCTATGGGGTGAAAACAATAAATTGTAAATATGAAATTCTGCAAATAATAAAAAGTGTTTTTACATTTTTAAAAAACTGTTGTCTTCAAATCATAGTATAGTATTTCCTACATATCATTTTTTTTAAAAGAGTCACAGTATAGAATGTCTGAACATTTATTTTTAAAAGTACTAGTATAGTATGTTAAAAGTATCGTGAAAAAAGACCAAGTATAGTATGTAGTTAAGAATTATATTATATATTTTGTCTGCAATGTCAGTATAGGATCTCAAAAAAAAAAAAAAAAAAAAATTAGAGAAAGTCATAGTATAGTTTGACAAAAAGATCTTGAAAAAGTCATGACATTGTGTGTTGAAATGGTTTTGAATAAACACATCAGTATTTTTAAAAAGTAAAATGGTATCAAGTGCATCAGACAACTCAAATTACTCAATTTGAACCATATTATAAATAAGTAAAGAACGGTCATAGTATATAACAGGGCTGTTTAATAGTTTTCGGCGTTTCAGTGTTTTAGTGTTTTCAGTGTTTCAGTGTTTCAGGGTTTTGTGTGTCAGTGTTTCAGTGTTTCAGTGTTTGTGTGTCAGTGTGTCAGTGTGTCAGTGTTGCAGTGTTTCAGTGTTTTGTGTGTCAGTGTGTCAGTGTGTCAGTGTTTCAGTGGTTCAGTGTTTTGTGTGTCAGTGTTTTGTGTTTTTGTGTTTCAGTGTTTTGTGCTTCTGTGTTTTTCTGTGTCAATGTTTTCAGTGTTTTCAGTATTTCAGTGTTTCAGTGTTTCAGTGTTTTGTGTGTCAATGTGTCAGTGTGTCAGTGTTTCAGTGTTTCAGTTTTCAGTGTTTCAGTGTTTCAGTGTCTTGTGTGTCAGTGTTTCAGTGTGTCAGTGTTTTGTGTGTCAGTGTTTCAATGTTTCAGTGTTTCAGTGTTTTGTGCTTCTGTGTTTTTTGTGTGTCAGTGTTTTCAGTGTTTTCAGTATTTCAGTGTTTCAGTGTTTTGTGTGGCAGTGTGGCAGTGTTTCAGTTTTCAGTGTTTTGTGTGTCAGTGTTTCAGTGTGTCAGTGTTTTGTGTGTCAGTGTTTTTGTGTTTCTGTGTTTCTGTGTTTTTGTGTCAGTGTTTTCAGTGCTTCAGTATTTCAGTGTTTTGTGTTTCAGTGTTTCAGTGTTTTGTGTGTCAATGTGTCAGTGTTTCAGTGTTTTGTGTGTCAGTGTTTTCAGTGTTTCAGTCAGGACGAGAGAAAAACATTTAAAAAAAAAACGTATCTTTGAGGTGGCTATAGCATCTGATGCAATTCTAAAAGATAGTCAGATTCCTAAAAAGTTACAAACGGATGCTGGAAACATTTGTTTCTTCATCATCCGTTTGTAACTTTTTACACTGACACACAAAACACTGAAACACTGAAACACTGACACATTGACACACAAAACACTGAAACACTGAAACACAAAACACTGAAATACTGAAATACTGAAAACACTGAAAACACTGACACACAAAAAAACACAGAAGCACAAAACACTGAAACACTGAAACATTGAAACACTGACACACAAAACACTGACACACTGAAACACTGACACACAAAACACTGAAACACTGAAACACTGAAAACTGAAACACTGAAACACTGACACACTGACACATTGACACACAAAACACTGAAACACTGAAACACTGAAATACTGAAACACTGAAAACATTGACACAGAAAAACACAGAAGCACAAAACACTGAAACACAAAAACACAAAACACTGAAACACTGACACACAAAACACTGAACCACTGAAACACTGACACACTGACACACTGACACACAAACACTGAAACACTGCAACACTGACACACTGACACACAAACACTGAAACACTGAAACACTGACACACAAAACCCTGAAACACTGAAACACTGAAAACACTAAAACACTGAAACGCCGAAAACTATTAAACAGCCCTGTTATATACTATGACCGTTCTTTACTTATTTATAATATGGTTCAAATTGAGTAATTTGAGTTGTCTGATGCACTTGATACCATTTTACTTTTTAAAAATACTGATGTGTTTATTCAAAACCATTTCAACACACAATGTCATGACTTTTTCAAGATCTTTTTGTCAAACTATACTATGACTTTCTCTCATTTTTTTTTTTTTTTTTTTTTGAGATCCTATACTGACATTGCAGACAAAATATATAATATAATTCTTAACTACATACTATACTTGGTCTTTTTTCACGATACTTTTAACATACTATACTAGTACTTTTAAAAATAAATGTTCAGACATTCTATACTGTGACTCTTTTTAAAAAAATGATATGTAGGAAATACTATACTATGATTTGAAGACAACAGTTTTTTAAAAATGTAAAAACACTTTTTATTATTTGCAGAATTTCATATTTACAATTTATTGTTTTTCACCCCATAGGAAGCAGTAATACATGTATACTGATTGCAACATCCCCATGATCTTCTCCAGCACAGAATCCCCCAGATGAAGGGAAATATTATAATGGAGTTTTTGCACTTCGGCCAAAGTATTCATGTGTATGCTGTTTTTGACACAAAGATGCATTACATCTACAAACAGAGCATACAATGCGAGCACATGATACACTTTTGGTGTTTGTTTCATTTCTTCGGTAATGTTACAGAATGTTTCGGAAAATGAAGATTCCAGTACCACTTTAAAAGTTTCGTTTACAATCGTTTCCCAATGACCCGGAATAGTACTGCCAGAATGAACGATATCCAAAATGTCTTCTAGTTTACAAACTTCAGCCGTTCTGTTTACACGGGGATCACTATTCATTCTGTTTTCAATCGTCATCAACAACACACTTATTAAACAGGTATTGACTGCATTCTGATAGATATATACAGATTGTTTTCCATAGTAGTTACCCATTTTTTATTTTACTTTAAAGAAAAGTCAAAGTATCGAAAAAAAAAAAAAATCCCCGGCTTCAATCAACCGCTGGTTATTAGTCTTCTTCCTATCCATCCAGCTCGGCATGGATCTTTTCAAGTCTCTCCTTGAGGCGTCTGCAGTTTTTGAGATTGTACAGAAAAGCCTCCGAAGCGCCTTGGATCCTCCATTCAGCCGTGTAAATGTTTTTATCATTAAGACTCTGGTCATTCACTGTAATGAAGTCGGCGAGCCAAAGACTTTTCATTAACGCGTTGTAATTGTTTCTGAAGAAATATTCTGGAATGTCATTCAGACAATCGTGTTGCCTCTGGCCGGGGTGACTGACTCGGCATCCATTGCAGATTTTTTCTCTGTACCGATGCAGCACCCTCTCCAGAATATCAACCAACTCCGATTTCACTATGTTCATAAACAGAGACGTCTTGGCCCCAGGAGTAACATCAGCAGCAGTAGTACTGCAATATGTGGGTGTCCACAATGGTGGTGATGATAGGAGACAGGAGTTTGTTCCTGGCTGCAACTCGCGGGGGAGACTTGGTTTTTCTCAGATCCCTGGCTAGTTTTCAACGGTCGTCTTAGTGGGGTCCTTCGTTTTAGATGATTTGCTGAGTGGGGGGCGGACTTGTTGCATTGAGTGTGGGGATTCATCTGTAGAATTGAGAGTTTTTAGAAAGTTCTTTAAGCGTTGTAGCTTTTTCATCTATCATTTTCAACCAAGCAGCAAGAGGTCAAATGTAAGAATAAGTAATAGTTTGTCACGATTTTACGGAAAAAGTCAGAGCGCGATGTCGCATCTTAAAGACAGCTTGAACTGGATAGATGGTTAGTCTTTTTCAAACATACCATACGTTCTGCATGTTAGTATATTAGGCCAATCGGGTTAGGCCCTACTGCCCCACTCCCTCAATAGGGAAGTCACGCTTTGGGGAGAGGTGTTTAATTTCACAGATCTGACTTGATTGTTGTTGTGATGGCTGAAGGAATAGGGACGGGGAGGAAAATTCAGAGGGTGAAGAAGCAGAAAGATAACTTGTTTGTAAAACGGACAGCACGTCAGTTTCAGGAAAGATGACACCGGTTTTTATGCATGACATGCCAAATATCCTGAAGCCCTACAGAAAAAGGTATAAGTATATTGTGTTGAAAATATCGCAAAAAGTCGTAATATTGTATAATGTATTAGTTGCATGGTGTATTTTGATAAAAATCACTGTGTAGTTTTTCAAAAATATAATGGAAAAAAGGAGAGAAAAAAACAAATATCACAGTATGTTGAAAAATATGAAAAAAGTAATGTTGTGTTAAAATAACATGAAAGAAATCAAAGTAAAGCATCTAAAAACATATATTTAAAAAAAAAAAAAGTTATGTTAGTCAAGTCAAGTTATCAAAACCGCATTGTTTCATCGAACAGTGTTAAAATCACAAATTCTCCATTTAGAGTTTGATTCTTTAAGAAACTAATTTCATTATAAATTAATGAATATTTTACCAAGTTATAAAGTTTTGCATCAATTAAAGTGTAACTATAAGTATCTTTGTAGGAGAAAAAACAAAAATCAATCAAGTTACTAGAAAATGCCTTTAAGAGTCACAGTCTTAAAGAAAATCTGTTCAGAAAAAAGTACTACCTTCACTTTTTTAACTCTTTCTCATAAAAAAGTCCCCTTGATCTCTTCTCCATCATAATCTTTGAGTTTGTAAACAGATGGTTGACGAGGTATGCATTCGGACGCCGTAAATAATTAGTCGGTATAACTCTGTTCATATTTTTTTTTTTATCAAAGACCCTCTCGCCTTGGAAATTCTTACAAGTTCCCCCTCCTCAAAGTTCATTTCCGTAGCATCTTTCCCCCACTGATGCTAGTGACCCCCCTTTGTATGCTAATTACCCCTTTGTTCGAGGTGTTATCACATGTAGATGTGTTCAGTTAAACACTGAGATTTTCAACATGCTCCTCTCCAAAATGATTTTTTCATATTCTTTTGACAAACTATACTTGACTTTTTACGGAAAATCATGACAAACTTTAATGTGACTTATTCTTAATTTTACCATACTAAAGTAAGACTTGAAAATACTATATCGTTGTTTTTTAAATTATATTTCAACATATAAAACAGAACTTTTGTTTGTGTTAACATAACATTGACAGGCTTTTCCTTGATCATTTCAACATGAAATGAGTTTAATTTAATTTTTTAAATGATATTTTAATATAGCATATTGGCGGAGATAATAATTTACGGGCCCTTTGAGTAGAATGTTAAAAAGTAAGCTAGTCCCAGACTGTAGGGCCCACTCCTTAGGTTGGCTCCACTTAGGTTAAATTACTTTAGTTAAAATGAGGACAGGCTAATTAGATTGACAACAAAAGGGTCTGAGAGTCTCACAGTTTTGTCCTCCCAACAGTGTAAAATCAATTTGATGCAGCAGTGAGTCATTGCAGTTCATTATGTGTTTGAATATATCAAAATGTTCTAAGAAATGTTTTAAAGCACCCAGGACTCTCATTTTTGCCAAGACATGACTTAATACACGATGCAAGTTTTAAAAGCTTTTGCCTGGAAGTAGCAGATTAAGTGATTTAATGGTGGAGCAGGATTGTTAAGAAACCCAATTCCTTACAAAAGTACTTTATATTCTACCAAGAAAACGAATTCCTTACAAAGTACTATTCTATCAGTTGTAAAGTGTTGCACACTTCAAAGTGTATCTAAAAGTATCCTAGTAACACAAACAAAAGCAAGGAAGAAAAAAAAGAAAAAAATCAGTAAAGTCATCTAACAAAACATATATTTAAAAAAGTAATGTTAGTCAAGTCAAGTTATCAAAACGGTATTGTTTCATCGAAACAGTGTTAAAATCACAAACTCTCCATTTAGAGTTTGATTCTTTAAGAATCTCAATTCATTACAAATTAATGAATATTTTACCAAGTTATAAAGTTTTGCATCCATTAAAGTGTAACTATAAGTATCTTTGTAGGAGAAAAAACGAAAATCATTTAAGTTATTTCCAGAAAACTGGATTGTTTTACTAAAATCCCAAAGTGCCTTTAAGAGTCACAGTCTTAAAGAAAATCTGTTCGTCTTAGTGGGGGTCCTTAGTTTTGGATGATTTGCTAATTGGGGTGGGACTTATTGCGTTGAATGTCTGTATATTCAAAATATAATGGAAAAAGGAGAGAAAAAAACAAATATCACAGTATGTTGAAAAATATGAAAAAAGTAATGTGTTAAAATAACATGAAAAGAAATCAAAAGTAAAGCATCTAAAAACATATATTTAAAAAAAGTAATGTTAGTCAAGTCAAGTTATCAAAAACTGCATTGTTTCATCGAAACAGTGTTAAAAATCATAAACTCTCCATTAGAGTTTGATTCTTGAAGAAAACTCAATTCGTTACAAATGAATGAATATTTTACCAAGTTATGAAGTTTTCCATACATAAACGTGTATCTTACAGTTCCTTTGTGAGAGAATTACGCACAAATCTGTCATATCAAAACATTCTATTGCAGTATTGTATCTGTTTTATGTGCACTGTTGGAGGAGCCTGTGACCTATGTTTTTCATTGACATATCTACACTGTAGCTAATGGGCATATGCCATAAAGCCTTGAAACTTGAAAACTTAAAATGATCAGAAAACTGCATTGTCTCACTGAAAACAGCTCTAAAGAAAACCCAATTCCATGCAAAGTACTTAACTTTCTACCAGTTGTAAAGTGTTGCTCACTTCAAAAGTGTATCTAAAAAGTATCTTAGTAACAAAAACAAAAGCATTAATGTTAACAACACCTCAAAGGGCGGACTCCTGAGTTCCGTAATGCCCCCCTAACATGACACTTAGATTATTTTCATCATCCAGGGCTCAACCCAAGTAAATGTAGCCTCATGTAACTTCATATAGGGATTCATTAATAGTTGTGTGAAGTAATTAAACATTACAAAATACAATATCAGGGGGTCATTAACATATTTTAAATTATTATTTTCCTCTCAGAGAGACTTTGCTGTAGTTAATAAAGTAATTAAACATTAGTTCACAAGCCATACAACTTAAGAGAACATCCTTAGTTAACACAAATCATATTAAAAAACTAATCTAATTTAGAGAGGACAATAAAAGTTTTAGGTGACTTAGTGAATGAGAATTAACGGCTGATAGGAAAATCAGGAGGTGACAGGCAGGGGGGAGGGGAGGGGGTGTTAGGGGGTGTGAGGGGAGACAGTCTCACACATCCAGACTCCATTTTTCATGAAGAGCCTTAGACGGAGGGTCTGAACCCGGCACAGATACTGCACCCGTTTCTTGACTGGCGCTCCCGACGGATGGCGGTAAGTTGTCACAGGCGTCTCGCTGATTAAACCCATATCGATGCGTCTCTTTGCCATTTTCGTTTTTGAAAGTTTAGGTGACTTGGTGAGTGGCTTTTTATCTAGTTTGCACGGATTTATTTTTCATCTAACTCCACCCTCCACCTCTATCTTCTGACATCACAGCAAAAGGAAGGGGGAAGGGGTGAGAGGGGGTAGAGGTGAGAGGAGGACGGGGTGCGAGACAGTCTCACACAACTTCAAAGAGACTACCTTAACACTAATTACAAACACTGATCAAAGGACATACATCAAAGGGCTAATTAGATTGACATCAAAGGCTTATAACACACCGGTACACACACACACCTACATGTTATAACACCTCCCACCTTACATCAAAGGACAGACATCAAAGGGTCTAATTAGATTAGACAACAAAGGATCTACTACAATGGGGAGTTCACACCTACATGTTACAAACACCTCACCCCTCACATCAAAGGATAGACATCAAAGGGTAATTAGATTAGACAACAAAGGGGGCAGACATCAAAGGCTAATTAGATTATACAACACAGGATCTACTACAACAGGGGATATCACACCTACATGTCACAAACACCTCACCCCTCACATCAAAGGATAGACAACAAAGGGATCAGACATCAAAGGCTAATTAGATTACACAACAAAGGATCTACTACAATGGGGGAATATCACACCTACATGTGATAACACCTCGAACAAAGGGGCTCATTAACATAATTAGGGGGCGGGACTTAGCATAAGTAGTAGTACTGATAGGGCAGGTGTGACCTGTCACTTTTTATGCATACTAATGTGATTGAAGGGGCATTGGTAATACTACTAGCTTCTTTCATGTAACCCACATTCAAACAGAGACTGAACAGGCAGATTCGAAGGATTTATTTATTTGGAAATGTTATTTTATTAAATCAAGTTTTTTTTCGGTAAAACTAATGAAAAATATAACAAAAATAATATTAAAAAAATATATATTTTAAAAAAATATATATTTTTTTAATGTTTTTAAATATTATTTTTTGGAATATCTTAGGCCCTCACAGAGGGCCTAGAGGGCCCTGACGGCTCGCCACTGGGAGAGAGAGAGGGCGATCAAGAGGAGAGAGAGAGGGCGATCAACAGGAGAGGGCGATCAAGAGGAGAGAGAGAGGGCGATCAAGAGGAGAGGGCGATCAAGAGGAGAGAGAGAGGGCGATCAAGAGGAGAGAGAGAGGGCGATCAAGAGGAGAGAGAGTGGGCGATCAAGAGGAGAGAGAGAGGGCGATCAAGAGGAGAGAGAGAGGGCGATCAAGAGGAGAGAGAGTGGGCGATCAAGAGGAGAGGGGAGAGGGCGATCAAGAGGAGAGGGAGAGGGCGATCAAGAGGAGAGGGCGATCAAGAGGAGAGAGAGAGGGCGATCAAGAGGAGAGAGAGAGGGCGATCAAGAGGAGACAGAGGGCGATCAAGAGGAGAGAGAGAGGGCGATCAAGAGGAGAGAGAGAGGGGCGATCAAGAGGAGAGAGAGTGGGCGATCAAGAGGAGAGGGAGAGGGCGATCAAGAGGAGAGGGAGAGGGCGATCAAGAGGAGAGAGAGAGGGCGATCAAGAGGAAAGGGCGATCAAGAGGAGAGAGAGGGGGCGATCAAGAGGAGAGGGCGATCAAGAGGAGAGAGAGAGAGGGCGATCAAGAAGAGAGAGAGGGCGATCAAGAGGAGAGAGAGAGGGCGATCAAGAGGAGAGAGAGGAGGGCGATCAAGAGGAGAGAGAGAGGGCGATCAAGAGGAGAGAAGAGTTGGGCGATCAGAGGAGAGGGAGAGGGCGATCAAGAGGAGAGGGAGAGGGTGATCAAGAGGAGAGAGAGAGGGCGATCAAGAGGAGAGGGCGATCAAGAGGAGAGAGAGGGGGCGATCAAGAGGAGAGGGCGATCAAGAGGAGAGAGAGAGAGGGCGATCAAGAAGAGAGAGAGGGCGATCAAGAGGAGAGAGAGAGGGCATCCAGAGGAGAGAGAGAGGGCGATCAAGAGGAGAGAGAGGGCGATCAAGAGGAGAGAGGGCGATCAAGAGGAGAGAGAGTGGGCGATCAAGAGGAGAGGGCGATCAAGAGAGAGAGAGAGGGCGATCAAGAGGAGAGAGAGGGCGATCAAGAGGAGAGAGAGAGGCGATCAAGAGGAGAGAGAGAGGGCGATCAAGAGGAGAGAGAGTGGGCGATCAAGAGGAGAGGGAGAGGGCGATCAAGAGGAGAGGAGAGGGCGATCAAGAGGAGAGAGAGAGGGCGATCAGAGAGAGAGAGAGAGGGCGATCAAGAGGAGAGAGAGAGGGCGATCAAGAGGAGAGGGAGAGGGCGATCAACAGGAGAGAGAGAGGGCGATCAAGAAGATAGAGAGGGCGATCAAGAGAGAGAGAGGGCGATCAAGAGGAGAGAGGGCGATCAAAGGAGAGAGAGAGGGCGATCAAGAGGAGAGAGTGGGCGATCAAGAGAGAGGGAGGGCGATCAAGAGGCAGAGAGAGAGGGCGATC